>NC_143580.1:28285409-28594255 GCF_048544385.1 Mastigoproctus giganteus | reverse complement strand
GCTTTGATTTCATCTCAGTTCCTTATTCTGATTTCAAACCAATCATATGATGGGTATGTACTGAGATGTGGTCTGAAATGTGGCATACCCAGACAGGAAACAAGCTTCTTGAGATAAAACAGAATCCACACTTGTGGAGATCCAGTTTCAGATTAAACAGGCATGAAGAAGTCGTGTGTGCAAGAGCATGAATTGGCCATACACATCTAATGCACCTCTTTTTACTGCTGGGAGAAGATCCCCTCACTTTGCTTACACTGTAGCTGCTTACTTACCGTTAAGCGTATTCTAATTGAGTGTGCACATTGCCATTCAGCAAGAACTGCATGTTTCAAATCACTTAATTTGCATAAACCTCTGCAAGTAACCCATATACTTGGAGATGATAGCAATTTCTCAGAACTTTTCACTTATCTGAAAATGATCAATGTTTACAGTCACTTCTAGACCAAAGTAATAGGTGCAATTTGACCACAATAGCCCTTGAGCCATTAAACCTCACTTCAACAACAGCAACATCTACATTTTCTCAAAGTTCTTACACTCTGTTCAGCCATTTTTACACTTCTTAAAACTTAGAACAGTTTATTAAAATTGAAGACAGATAAAATAAACATACATCAATAGCTTTCAAGTATAGGCTGCCTTTCTTCAGTCAAAAAACATTAGTACAGTATGGTGGTCATGCGAGGCTAACCACTGAACGGGTGCTGGCAACAATTAGCAGTTGGAAAACCATTAGTACAAAAATTAATAAAGAATGCCTGGTATGGTGGTCGTGTAAGGTGAATGGGTGCTGGCAACAATTAGCAGTTGGAAAATTTGGGCAGCATACCAAAGCATTTTATATATATAGATAGTATCCATATAATAAAGAAAATTTCCACAAAACAAACTGATTTCAAGAGACCCAGGTATGCATTGTTTGCACCTCTGGCCTTGCAATACAGCTGATGCTGTAGAAAGCACGAATTAAGAGCTAAAAGGATAAAGAATTAATCCCTTTAGCTTTTAAGAGCTAAAGGGATTAATTCCACCAATTAAGAGTTAAACATTTTACAATTTGGTGGTGCCTGTAAAACCCTGCAGGAAGAAACTGGCCAACCATGGCAGGGGTTAGAAAAAGATGGGATGGTTTTGGGAGAGGCCTTTGCTCAGCAGTGGGTCAGCAATGGCTAAAAATAAGTAAAACCTATATAGTCTATACACTACTCTACTGAGAAGTGGCACTGGTCAACTGCTATCTATGTGTCCACAGACATTGGCAAAGATTAAGACATATTCCCAGTGTGGACATTGGGTCTGACAACCTGTTTTCTACTGTAAGCATCCTATTAAAGAATTGGGAGAGAGTGATTTTCCTTTATCATGGAAATTCATCTGTTGTTTCGAAGAAATGAGTCATCCACACTTTGACTAAATTTCACCTGTCTCTGTTTACATGGTAGGTATAAGTGGTTCCTAAATCAATTTTGTTTTAGCTGCTATGCAAGTAACCTTACAGTGTCTAAGAGGAAATCCTTGAGTGTAGTGTGAAAAAGTGGAAGTACTTAATAGTGTAGATCGGGGCATTAAAAAAAAAGAAGAAAGAAATTGCTTTAAAATTTGGTATTCCTCCAATAGTGTGTTAACCGTTCTGAAAAACTGTTTTGATTTTAAAACTGTTTGACGAAACGGGACCCAGTTGGAAGTGTGCAAAATTATGCCTGTATGAAAATGTAGACGAAGCAGTTTTTAAGTGTATGAAGTTGATCCAAGACCAAAATGTGCCAATATCAGAGCCATTAATAAAAGAAAAGGCTATGGAGTACGTATCTTTTCTGGGGCATAAAACATTCCAAGCCAGTTCTGGTTGGCTGGACAAATTTAAAGAGCGCTATGGCTTACTTGAAAAATTATTTCTGATGAAAGTGGAGTTGCAATTGAAGAAGCCTATACCCATTGGAAAGAAAGTTTAAAAAAAAAAAAATTTGAACAGCGGATTTTAAATTTCGATAGAAAGATGACAAAAGAAAACAGAAAAATCGTGCCGTTTGTCAAAGATTGCCCTGCCCACCTTCACTCGGTAATTTTGAAACAAGTGTGAAGCTTGTTTTCTTCCCTCCGAATACCTCATCTATACTGCAGCCAATGAACCAAGGCATTATCAAGAATTTGAAAATGCACTACTGAAGGCATATACTGAAAAAATTATGCTGAGAATAGAAACCAACCAGCCTATAGATTCTATCATAGATTTGCAGATGTGCATATCAGAGTTGGCAAAAGTGTGGAGTCAAGATGTGACAGAAACAACGATTAAGAATTGTTTTGCAAAACACCAATGAACAGCGATAAGAGGGATGAACTACTACAAGACATTGAGCAATCTTGGGAAGAGTTCCAAGTGAGGTTTGATCAGTGGGGAAATTGTTCTTGACGAATTTTTAGGAGTTGATAATGATGTCATAGCAGCTAAATACCGAGTGGCTCTAATATTTTTGAGAGTATTCAAAGAACTAGTGACAATATTGACAGTGAGTTGGATGAAAATGAGGGCAATATTAAATCTTCCAAACAAGAAACATTGGCAGCATTTGAAACTTTGTTTGGCACCTCCGTAGCCAGGTGGGAAGGAGCAGCAGTGCATAGCACACGCTTCTTGATTAGACCGAGGTTTGAATGACCACTGCAGGTCAGGGAATGACCACTGCATATCCCGGAGCAATATGGCCTTAGTTGCTAATGCTCCTAAACACCAAAAAATAACAATATATAATGAAACTTTGTTTCAAGGCAGTCAGTAGGAAGAAAATGTAAGAGAAAATATATTTGATTGTTTAAACAAATGCAGAAATTTTTATGAATGGTGTACACTAGAATCCAGTGTACAACAAAAAATAACCAAATATTTTTATAGTGACTGGAAGGAGTCTGAGTAATGTATATTCAGGGGCATTGTTGAGGCCACGTTATGTCAAGCAGTTGGGTATATTCTTGCTGTTCGTATAGCATATTCAAAAATTTAATTAATTCATACTTTTACCTTATATACCCAATGCATCATGAATAGTTAATCTAATGGAATAAACCTTCAAGGGAAAAAAGATCCACTCCTCCAGAAAACTTCCTCATTCATTTCACAAATATACATGGTGTCAGTTCCAGTCTCAGTGATGTCTATTTCCATCTACAATCTGCTAAGTCCCACTTACTTTTTCTGACACAATCTCAGATATCAACCACACATTTCAGTTGCTCAGATTTTCTCTATGATTCTTTTCACTTTAAAGATGGTACTTATACATATGTCTGCTCTGAAAGTGTTTGTCAGAGAGTCCCTAATCTGGAATCTTCTCTGGCTAAAATCCCTTTACTCCATTCTGTCAGATTTCAAACCAATCATTTTCATCATTTTCTCAGTTCCACTACTAATCATTTAAATCTCTTTGGCTTTCTTTCATCGAAACTCCACTTTCTCCAATCTAACTTTCTAGTGAGGTGATTTTAATGTTCACAACCCCAGCTGGCTTCAATTTTCTAGTTACACAACCCCATCTGGTTGAGATGCTAAGGCTTTTTCACTTACTAATGACTGCACAGCTTGTTCATTTACCTATAGAATATCAGACAACTTAACCACCCAATACTCATGATCTTTTCTTACCAATGTACACAGGCACTAGTAATTGTTCTCTAGGTACCTCATCACAACTTGGTAGTGGTCTCTTCTCCAGTGCAGCCTCATAATCATCCTTACCCATCTCATTTGGTATTACAAGAATGTGAAATGAGATGATCTGCATGATTTCCATTCCTGTTTTCCTTGGTTGCATTGCTGTTAAGTCTTCCAATCCTAATGCATGCTCAGATCATGTCAGAGAAATTATTCTTGTAGGAATGAAATTCTTTATTCCACATTCAACCCTAAAATCGTGTTCTCTACCTAAACCTTAGTTTTCTAATAAATGTGCCAAGGCTGTTCAAGACAAGAAGGTAACATATTGCACTTGGCTTATGTTCATATCTCTAATTTAAGTTTCTTCATAGCTAAAGCTTGCAACAGTTGTAAAATAATTGTTAATCAATCCAAACTCAGTTTTGACCAGTAAGAGTGGAAAACTTTCTTCTTGCTGAAATGGTAGTCAGCCTTCTCTTCTGTTCAGCCTTCTGTTCTCTTTCCACAAATATTGGTTGTAACTTAACCTATACTTCCATCTTTGATATATAACCTAATGGCTCTCAACTAAAAATAAAGCTGACTTATTAGCATTCTACTTTTCTTTCAATTCTTGTATTGATGAGCTTGGTAAATCAACCTACCAAACATACTCTGCTCAGTGCCTTCCATTGTCTTCTTAAAAAATGGTATTTGAAGGAGTCTGGACAGTTATGATTCTAAGAAAGCTCCAGGTTTTTGTGTTGCCTTTTTACACTTTCTTGCTCCACTGGAATTTTTCCTTTTGCATGGATATTTGCTCATATCCATCCAGTTCCTAATGAATCGCCAACACTAAACTATCTCAAACCCTCCATCTGATCTTTAATTGGCAATATGGATTATGTCAGCACACCACAAATATTGCTTCCTCTGCATTAAAAAAAAAAAAAAAAAAAAAATCTTGGTTTTCATTTTCACCCTTGGCATTACTTGTGTTTTAAACAACTACTGACTCTGTACAAATCCATGGAATACTGTTCCCACCCATGGTATGGTAATCCCAAAACCTTTCACAAGCTCCTTGACTTTATTCAGAAGAGAGCAATTAGATTAATTAAGAACCATTTCCTACAAAGTCTCTCTCTCTCTCTCCCCCCCCCATAGACTTCAGTTTCTGCTACATGCCTTTTTTATGAATACTTCCATGGACACTCTTCTTTTGAATTGGCATCTGTAATTTCACTGCTGTCTTCCAATCTGCCTGAACATGTACTTCAAGCAGTTAATATCCATTTACTGTCCAACTCCACTCACAGAACTAACTTTTTTTCTTCCTCATTTTCCCTTATACTTCTATTTGGAACAACCATGCTTCATGTGCATCCGCCAAAAATTAAAATCTACAGAAATTCAAGTCTAATGTCAAGAAGTATCTTATGTCTTTTCAGCCTTTGGCCCATGCACAGTACTATTTTAATTTATAAAAACTCCAAACACGAAAGGTATTAGAACCTTTGAAACGAACTGAGAATTATGCTGCTTGACAAGATAAAGCTGATTGCCCAAATTAAAACATGGATTTACAAGTATACAAATTTTTAATGACTTACTATATATCATCTGGAAGTCATGCATGGTTTAAATGTCATACAGAAATTCCAGTATTTAACAGAAGCTAGATCCTTGATAGAAATAGTTTCATCAGCATTTGGATCAGACTCGGGCATGATTCTGAACAGTTTGCATTAATTTTGACCACACCTTTGATATTCAACAATTGAACTTTTTCTAGGAACTGACTTTGCTGTCATACCACATGCTCCAACTGTTACCTGCTTGGTAATGAGAGCTGAATAAGTTCTCAAGCATTTACTTGAAGAAATAGCAATTTGAATGAGGTCCACACTAATAGAAGAGATCAGCAGCAAAATGCATTCCTTTATTGAGACCTGTCTCATTAATAAATTGAAGAAATTAAATTGGTTACAATCAGGGCTCCCACTCACAAATTTTAAAAAAACTTAGATTGCAACTTAAATAAACCCAAAAAAAACCTAGTTTTCATCATATAGTATAGCAACACAAATAAGATAAAACTTACCATTCAAAAATATCTTTTATTTAATTGTAATCAGAATTTTCATCCCATTCAGTTCCCTCCACATTTATTTTTTGAAGTTCTTTCATTTTTTTCAAACGTTCTTCGTATCTTTTATGACAAGTTCCTTGTATGACTTCTTTTACCAATTCTGATTTAGGTTTCCATGTATAGCAATTTTGATTAGATCTATTTATCGCCTGTTTTGCCATTAGTCGATTTTTCACAGTTTCTGGTTTAAGGGAGTTTGTGGCTTTTGTTTTTATATGGTTTACTTGGGAGAAGATTCTTTCTACTCTTGCCGAAGGGTGAGGTAAAATAGCTAGACTGGTCATAAAGTTAGATAAAATCTCATATTTAGAATTATTAAAGCCATCTTTTACATTACGTAACAGATACCATAACTCAGGGATGGTTTTGTAAGAGAAATCTAAATCTTGATTTAAACGAAATGATCTCCATTCATCATCTAGAAGATCTAGTTTGTCTTCAGAAACAAGGTGAGGGAACTGCATTGCTAAATGGAAAATTGAGGATGGCGAATTGGCACGATCATGTATCACTGCTGGGTCAAGAACATTGAGACTGGCGATAATTCCATCATCATTTAGAGGAAATCTTTTTCTGATTTCCATACAAAGTTCAACAAGAAATTTTAAACAATCATTTTTAAACCTGCTTTCACTGTCACCAAGTGGTGTTGAATTTAATAAGGCCATACAACAGCCTCCCAAATATATTTTATTCAGAGGCTTATGATTTATTGCATTGCTTGGATCAATTTCAACCAGCTTGCACGAAGTAATGACTTCTTCTTTTATGAAAAAACTAAGAATATTTTTATACTCAATTGAAACCATTGAATGAAGTAAGTGCAATCTGAAATGCTCAGATTGAAATTCAATATTCAGGCAGTTTATTTTCTCCAGTACATATCCTAAAACAACAACATATGCTTAGTTCCTTTGGTGATCATAGTATTGTAAATATTTCCTGCACCATCGATTTTGTCAATTTTTGATTGAGACTGAAAATAAAGAACTAACGCATCCCACTGCTCAATAATAATTTTTATTACATTGCCACGGGATAACCAACGTGTTTGTGCTAATTTGGGGATTTTATGCTTAGCAGTATCTACAACATCTTGAATCATTTTGAACTCGTTTAATCTTTTACTACTACGGGAAAAATGACAAGAGATATCTTTTATAAATATTTCTAGATATGATGGCAGTACCTTGACTGAATGACTAGCACATAATGCAAAAGAATGGCAAACACATGCCATTATAAATACTGATGGTACATACTTTTTTAGCAATGACTGGAACCCACTCTTAGTACCCATCATAGTGGCACAATTATCACTTCCAGAGCCAACGAGATTACTTATTTGAATGTTTTTTTCTATGAAAAGATCTTTTACAGCTTGATAAAGCCCTTCTGAAGTACCATTTTCGACACAAACAGTGTCAAGTAACACATCTACAACATCAATTTTTTGAATATCAAAATATCTAACAAACAACAGCTAGAACTTGCGATAAAGATAAATCTGTACTTGCATCTATTATCATTGAAAACTTGTTGTTTCTGCATATGTTAGAAATGTATATATTTTCATGATAGGCTATGCCATCTTGTATAAGATAAGAGACTTTAGTCGCCTTCATCTGAACTTGTTTTGCAATATTGCTATCATGAATATTGCTTATCAATATTGCTTACATTGCGCAAATGGAATATTATGCTCAGAAATGAGTGCAGCAATTGTTAACTCTGCCTTTGCTACTTCTTCATTCTCCGTAGGTTTACGTTTTGTGAAGAACGTGTCTAACGTTGAACTTGCCTTAGCAATATCTGCACTTTTTTTTTTTTTTTTTAACTGTATTTTTATGCAATAGTAACATCGATTTATTGGCATTCTTTAATTTCATTTCACAACAAATACAGTAAGACGCACCTTTTTCATTACTGTCTTCTTTCAACCAATCCTTTAATTCCGGATCTTCTAACCATTCATTTCTAAAATTTTGAGTATACCACCGTTTACTCATCTTTCTCTGTGGGGAACAAGTTTCAGACATTGTGGGCAATTTGTAGGTATGGCTAATTAGCAATTATCTTATTTAAAATGTTCTATAAAATAAAAAATAAATCACTAATCCATTAACATAAAATAGAAATAGTCACTACAATTTAAATTTATTATATCACTATATGTAGTACACGCATAAATGTAAAAATCACACCAAATAATGCAATAATACCACAAACGATCACGAAAGACTGTGCAGTAAAGACCGCCTTCCGCCTGCTCAATAGGCTGTGCATACATGTTAGTAACACGAACATGTATGCTTACATGTATGAACATGTAAGCGTAATTTCAAAAACTTTGCGAAAACTTTGAAATCCTTTTACATTTGTAGTATTTTGTACAAGCACTTGAGATATTACAAATTACGATCAGTATTGTTAGAATATAAAATTAACAAAATTGTAAACTGTTATTAAATGTATTCAATTTTATTGTATTTACAAGAAATAAAAATAAATTTTGACTTAAAATTAAAAATTACCGAAAAAACCCAGATAATGAGATATTTTTGTGAAAAAAACCTATCAACCCAGATGACAATCAAAAAACCCAGATCTGGGTGGAAAAACCCAGGAGTGGGAGCCCTGGTTACAATAAAGGCAAGAAATAGTTTAAAATTGTGCTCTTTCTGATTCTGTTCTTTATTTTGACATCATATTGGATCCAAGATCTAATATTATGTATATATATATTTTTTTAACCTGTGAACAGAATTTACAGAATCATCACAAAAGGAGGAATTTGCATAAATATATGTTTATAGAAAGATTTCTTTTGGAATATATATGAACATACGTAGTGAAAATTTATTTTTAAGCATTTTAAAATAAGTTTTTTAATCTTTTATAAAATATGCATCAATCACATTTCATCTTTTGAGAACATTGGCTGTCACAGGGGATAAGAGTGCTGTTTTTCTGCACCAACTAATGGGTGGTTGATTGTGAGAATGGGCTTCCATCTGTTGTTGTGGAAGTGGATAGGTTTAATAAATTCAAGGAAAAACTAGACAAATTCTTGGAGGATACAGATAGGAGAACTGTGTATTTTTATTTTATTTTATTATTTTTTTTTGGCTGATGCTGTATAAGCTTGCTTTCTTGCATCATTTGCCATTATTACTACTATTACCATGTGGAAAATAACAGAGTATCTCTTTTTAACATTGTGGCTTAGTTTTAGTTGATCTTGGGTGAAGGTTGCATGGAACCCCCCCCCCCAATGGAAACTTAAATTGGTTTTGCATCCAAAAAAAAAAAAGATATACAATAGAATACATGCAATTTGTAGATATACTGGCATTTCGTGGCTATTAATTGCCTCTCTATAAGTTTTCCATGATATATATGTGTAGTGGGTTTATCACTTACCATTCATCTGGATTCAAATCCCATTGGAGACTGGAAGATTTTCTAAAGATATCTTCAGTTAGAGCTATAGTTAGCCAACCTCAGGGGAAAGAAGAGTTCCCTGGTGAGTTAGTCTTTTTTTATTATTATTATTAGCCATATGGTGCAAGTAAGCCTGAGGCTTATGCTGCACCCGCCAAAAAAAAAAAAAAAAAATTCTCTGTTACCCTGAGTGAGAGAGAGAGAAAAGTAGAAAGGAATCACCAAGAAAGAGAAGAATGATGATATCCAGCTCAAGACCCTGGGTGTGCCAAGCCCATACTCACCAGATGTGAGCCCCTGGGGGTTTAATTTTTTTCAGCCCACAACACAGCATGCAGATCAGCCCATGCTCTTTCATTGCCATAATACACAGCAACCCACAGAAACTGCTGCACAGTGGACCTGACATGCTGATGAAAGTAATCAATATGACAAAAAATCTCATATTACAACAACAGTTAGGCCCTCTGCACTAATTGTAAACTACCTAACCTTTTAGGCCGACCGGGCTAGCCGAGTGGGTAAAGTACCTGCCCGGCAACCCAAAGGTCGCGGGTTCGATTCCCGCCTTGGGCTTGGATCAAAGTACTGCAAAAACCTTGGGAGGTGCAATATGGCCACAGAAGCCGATGCGCCAACAACTACCAAATCTAACCTTTTAGTGTTTCTTTTAAAAACTAAGAAAATACCTGTCTCTGGTGGTCATTTTTCATCAGTCAAACCAGAAGATAAGTTGTATGAACCAAATGTGCATTGCATTTTTACACCACTTGATTAAAAATGGTGCATTGTACTCATAACTTTTTTTATTTAGTATATCTTTATACCACATTTTATAGCAGATTTATTTAATTATTGTTTAAATTTTTTTTCTTTCCCAATTATGAAAATTTTAGATCGAAAAACAATTTGATGAAATGTCATCATGGTTGCAGGACAACAAGGAGGTAAGAATTAGATTTATTCCATAACATACAGTACCTACATAAACATCTTGTATACATATCAGTATTTAAGATATGTATTTTACTAAAAAGCATTTAAGGGCAAGAGCCTCAAGTTACGTGGTAGTATGACTAACACATAGCAGTGTTCTCCCCCGAACATTTTGCCAGCCGGGTGGCATTATGACGTAGCCGGGTGGGGAAGTGTAATGCTTCGCAATATTATAACATTTTCTGTTATTTATAAATGTGACTTGAGCGATCCAGAGGAAAAATAAATTGCGTAATTTAACATTATATGCTCCTGTCGCATTGACCTCGATTGCATAGCATGTTTGAATTAGTATTGATCAATTGATCAGTGAGCGGTACCATATGGTACCACGAGAATCGCTTAAATTTTAGCCGGGTGGTCAGTTAAATTCACCAAGCGGTGCACCCATTTGATAGGTCCTGGGGAGAACGCTGTATAGGGTAGTGAAAGTGCATAGTTAAATTGGCATCATTTTAATTATATCTCATTGTGAATGCCTTCATGAGTTGGCATGATATTGTTGTTGTTGTTATTTGGTTTTTAGGAGCATTAGCAACTAAGGCCATATTGCTCCGGGGATATGCAGTGGTCATTCCCTGACCTTTCCGCATCCTCCGTATTTGGTGGTCACGGGCGCGAACCCCGGTCTAATCAAGACACATGTGCTACGCACTGCTGCTCCTGCCCACCTGGCTACAGAGGTGCCTGCATGATATTGCACTACCTCAAATAAGTAATGCTTCACCAATGGAGAAGACTAATGTTACTTATTCTCTGCGGATATCACCACCCATACGGCACTGTTTCGAGGCTTATTGGCCTCTCTCTCTTTTAGTGGGTGGGCATGTACCCTGGTGTTGCAGTAGTGACAACCCAGTTATGAAGTATAGCTCCACAATATGAGAGATGCCTGGTGGTGTATAATAGTATAGACTAAAAAGCCGTACGGGTAGTATCTGCAAGAATAAGCAACATTAGTCTTCTCCATTGGTGAAGCGTTACTTATTCGAGATAGTGCAATATCGTGGCAACTTGTGAAGGTATTCACAGTATGAGATATAATTAAAACGATGCCAATTTAACTACTTTGTTAGATGGCTACGAATAAAACTGCTGCATTTGTGCTAACCTATACATTAGGTATGCATTTTAATAAATTAAATGAGGTTATTTTCTGACCTTTCAAAGGACATTTTAAGCTCAGGAAAAAAAAAAAAAAATCTAACCTTGGTGAGTATGGTGGATAGGGATCACAGTGATGGAGTTCTTTACAAGAAATTCTTGAATGGAATGCACCAAATGTCCAGGGTGCTAGCTTTAATTCCCTGACAACCAGTTTTCAGGTGTTTTCTCTGCAATCAATGCACATCACCGGCGCCTCCGTAGCCAGGTGGGAAGGAGCAGCAGTGCATAGCACACGCTTCTTGATTAGACCGGGGTTCGAGCCCGTCACCACCAAATACGGAGGATGCGGAAAGGTCAGGGAATGACCACCGCATATCCCGGAGCAATATGGCCTTGGTTGCTAATGCTCCTAAAAACCAAAACAACAACAACAATGCACATCACCGTAGAACTGTTTGGTAGTAATATTGGTTCATTATTTGACCATGGAGGACAAATTCATAATGAACAATGCTCTGCGAGTCAAAATATATGATAAGCATGACCTTTATATTAGATTGGTATCTTGCTTTTTTGGGCCTTGGAGAAGATGAAGTCTTCAACTTTGAAAGGACCGACTTTTCTGGGTCATATCCCAAATTTGTCGCCAGTAATGGTAAAAGAAGCAATGCATGGTCAGCAGATGCACATTGACAAAGATCCTTTCCTGCAAGAACTTCCATACTCTGTGATCAACAGTGAAACATAATCTGATGCAAATTCACTATTCAGTAAAATCATTCATTTTAAAATGCACCAAAATACACAAAACACTTTTTATTCAACATGTGCCAATTCAGACAGAGTGCAGATAAATACATTTATGCATTACTATGTATGGATGAGCCACTGAACATGTAACAGTTGAACTCATTACAGTGCTGCAATTTCAGGATGCAAAGTTAAACCCCAAACTTTTTGACCATACCTCATACACCCTGTACTGCTGTGGCAACTGCACTAGAATTTAGTCAATAGTTGGATTGGTACTTGTCTGTTATCCTCCTGCCAGTAATTACAATGTTACCACTCAAATGGTGTAACCTTTTTCACCATTAAACATATTAGCCTTAACATTAGTTGAGGCATATGATGCAAGAAAGCAACCTTATACAGCATCAGCCAAAATAAAAAAAACACCATTTCACCCATCTGGCCATTCCAAATGTTTGTCTAGTTCAGCCTTAAATTTATTTAAGCTATCAACTTCCACAACAACAACGGATGGAAGTCTGTTCCAGCAATTGACTACCCGCTGGCTAAAGGCAAACTTCTCTACATCTATTCTACAACTGTCTTTCCTCAATTCGAATCTATGCTCCCTTAGATTCTTAATCTGAGCAAGCGGAAGTATCCCATCAGCATTGAGCCGGCTTAAACCATTCAAGGCCTTATACACCTTAATCAGATCACTTCACAGGTGCCTAGTCTCCAGATGCGGCAGCTTGCAGAACTTAAGCCTCGCTTGGTAAGGGTACCCCTTTGTTCCTCTCACCAATCTTGTTGCCCTTCTCTGTACTCATTCTAGCAATTCTACATCCTTCCTAAAATGTGGCCTCCAGACCTGTATGCAGTACTCATGGTGTGGCCTGACCATTGCCTTATACAAAGGGATAATCACCTCCTTGTCTCTGTTGCAAAATTCTTATATATCAATGACAAAACTCCATGACCTGCTCTGGCAGCCCATCTGCACTGCTCAGAAAACTTCATATCTGACTGCACAATTACCTCCCTGGTCTTTTTCATTCTCCACCTCCCTGAGTGTAGTATCACACAGTTGGTACATTTATCTTGGGTTACTGCTACTCATATGCACTACTTTGTTTAACATTTGTCAATGTTAAACTTCAGTTGCCACTTCTCAGCCCATCTGCCTAACTTTTCTAGATCCTTTAGCAATAGCATATTGTCTTTACTGTCATTAACAATCCTGCCAACCTTTGTATCATCTGCAAACTTGGACATTAATCCTGATATACCTTTGTCGATATCATTGATAAATACACAAAACAACAATGGGTACAGCACAGAACCCTGAGGGACTCCACTAATAACATTAGTCCACAAAGAGCAGTGTCCATTGATTACCACTCTCTGTAGTCTCCCACTCAACCATCCCTTTATCCATTGCAGCAACTTGCGCTTAATGCCATACCGCTCCAATTTGTACAGCAGTCTTCCATGTGTATCAAAAGTATCAAAAGCATTCCTGAAATCCAAGTATATGATATCAAAATTATTTTTTGTATCCAGTTCCTTTGTGACCGCATCATAGTATCCAATCAGATTGGTCTGGCAAGACTTCCCCTTAACAACCCCATGCTGTGTCTGAACCAGAGTTGCCAGATAGTTGAAGATGTTTATGGCCAAACACACACATCAAAAATTGGCCAAATACAGAAATTATCTATAAAACGTTGCAAAACACGAAACAAAGTAAAATTCATTTAATAAATGCAATTACAGCAAAAATAACTCACCTGAAACAATCCTGTATATATACCGTATGTTATATGGTATATATACAGGATCTGCTTCTTCATCTTCAATTTCATCCTGTATACTTTCTGTGAAGTAGATGCAATGGCAATTCTACTGTTGTTGGTATAAAGTATACCTGATTTGAAATTATTTAACATTCTATCTGTAATATGCAGATCCTTGCAGCAGATGGAATTTTCGATAAGGTGTGCCCTAAAAACTGGTACGTCTAATGGTTGCATACAGAAGTTGCAATCTGTTTCTTGGTTTTGTTTTTACTGCAGTTACAAGGGAAAATATTTGTTCAACAACAGCATTGCTTGCTGGAGTTACAACACAATTAAGTGCATATGCTGCCAATTGCTTAAAGTTTCGGGGGCGATAGATACCAAGCCAAAATTTTATGGTATCTTTTGGAATTTCATTGTTTTCAAAAACATTTTCTTCTGGCCAATCCATTACAGTAATTTTCCTATATTGTTACACAATTTCATTGAAATTATTTGTAGCTAAATGTAACATAGGTAAATCTGAAAAATCCCCCTTTGACGTTTGGCTTAATATTTTTTCAGGATTAGGCAATGAAAGATTTTTGAAAGCATTAGTCGCATCGCATAATCTAAATTGCAGTTGGTCGATAGCCTCAATAATGAATATGCAGCATCTTCTTTTAACCTCAAGAACTTTACCTTCTTCTTCTTCTTCTCTAGCACATTGTGTCTCCTTGAATTCATTTAGATGACTATCAACTTCTTGCTTAAATTTGGCTCCACAGTTGATATTTTCAATGGCTTTTTCAGTACCATCAATATTGTAAATTCTATTGTAATGAGTTTTTCTGAGTAACTCTAATTCATTAGACAGTTTATATGGATCAATGTTAGATGACTGAAATACTGCATTAACAGATTCAAAATTTTTTTCAATGGGTGTAGCAAACACAAAATACAGATAATTAATTTTATGATAAAGCATTTCTTTTAATAATCTGGCTTTGTATTTTGTATTTGTTCAACCAGAATTTTCTGATACTGCAAAATAACCTTTCAGTTCTTGCCAGTTTAATAGAATATTGAACATTACCTTGCCCTGAATGAACCATCTAGTTTTAGAAGCCTTCTGAAATGGTAGGGGTGCTTGATAATTATTTTCTTGATTAAATGTTTTAAATATAGATTTGCATTATTCTCTATGTAAGTTACTATTCGAGAACCAAAGTGGAATCTCACTTATGAGAAATCCAAGGTTAGATGGAAGTTTTTCAAATGCATGTTGAATACATAATGCCAAAGAATGACAAACACACTTCATTTGCACACAGTTTGGTGCTGCTTCTTTTATCTGTGTCCACGCTGAAATTTTAAGTCCGACCATAGAAGCAGCACCATCACTTGCAAATCCTATTCAATTTTCTAAATTCATTCAATTTAATCATTAATGCTCAAAAAGAGATTGTGTTGTTGCCGATGATATGGGAATTAGGACTAAAAATGCAGTTTTGATGGCTAGATCCTCAGAAAAAAACCTCACCACTATACACAAGTGCTTCTAAATTGCATTATTCATTGATTCATCAATGAGCAGCACAAACTTCTTTCCTTTCGCATCTTCTTTAAAATCTAACTCTAATCCTAAACTTGCCACATTTTTTATTATCTGCGAGCACTTAGTTCGATGTAATTTTATGCCTCTAAAAATGCTACCTTTTCCATGATCTTTCATAACCTCACTCAAATGATCAATGGCCATCACTGCACAATGGCAAGTAACCTGTTTGATATTTTCTTCAGATTCTGAATTTTTCTTAGTCACAAAAGATGCTAGAGCACTTTGATTCAAACCTGTAATGTTAAATTTGTGCTTAGAAGCTTCATGTTGAACAAAATTGTAGAGTTTACTTTTTACTGTGCAATGACAGAGTTTACAGAAAGCATCCTCACTATTATTTGGCACTTTCTGTAACCACGAATACTTCTCCCATTCTTCTTTGTACTAACAGTCACAATCGTATGAAGGCTTCCACTTTAGCATTTTAAAAAAGGGTTATTCAGAAGTTTTAAAAAGCTTGCACTTCTTGCAGTGTGCATGTCAAGGCAGTCACTATGCGAATGATGAATCCAAACAAAGCGTGGCACTGTGCTACAGTGCTGGTCACCAGTCTGTTTGTTTGACTGTTTGAACGAGGTCTAGACTGGACTGCTGACATAGTGGTAGCATTTTTCTTATTTAAATAAATAACACATATTTCCAAAAATGGCCAAAACAGAAAACTCGTGGCCAAACATATTTAAAAAAGGTCAAAATTGTTGAATTTGGCCATAAAAAGGCCAAACCGGCAACCCTGGTCAGAACTATTACTGCAGTCTTGTCTAGGTGATCCTGCATCACTTTAACCAGTGACTCCATTATTTTCCCCAAAACAGAAGTTAAACTAACGGGTCTATAATTAATTTTGTCACCCTTTGAATCCCCTTTGTGAATTGGGGAATCATTTGCACATCTCCAGTCCATGGGGATCTCCTGTGAATCTAAGGATGCTCTCATAATTATGGCTAAGGGTTTTCTTACTTACTTTGCTGCCTCCTTTAATATAACTGGATAGATCCCATCCGCCCCAGGTACCTTTCTTATGTTTAACTTGAACAATTTCTCCTTCACTTTGTGTCAGTTATTACAAAATCATTAAGCACCCTGTTACAGTTTGATAAACTTCTGGCATTCTCCTCCCTTAATACCTCATGTGTGAATGTAGATGCAAAATACTTATTCAGTTTGTCAGCTATCTGCGCAGCATCATCAATAGTCGAACCATCGATATCAAGTGGACCAATCTGATTCATCCCCTTCCTTCTACAATTTATATAAGTAAAGAAGTCCTTGCTGTTTTTCTTAGCATCCTTTGCCAAAGATTTCTTGTAAAGTGCCTTCGCTTGCCTAATCTCCTTTGTGCCTTGATTACAGACTAGCTTATATCTGTTGTAGGCTTCTGTGTTGCCTGTTAATTTATATGCATCCCACACATTTTTTTCTCTGCCTCAAACAAACCTCTGCACAAACCTCATTAATTCATCTGACCTACAAAAGATAAATATACATATCCAGAAATATAAATATACACTAGTTTTGTTTGGTTCATTTCAGTTACTTTTAACTTACACTGGCTGGAGGACAATAGACAAATACCTTTGAATGTGTACACACCAAATAGTGCATCTTTAGTGACCATAAAAGGTAGTAATCATGTGAACTAAGTCTGGCGAATATGAAGGATTGGGTAATATCTCAAATTTCATCTACTGTATCTGATTCACTATAGGTGGGCCCTTCGACGTGGGCACCTGTACGTGGTGAGGGGACCTCCCAGTGATGCTCCTAGTTTTCTAGATTAGCATCACTGGGATCTAATGCCCATACCTTGGTTCCAGGGTTACATCATTGGAATCCAGCGTGTGCAGCCGTGCATTGCGACCCGTGGAATTCGGAAAGGGGGATCCTGGTGGTTGAGGGGCCCAGCCTTAATACACCACTTTGGCCCATGCTTCGACAAGACGGGTGGTCCCGGACCGGCCTGACTGGGATCAGTCGGTGGGTGGTTCTTACTGCTAGGGTCAACTGCATTCCAATGTCTCCCTCCCCTTGGTCCTGGGACGGGATCAAGGCTTTTTGGAAATGTGGGTAGTACCTGCTAGTTCACGAGTTGGCATTCCCTCGTAGGGCTCTGTAGTGGGTGAGGTACTTAGGGCATCTGAAATTTTTATCTTACTCATATGAGTAATTTAAATTCTATTTCTTCTGGGGCCCTAACAAGGCTCCTACCTAATCGAGACGATAACACAGACAACACCTCTGTCAAAAGAGCCAGAACTGAGGATAAAACACCACCTGTAACACCGCTTTTCCTCATTCGACCGGAGAGCAGTCAATTGGAAAGATGTCACCCTTCTTTATCCATAAAGGATTAGAAGGGTTGGCAGGATCACCTAAATCTGTAAAACAACTGTGTTCTGGCGACCTTTTGGTCGAAGCTACAACTATGAAACAGGCGGAAAAAATTCTGAAAGCCACATCAATAGGGGGAATACCCATCACCGTAACCCCCCACAAAACTTGGAACTCTTCATGAGGGGTCATTTCAGAGTGGGACCTTCTTTGTGTCTCTAAAGAAGAGATCTGCTCTGAATTGAAAGAACAAGGAGTGACGGCCGTCAAAAGAATATCAATGCGAAAGGATGGGAATCTCATCCCTACCCGAGTTTTCATCCTAACATTTAACACCCCACGGCCTCCAAGTTCCATGAAGGCAGGGTACTTAAACTGCCCAGTGAGGATTTATATTCCAAACCTACTGAGGTGTTTTAAATGCCAAAAATACGGCCACTCACAAACAGCTTGTCGTGGTAACCCTGCCTGTGCTCGATGTGGGGCGAAAGATCACGAGAGCAAGGAATGTTCAGCTTCCAAAACCGATCTGTATAAATTGCCAAGGAGAGCACCCTGCCTACTCCAGAGCATGCCAGTGGTGGAAGGATAAAAAAGAGATCCAAAAACTAAAAACAGAGCTGAATATCTCCTACCCAGAGGCTAGAAAACGCATACAACCAATAAATAGCGGGAAGCCTTCATATGCCCAGAAGGTTTCTGCGAAGTGCACTATCAGTACGCAAACTGAGATGACTGTACCACCAAGAGAGTCATTCACTCTGATTGCATGCTATTTATTGAGTTCGCAAAAGCCCACCAAAAAAACACAGTCAGCTGTCGCTACTATATCCGTACCTCCTAGTGCCCCACCACTACCAAAATCAAGTGGTAAAGAGCCACCAGTAATAACAGAAACAATGGATGTAGAGGACAAGGAGGTACCGTCTGAATCAGTCTTGGAACTCCTTGCGGAGGAGGAAATGGACACGGGACAGCGTCCATTCTTCCCCAAAAAAGATAAATCCAAGACTGACAAAAGTAAGCCCTCAGCACCTCGGAAGCCACCTGATGGACCCACCAAGCCAAAAAATGGCTAAATTCCTACAATGGAATTGTCGTGGATTCCGGCGAAATACTGATGACATCAAGGCCCTCCTGCAAAAGCATGAGCCAGTTTGCTTTGGCGTACAGGAAAAGGCAAATAATCATCCCACGATGCATAACATCACAATTTTTTGTAATGATAGAATTGTGGGTGGTCCTGCTCATGGAGGAGCGGCTATCCTTGTGAGCAACCAGACCCCAGTTCAGCGCTTGCTAGTTATAACCAGCATAGAGGCTGTTGCAATTCGCCTTATAGTGGGATTTTTATTAACCGTCTGCTCTATTTATTTGCCACCTGGGACCGACATCTCCCAGGAAGACCTTGATGATCTTGTAACGCAGTTGCCTCCCCCTTTCTTACTTCTCGGGGACTTTAATGGGCATGACACCCTGTGGGGTAGTGCTAGCATCAGTAGAAGAGGACGAGTCATAGAGCGTATGCAAAATGACAATGACCTTTCCCTTCTAAATATTGGAACAAACCTTCCACAGATTTGACGGCGGATGTAGCGTGCTAAAGCACGCTACATCCGCCGTCAGAGTCAAAAGGAATCGTCGATCCATTTTACTTCAATTACTCAGTCCACTAGTACTAAGTTGGTCTGGGATAAAATCCGAAAAATGAAGGGAAAATATACATCTCACACTTCTTCAATCCTAGATTATAATGGATGCACTATTGCAGATCCAACTGCAATAGCCAATTCTCTTGGGGAAACATTCTCTAACATCTCTACAACATCGTATTCCCCAGAGTTCCTGCTCTGAAACATAAAATCGAAAACAGGCACTTAATTTTAAGTCTAAGAGCGTTTAACCCTACAATGGGTCACTCACTATACAGGAACTGAAAAGAGCTCTCATTCTTTCCAAAGCAAGTGCTGTTGGACCAGATGGCATCCATTATGAAATGATTAAGCATCTTTCTCCAAAATCTATGGATCATCTGCTCCTTCTATATAACAGAATCTTTACTGAAGGGCAGTTTCTGGATTCCTGGCACAAGGCAATCATTCTTGCCTTTGCTAAGCCAGGAAAGGATCCAAAAGTCACTACTAATTATCGTCGTATTGCTCTGACTAGCTGTCTGTGCAAAATCCTGGAGAGAATGGTTAATTTTCATTTGATATGGTATTTAGAATTAAATGACCTTCTCTCCAACATCCAGTGCAGCTTCCGAAGGAACCGATTCACTCTGGACCATCTTATTAGACTGGAAACATCCATCTGGGATGCTTTCCTAAAATGTGAACATTTGGTGTCTGTATTCTTTGACAGAGAAAGCGTATGACACAACTTGGAGATTTGGCATCTTAAAAGATTTGCATAGCCTTGGTCTTAGAGGGCATCTCCCCATTTTTATTAAAAACTTTTTAGCCAATCGATCTTTCCAAGTTCGTGTGGGATCCTCACTCTCTCATTCCTTCAGCCAAGAGGAGGGATACCACAAGGATCAGTATTAAGTGTTATGCTTTTCGCCATCAAAGTAAACTCCATCACAGAACGATTTCCTCCAACTGTAAACAGTACCCTTATATTGATGACTTTAGCATATTTTGTCAGTCATGCAACTTGAGGGTTATTGAAAGACAACTGCAAAAAGCCATTGATTTCCTAAATTCATGGGCACTGTCTAATGGATTCAGGTTCTCGCCGCAGAAGACCGTTTGTGTACACTTTTGTTGTAAGCGTAATCTTCATCCTGAACCTGAATTAAGGCTTGGACAAAATGCTATTCATAGTGGCGGACATAAAATTCTTGGGACTCGTATTTCATAAAAAGCTGACCTTTCTGGATCACATCCATCAACTCCATACAAAATGCACAAGAGGCTTGAATATTCTCTGCTCTCTCTCTCTACATCTTGGGGTGCGGACCGATGCACCCTTCTCCAGCTTTACCGTGCACTTGTACGATCCAGACTAGATTACCGTCCCTGGTATACAATTCAGCCAGAGAAAGTGTACTTTGATGGCTGGATCCTGTCCATCATCAGGCTCTCCGCATTGCTATTGGAGCATATCGAACATCTCCTGTCCAGAGCTTATACGTCGAAGCAAACAAACCACCATTATCACTCCAACGCAAGCAGTTGTCTCTAAAGTATGCTTTAAAACTGAAATCCCTGCCAGACCATCCTACATGGCCATTCGTTTTTGAGCCACGATGGGGAAATTTGTACAACACCCATAAGACCGCCAATTGCCCTTTTGGTATTTGTCTCCAAGAGCTACTCAAAGAATTTAAGATCAAGGTAGACAAGGTTGCCCAAACACCAAAGCAACCCCTTCCACCCTGGCATGCTCATGTTACAGCATGTGACTTGTCCCTTAGAAATTGGGGAAAGTCGGACACTCCATCATCTGTCTACCTGCAGCTTTATTCAGCACACCGAGCTGAACATTCTGACTTCGCGCCAGTTTACACAGATGGCTCGAAGTGGTGGGAATCATATGTGGGATCTGCTGCTGTTTTTACAGACACCACTATATCGGAGCAGATTCTCTCTGAATGCAGCATATTTACTGCAGAGCTGCATGCTATAGAGTTAGCCTTGGATCACATTAGTAAATGCCAATACCAACGGTTCATTTTATATTTCGACTCTCTCAGCGTGTTATAGGCTTTAATAACTGTGACATATAATTCTCATCCAGTTCTGTCTTGCATTCAACAGAAGATTCACTTTCTCCATGAACGTGAATATGATATCCACTTCTGCTGGATTCCCAGCCACATTGGGATTAGGGGAAATGATTTGGCTGACACTGCAGCCAAATCAGCAATTCCCAATAATAATCGCTGCCTGTCAGTCCCCTATACAGACTACAGGCAAATAATACACCAGAAGCTATACTCCCAATGGCAGGATTTGTGGAATAGACAGACTACGAATAAATTATATCGTATAAAGCCTGTAATTGAACCGTGGCAGTGTAGTCTGCGCAGGAATCATAAGGAGGAAGTTGTTCTTGCCCTGACCCAGCATAGGACATAGTCGTTTGACTCATTCATATTTGCTGAGGGCTGACGATCCTCCTATGTGTGAGTCCTGTGACACAATTTTGTCAATCAGACACATTTTAATTGACTGTCCAGTTTTTAGCAATATACGTTTTACTGCTTTTAACCATTGGTAATTGTCAGATAAAATCTGACTGAGTGTATATGGCTCAGTCAGATTTTATCTGACAATTACCATGTGTCTGCTATTTTTAGCTTTTTGAAAACAGTAAACCTTTTTACTCATATTTAAAAAATCTACCTTGTTATTGTTACTTGTTTATTGATATTTGTCTTTTACAGTTTACACTTGTTTTTATACCTTGACTTAGTGACCTAATTCATTAGGTCATTGAAAGTTTTACTTTTTTGTGACCAGGTTTTGGTGCATTTTAGCCTTAGTTGCTAATGCGCCAATAAAACCCAACCATCACTATAGGTGGTATGAAGAATGGGCCTCATGTATGACCTTGCGACTGGGATTTAACTTCTACATTGAAAAAGATCACCAAAGAAGATCCGGTTCAGATTGCTTAGACTCTCACGTGCTCTCAACTGTCAATGCCTGATGGCGATCTGTACCAGGCTCCCTTGCCTGGTACGTTTACTCCCTTTCCCTTGGCAGGGAGGGGGAGACAGTCTTGTCTCCTCTCCTCCTCCTCCTCCCCTGCCAACCCTTATTCTTCTCCTCCTGATGGGGCATGGGCCTGCCTCACTGAAAATCCTGGGGTCGCCTTCTCTATCGTCCCCATACTTCTGTCTTTCCCCCCTACTCTGCCTAATACGCCAGCGTATAACCTCCACACAAACTGCAAAAACTTAACTTCATCCAAATTAAACCTTAATTGGCTTTTCTAATTCCAGTGCTCACCCCTACCAAGGTGTTTTTTTTTTTTTTTTTTTTAAGGCCCTAGTCACTGAAATCTCAGGAAACTAGGTGGCAGGGCCTGCCAGAGTAAAATTTCATTCTGTGTACATGGTCTGCCTCCACGAGGCCAAGTGTGGGCAACGTTGGGCCTCAGTAGGGGTCCAGCGGCTAAATGGCCAGATGAACAACGATATACAACACTACACATATACAAAATCCACACACTTTTAAATCTCTGGCCTTCCCAGTGAACTGGTACACCTACGATGAAAGCAACGCGGAGATGGGGGGAACCCCTGGTGCCGTTAGACATCAATACACTTTACCTCATGAATATGGAGCACCACCTGCTTGACACAGCTGAAGAATACACAGCCTTCACCACCTTTGCAAAGGCAAAAAACTCTACCCAGAATGTAAGAGATCTGGGAATTGGAATGTATTCTGCCATCGAAATTGACTGGCACCCACCACCCACTTGAAGACTGCCCTGATCAACCTATCTCGGACGGAACCTCTGTCCTATGAATGATTCCAGATCGGACAAGATACCCAAATTGGACTCTTTACCAACAGTGACAATGTGCTCTCTACTGCCAATTCCTGGTGGCAATCTATACCGGGCTGCCTTGCCCGGTACCTTTTTCTCCCTTTTCCCCGGTGGGGCGAACGGGGAGGAAGCAGTCCTATCTCCTTCCCCCCAACCCTTATCCTTCTCCTGGTCACCTTCTCTATCGTCCCCATATTTCTGTCTTTTCCCCCCAGTCTTCAGTCTCACCCAACTCTGCCTAATATGCCAGCGTATACCACGTACAAACTACAAAAACTAAATTTCGTCAAAATTAAACTGCATAAACCTCATTTGGCTTTTCAATTTCCAGCACTCATCCTTACCGAGTTTTTTTTTTTTTTTTTTAAGGCCCTAGCCACCAAAATCTCAGGAAATTGGGTGGCAGGACCTGCCAGAGTGTATATATAAGCTACTGGGTTCCTGGTCTGCCTCCACGAGGCATAAGTGGGGCAACATTGGGCCCCCAACTTTGGTCTAGTGGCTAAACGACCAGTAGAACAACGGTACATGACACTAAACGATCCAAGACCCACACACTTTTAAATCTCTGGCATTTACAGCATAATGTAACATACCACAACGTAAACTGCACGGAGATGGGGAACCCCCTGGTGCCACTTGACCCTAAATACACTTACCACACACACATCACAAACAATATCCATACACTTAAATCTCTGGCCTTTACGGTGTACTGTATCACACGACAATGTATACTATGTGGAGATGGGGAAAACTCTTTGTGCCGTTCTACCCAAAAACACTTTTCACCACAGATACACCTGAGGACAGCAAACAACATGACATTTCTTTTGAGTTGTTGGCTTTAAATTGTTGAGCACATTATAGTATTCCAGAATCACTCTTTTATGATCTCAGAATACACTGAGTAACACTTTTTCAACTGACTCTTGAGTATAGCCTTTCTTTGGTCATGGTGAAACTGTGTTGTGTCATTCTGAACTTGCATGTTTGTTTTACAGTGTGTATTAGTTCACCCAGATTCATTTTTGCATCTTGAGATTAGAAATATGCATTCTGAGGTCACCTTCATGCTCATATTAACTAAAAAGCATGGAACACACATTAACTTGTCATTCTTTCATTTCTGGTGTTAAACACTGAGGAATCCATTAAGTCCACACTTTTTTGAAAGTACAACTTCTCTCTCATTATAGTATGTGCTGTTTTTTTCTTCAATAGTAAGGCATTTTCTGCAATATGCTCTTTCCCTGATAAACTTGCCATTGACTCATGCACACTGACCCAACAATGTGCAGTAAATTTCAACAAGTTTTATTCCTTCTACACTCAAAATTTAGATCACAGATTATATATCACTCTTTCTCTACCATGGTGCATGATTGCAAAGCTGCTGCAATCTTGAAGATTGATTGTGTCCAAATAATGACAGCAGATGGTGCCATGTGGGCATTCAGGGTGCCAGCAGACTTCAGTCAGTAATCTGAAACAAAATTGTCATCAGTTTTTGCATAATGTGCATTTTGTGTTGGTTTTAATTTGAAAGACCTGTGTATTTGTTGACAGAAATAGCTATATTTAAATACTATCTGTAAAGAGTTCATTGATAATGCTGTTCAAATTTTTTTCATAATTATTTTATAGAGCCAATATCTAACCAATATCCAATATCTCAAAAGAAAATTTGTAGAAAAAGGGAAGATTTTTTAAATCCTGTGTTACACTGTTGTATGTGTAAGTTGTGAACAGACCATACATATGTTATTGATGTTATTGTTATTGACCTGCCACTATGGACCTTGTATTTGCACAGAATTTTTATTTATAGTTTATTAGTTTTAATTAACTTAATTTATAACCAATAATTTTAAAATACCTTGTAGAAACAAATGTGTCCATTCTAAAAAAAATTATTTTTAATTTTAGTACTGTAATCATTATTTTCTAATATATTATGTGGGTTAGCACATTATAACCAGGCTCATGTGTAATATATTTCATCTAGTAGGATATATAATATATATCCTTCTAGAAGAATATTCAGTCATGACCAGTCCTTCTCCCCCTCGCCTCCATCACACAAACACAGACTATACTTGCCTTAATTAAAAGCCATTTCCCCTCTCATAGTATAGCTTTTCAATAATGAAGCTAATCTCTCTCTCCAGAAGATGGTAAAATGTGTGGACGTGTCATATTCTATATATAATGTATCATTATAAAGAGCAGATAAAGCATCCAAAGGCTAAGATTTAAGGTGTATGAGCTATGAATAAAAAAATCAACTGTAATCAGATAGTTTTATGAACAGTAATCAAAACTGTTCAGTGCATACACAAGGTTATAATAAACAAAGTAACTTTGTGAATATTCAAACACAAAACAGTTGGGTATCCATATGCGTGAACAGTTCTGGATATGCATAAAAACTGTAAATCAAATGTATAAATAACTGTAATCAGTGGTGAGCTGTGAATATTTTAACAATGGGCTCGTATTTTTCCAACTTTCTACCGAGTAAATCTGATCAGTCACGGAAGTTATGTCATCTGTGGCTTTCACTAGAAGCGCTTCCCACGCTTGCACTACTTGTATCTCGAGTCAGGGGTGGACAGATGTGGCTTATTACCCCCTTAAGGTAAAGGGGGTATAAGTATATGTGTAAAACGTTCCTAGGCCAATCTAAAAAAAAAACTTAAAAACCTGGTCGTCATGCCTCGCCTTATGATGATAACTGGATACGACAGTGTCTGGAGTTCTAACCTTTTAGAATTTTTGAATAGTATGACGTCACAATCATGCTTCCTGAAGTTACTACTGCAGTAAGTATGATTGCAACAATACAAATATTTGTCAACAATTTCTTTTTTCGTCTCGCATTTTCGTTAAATTCCATTGTTGGGATCCCCCCTAACAGCTGCGTATGTCACTTCAACTACAAGATCAGTGCATCATTCGGTGCTATTTTACAGAGATATTTAGATACGTTGCACTTGCAAGTATACATCTCTTTAGTTATCATAAATCCATTGTGTCTTGTGTTCCAAGAAATTATGAAAATCTGTGAATGATCAATAAAATATTTACAATAAAAAAGCTCTTTTATTTCGTAATCGATATATACAAAGCAAAATACCTAAAAGAAACGCAGAGGGTGTTTCACATAAACTGTCTACTGCATGTGCTCGGCACACGCACAGTTTTTTTATTTCTCTTTTTTTTAACAACTAGGGGAATATAATTGATACATTTTTTTCATGATAAAATTTTAATATTGCGAATAAAAAATAACATTTTCCATATCACAAATAACAAAAACTATCACAAAACATTCCACAATATAAAAACAAATATTACATAAAAAACAGACTTTCTAGAAAAAGTACACAAAAAATCACAGATTACATGAAAAAAAATTATTTCACAAATATTCGAAAAAATTTATTCTAAAAATTGACACAGAATTTACTTCTTTATTAATATTTGTTGTCAATCTGCTTTGCTCAATAGCTGAGCGATGATTACAGAGGAATGATTTGACATAACGATCCGGATCAAATTGAAGCAATGGTTTTCCATTTAGATGTATGGTCATCATAATCAGCAACGTGTTTAATTGTCACAATATTATTCATTACGCTGAAAGCTCACTCAGCTTCAGCACTGCTAATCGCAGTGGTTTCAAAGATATTTTCTGGCTTTCTTAATTGAAAAGGTAATTTCACTCGATTTTAAAGATAAACCGTCTTCAACAAAAATCCCTAAAATCTAATTTTTATTTCATATTTTATCAGAAAACTTAAATTTCTTATTCAGTTTTCACCGTCTTCCCACCGAGGTAGCGTATGTTTAAAATTTCTTTCAATGGTATCATTATTTTCTTTATTTAATTTAAAATCACTCTGTTGTATTAATAACTTATCCTTTTAGGATAAAACAATGCATTTAATAACTTGTCACGAGGTAATTTTTTTTACTTTCAATTTTGATTCATTCAAATTCTTTCCACTTCAACATGCTCTCAATTTTAGCTTCAGAATATTTCAAATTAGCAATTGCATTGATAGTTTGAATAATTAATTTATCTGCTTTTACCATAGTGATTCAATAAAGCTTCTGAAAGGTAAGAGAGCTCCTGCAGGATGCCGGTCATTAGTGCTAAATGGTTAAGAAATTCTAGATTTAAAAGTCGATTTAATAATCCGGAATATTTAACTTCTGATTCAGAATGTTTGCACAAAGCGGGATAATTCCTCCAACCCACAATTGCCGTCCGTAAGCTACAAGCTGCTCATCGTGGCCCAAACACACAACTGATCTTTATGGTTTCCACATCAAGTTCTTTAGCAATCATCCTTAATTCACGCTAGTTTTTTGGAGATTGGTGATAGGTTTTTTTTTTTTTAATTATTGCCTGTATGCCATTATATTTTAGAACATTTTCTGTACAGTGAAAGTCTCGACAAAGTTTCAAAATCTGACAACATTTCATCTTCTTACCAGTTTATATACTATATTAGTTGCGTCAATCCTCCCCGCTACGTTGCTACTGTCACTAGTTCTTTGAATACAGTGAAAAATCGGAATCACATGAATATTCTACTACTGTGACCATGTAAACATAGACAGGAGAAATTTACTGGAAGGCATGGATTACTCACTTCTCCAAAAAACATATGACCTCTTGTGGAGTAAAGGGGAACCACAACACAGGTTGACCAGAGGCTATAATCCATGTTGAGAATCTTCTTAATCCTCTGACTGGCGGTGGAAACCATATTGACTGGCGTGACTTCTTGGTATGTGACTGCATAGGTTTTACGGACACCACTAACTTTGTGGAACGGTAATCCTTTCACCTTTAATTCGCACTTTCTAATTACCTAAATTGCCTAAAGGCCAGAGGTGAGAACAATGCATACACAGTTGTCTCTCCTAATCCGTTCGTTACATGGAAATTTTCTTTGTTCAACGGAAACTATTTTAAATGTAATTACCAAGGGTAATCAAAACAATTCACTATAAAGAAGTTCGTTAAACAGAGGTCGGACTGTAAATAAATCAAAAATGAAGCAATTTTAAAATACATAACCGATCGATTGCACCATTAAAATGCTGGGAATGGGGTCCCCCCTCACCACACCGTAGTTTCGGCTCTGGATGCTCAATAATTGCATTCAGGATTTTATTTGTAAAATAAATGATCATCTCAACAATGGGCTTGCAAATTTTCAAAAAAATAACAACGGGCTCTCGCGAGCCCACTATAGCTCACCACTGGCTGCAATCTCTAATTTTCCTGTTACTCTGGTCAAATAAATTTTACTTAGACCCACTGGCTGTAATCTCTAATTATCCTGTTACTCTGGTCAGATAAATTTTACTCAGACTTTGGCATGGATGTAGAATTATTATTATTTAACAAATCGTCTATTCTTCCTTAAATTTATTCAAACTACCCACTTCCTCAACACCAGATAGTTTGTTCCAGCAATCATTTGCTCTCTGGCTGAAAGAAAATTTGCACAGATATATCCTGCAGCCATCCTTTTTCAATTTATGTCCCCTTGTGCATGTTGTCCAAGGAAGAGTAATAATACCATTGTCATTATGTTTACCCAATCAATTTAAAGCCTTAAACATATCAATCAGGTCTCCTTGCGAGTGCCTAGTTTCTAAGCACTGCAGTATGCAGAACTGAAATCTTTTGCGGTAAGATTATCAATCCCTTTGTGTTCTTGACTGATCTGCTTGCTCTTCTCTGCACAATTTTCAAGAGATTCATGTCTTTCTTAATGTCAGGTTTCCAGATCTGTATGCAGTACTCAAAACATGGCCTAACCATTTCCTCATACAACAGGATAATTAATTGTTTCCTTGTCCCTGCTGGCAGAGTTCTACCTCATTTTGCTTCAAACTTCCAGTAGAATTCAGTGTACCATTGAACTTAGTGTGCAGTTTTAGCAAGCTTTGTTTCCAGCAAAATAATGCAAATTATCTTTCCAGTGGTAATGTCCAACATAATTAATCTCAGCTGTATTTCAGAATTGCAAACATCTCCACAATATCATCTCCCATTTTAACTGGACTAATTCAGATGTCCTCTTCAGGTGTGCGTGTGTGTGTTAATGTACTTGTATATCTTCAGTGGACTTTATTTTATCAGCTTGTGTCTTCTAATAACTTATTTAACATGCATAGAATCAAAACTTCATCATCACATAATAGCCACAACTAAACCAAATTAGTAATATAATGACTGCATGTAAACAATAAAAACTATATACCATCACTTATCTGCTGTTTTTCTCTGCTTTTCCATAACTAATAATCTCAGAATTCACTCAGAATAAAAATTTATGTCAAGGTATATAAATTCACTCATTTTGTAAATGTGAATGAATAACAAATTGCAACAAATTTTATTATTACGTAGATTGTAAACATTTAGCAAAATAGGATTATTGTCAGAAATAAGTAAATAATTCTTTTTTTTTTTTTTCTAATAATTATAACCATCTAATGTTAATATTTTATAGTATATATAGAAAGAACTTTATTTTAAAGTTCTTTCAACCTTGCATATAATAATTCCAGTTAAAACATGGCAACTGATGTACTTAACATGCCTAAAGATGATAAACTTATGACATTTATGTATCTGATTTACTAAATATAAAATCGTGAAAATTTAGGACAAACTTAACTTTACATAATCAAGCATGTTAATGCTTTCTAAATTCAACTTCATTTTAACTTTCCTACAAAGGTAAAAAATGTCAGATGTATGAATTGGCTAAATGGACCCTCCATTCAGGATGTTACTTATTTTGGAATGTTACACTGTGTCTCCAGATGAAGAAAGCATGATGATGACGTCATGATTAGCACAGACAAAAAACTTTTGAGTTTACCTTTCTAAATATAACTTTCTTTGCAGTGTATTTCCATTGGTTTTGTCACAGTAGATTTTTGAAATTAGAGATTATTTTAAATTATCCATTATATTTTTGTGGATTCATTTGTTGCACAGCAGGGGATGTAATATACTATATTAAAAATTGTTGCATTTCATTATGTGCATTTAATTATGGAGAGCTTATTCGAATATTCAAAATGTATACAGGTTGAGTCAAATTCACTTTATAGAATTTGTTGGGAAGTTCAGGGTCAATTAAAAAAGTTCCCATGAACTTGGTTCTGAAATACTTTCTTCCTGAGATATTGCTACTATAAAACAAAAACATATTCATTCAAAATGTACTTTATTACCAAGTGTCAGCTCAGTGGTTTTGCAAATGGTATTTGGCACCTCCGTAGCCAGGTGGGAAGGAGCAGCAGTGCATAGCCCACGCTTCTTGATTAGACTGGGGTTCGAGCCTGTCACCACCAAATACGGAGGATGCAGAAAGGTCAGGGAATTACCACTGCATATTCCCAGAGCAATATGGCCTTAGTTGCTAATGCTCCTAAAAACAAAATAACAACAACATAACAACAGCAAATGGTGTTCAAAATTCAACCTCCCACCTCCACTCATCCCCAAGCACAACATACACTGGACTGATTGATATGTTCAAATTTTGGCCTTGTTTTAACCTGCCCTCTAAGACAGTATAGTGATTTTGCCACTTGTCACTTGTTTGGGTTTGAATCCTGTCACAGGCCAGATTTTTAAAGGCCTCCTTAGTTGTATAAGCCTACAAAATCATAAGACAATCTCCTGAAATACTGACATAAGGCATACTGTAAATACTCATAATGTACAATATTTTGGAGCTTTCCCTGGGCTGTGACCACTAAGAAGTGCATAAATGGTACAGTATCAGGCCACTCTCTACACTATACTATGAATCAGGAATCTGTTATTGAATTGGAATGAAGCAAACTTCAGTAGATGAGAATCTGAGCTTGAGTACCTCAGGAGCCATCTGCAGCAAGTCCAGGAATGGAGTCACTAACACATGCCAGAAACCTTAAAACCCTGTCAGGAAACACTACTGATACTACTAGTAAGGGAAGCTTGTCATCACAACAGAATCAATTTTGATTCAAAAATTTTTGTTGACCCTTCACCCAACTGATGACCTCTGGTATTTGTTTTTCACTAGCAAATGTTTGCAGGTGCCACTAGAAGCGAGTGGCAGGTGTTTCTTGGTCTGTGTTTGTTTAATTCTTGCTGTCATAAGCAGATTATTTTATTTTATAGTATATACGTACCAGAGCACATTAACTCAGTTTTCATTAACTCAGCACATTAACATATTTATTAAATAGCATGGTTACAACACATAAGGGCGCCTCCGTAGCCAGGTGGGAAGGAGCAGCAGTGCGTAGCACACACGCTTCTTGATTAGACCGGGGTTCGAGCCCGTCACCACCAAATACAGAGGATGCGGAAAGGTCAGGGAATGACCACTGCATATCTAGGAGCAATATGGCCTTAGTTGCTAATGCTCCAAAAAAACAAATAACAAAAAAATATAACAACACATAAATTTGCACTGACCGTAATTAATGCCTGTCTGGTCCTAAAAAAAAAGTAATAAGCAGAAGAAATATTTCTGATATAAATAATAAAATAAATTATTTTATATTGTAACTACAGATACATGGATAAAAAATATATCAGATTCAAATCCATGAATGTATATATATGTAGCCACAGACTCAAATTCAAACCATTCTAGAAATGTATGCAAACATTTTCTAGCAAAAACAATTATCAGATGCCAATTTGGGGTCAGGGAGTGTTGCCAAAAAATTTTCCATTGAAATCTAATCTATTGGGATGATAAGCTTCCCTTGTTCATTTTCATGATGTACTACTATGAAGTAAGTATCGCTACTCATTTGCGTAGTATTAGTGTAAATGAAGAATACAGAAACTGAAGCAGCTGACACAGAGCTGCCAGGGGGAGAAAGGCACATAAAATAATTGCACAAAGTTAGCCATAGTTAAAAAAAATAATAAAATAAAATAAATGTGTACCCATTTTATACTTCAAATATTATTTATTTTTCAGTTCTCTGAGCTTGGGGAAAAACAAGGGTGAGAGTTGTTGAAATATTAGACATACTGTTGCTTCCTTACTGTGTGAGAAGATGCTGTTATTTTTTTTTTATGCATGTTTTCAGCTCTGCTCATTTATACCTGCTTTTTTTAACACTGCTCATGTGGAGCTTTCTGTATTGTCACTGACAGTAAGAAAGCTCCGAGTGGCAGCATGTATGATATAGTGAAAAATGGTTTCATTTTCCCTCCAAAACAGTGTTATCAGAACATTGCAGAAAAATGCTGGGAGTGCATCATCAAAGTCTGATGGATATGAAAAATACAAGAAGTTTGGTGTATAGTGCCAGAGAACAAGAACTGTGTCGAAGTGAAACAGCAACCAAGACACTGAAACAGTCTTGCTTAGGATATTGCTCATGTTGAGGTAAAAGTTGTTGGAGGATAGACAACATAAATGGGACAGTCCACCCTAATTGGCAAACTAGGCACCAAGAAATTTCAGCTTATGTCTACCCTTGCATTTGGGGGGTAGGGGCACTAGTTGTATGGTTTGCCTAGGGTGTCATTGTTAGTAGCCAGTGTAAGGCCACTTCTTCAGAAATGGATAATCCAAAGATATACCTAGTGATACTCACAGCATTTTGTGCTTGTGAATCCCAGTAAGCAAAAAAAAAAAAAAAAAATGGCAAAAATGTTGTGCTTCACAATCCAGCAGAAGGCTAAAATTATGCTTTATGTTATTTCAACTAAACAATACAAATAAATGCAATTAAACGATACAAAATAAAATTAAACACAACACAGCAATGCATTAACATAAAAACTGAATGAAAACTTTCAAGTACCCAAGTGGCCTTCTTCACAGCATCTTACCTGATACCACTTAAATATTATTATAATCTAATCTTCTGTTCTACTTCTGCCTTTTACCAACCTATTCATTCAAAAAATAAGGTAGTTTTCCAAGAATCTGAGCATGAAAATTGATAATGTTTGTAGTGATTAATGATTAAATTATTTTGTTGGTACATGTGTCATCATTTTGTGCATCACCATGTAGGATCATAATATGCTACATGAAATAATAATTAAAAAAAACTAGTAAACGTAAGAGGAAGGAAAGGTCTCCTAATACCATAGATTTTTATCCACTTTAGTGGCCACTAGAAAAAAAAAGTTACGAAACTTTGATAGAGATAGTATTTAGATAATGAGCTAATAAGTAAACTAGTTTTTAATAATCTCTTCCCAAATTTTTGCAGCATGCTGAGCAAAAGCAAAAAGAAACCCAGGAGTCGCTTACCAGTTCAGGTGTGTAACAGAAATAATGAAACCATAGATTAAATGGCGAAAAGGTTTTTTTCTTCTTTTTTCTTTCTCAATTTTTTGTATTAATTAATTTCCTTTCAACATATATATATGTGTGTGCGTGCGTGCACGCGCATGTGCATGCATATATGGTTGAGCAAGTATATAATTTAGAAGATCCATAAGACTGCATAAAAAATATATTTAAATTGTATGTATAAAAAGTAAAACTTTTAGTTACAGTATGCTAACAATGTCAGCAGATTTGTGGAATACCCAAAACACAAAAAAAAATAATAATAAATAAAAAATAAAAGAAATATATATATATATACAGTCGATTCCGGTTATTTGGGACACATCGGGACAGTGCGTTTTGGCCCGATTAAGCGGCTGCCCCAATTATCCAGAGTTTCACATAAATAGTTAAAAATACAATGGACCCCCTCTTTACAATTGGTTCACTGTACAATCAAATCACTTTACGATGGAGTCACCATAGTAAAGTACCGTTCACTATACGACGTGTAGTAAGCGCTGGTCAGAATTAAATTTTAATTAGCGAAAATAGGAGGAATATTATCTACAGGCTATAAAAGTAAAGATATACTGTATTAAGTACAAATTTACACTTTTAAAAAATTAAATGGTATGTGAAAATCAGAAGAATATTTTCCACAGGTTAGCAAAATAAAAATAAATTTACGCTTACGTACATAGCTTAATTAATACATACTGTAATATGTACATACTAACTAGTTGACATTTCTGTTCACTGACATCTGTGGATGGGGGTTAAAATTTGAAACAGTAAAAAAGATAAGCAATCAATAACAAAGAACGCTGCACACACAAATTGCAAGTAACACAATACACGCAAGTGATAACGGAGTAACAAGTTACGAAGCTATAAAAATAGGAGTGAAGAGAAGATTCTGAAAATTAATTTTTTTATATGATTGAAGGTTTCATGGAAGTGTATTTCTAGGTTATTATGGTGAAACGTGTTTTCACCATAATAACCTAGAAATCGAGTTTACTATTCATTAGGGCCTCACATCTGGTGAGTATGGGCTTGGCACACCCAGGGTCCTGAGCTGGATATCATCATTCTTCTCTTTCTTTTTGATTCCCTTCTGCTTTTGACTCTCTCTCTCTCTCTCTCTCTCTCTCTCTAATTCGGGAATGTTTTTTTTTTTTTTTTTTTTTTTTTTTTGGCTGGTGCAGCATAAGCCTCAGGCTTCCTTGCATCATGTAGCTAATAATAATAATTGCACTAACTAACAGAAAAGCCTAATAAACAGGTGACTGCTAATTGTTTTTATTGTTTTATGACCTCCAGAAATCCGAACGAACCACGTGGTTCGTTCGGAGACAATCGTAGGGTAATCTCCAGTGCTGCAGTCTCCTGCCCCGATTAAACGGCATGTTGTCCCAATTAAGCGAAGTAAACCCTGGCTATTTTCTTGATTAGGTTCTGTTTTTTAAGATTTGCTCCAAATAAACGGCTGCCCCGATTAACCGGAATCCACTGTATATATATATATATATAATTACTACTGTAAGAGTGTATATGTACATTATAAGTGTCAAATTGAGTCTTCAGACCAAAAGAGCAGTTGTATGATAAGACTTTGTGCTTGTGAGCTATTAGGCAAAAAGAACCTATAAAGACTAAGATAGCTTGAGTTGTTTTACTGTGTTATATCCTATAAATAAACATTTAATTATCAATAAAATAATAAAAATATAAAATAAAATAATGATTATGAGGCTAATTATTGATATTAGGATATCTTGATGAGGGCTAGCACCATTCAGTATACCCAATCAATAATCAGCAAGGGGCTATCTGTTTCTGTTTGTTATCAGCCTGTTTAACATTATAGGCATTTCCAACATCTATATTTAAATTTAACAGCAAACAGCTTTGAAACAAATAACACAGCTAGCCCAACAGCTTTGAAACAAATAATACAGAATATGAGAGCTAACAATAAATTTCATGTGAATTGTGGTGTATTTGATATATACCTGTGAAAAAGAAGGGCATTTGCTGACTAAGGGGGAAAGCAAATAAGAGTAAGGAAAGCCATAGCATCTCAATTTCCCTCAAAGATCTTGAGGTATAAAATTTAGAGTTAGAAAGCAGAAAGTGAAAAGCAAAGAAAATAGCTTCTAATAAAACTACTTTGGATATACAGTGGATTCCGGTTATTTGGGCCACCGGTTAATCGGGGCAGCCATTTATTTGGGGCAAATCTTAAAAAACAGAAACCGATCGAGAAAATAGCCAGGGTTTACTTCGCTTGATTGGGATAGCATGCTGTTTAATCGGGGCAGGAGACCGCAGCACTGGAGATTACCCTATGATTGTCTCCGACGGTACCACGTGGTTCGGTCGAAATTCTGGAGGTCACAACCATAAAACAATAAAAACAATTAGCAGTCACCTGTTTATTGGGCTTTTCTGTTAGTGAAATCTATCATAAACGTACAGTAAACTTGATCTTACTGAATTTGTGATAATACCGACAGCTGGAATTCTGTGGGTTATTATGGTGAAATGTGTTTACACTTCCATGAAATCTTAAATCATATAAAAAAATTAATTTTCAGATCTTCTCTTCATTCCTGTTTTTAAAGCTTTGTAACTCGTTACTCGGTTCTCACTTGCGCGTATTGTGTTACTTGCAATTTGTGTGTGTGCTGTGTTCTTTGTTATTGATTGCTTATCTTTTTACTGTTTTAAATTTTAACCTCTCCCCACCCACAAATGTCAGTGAACAGAAATGTCAACTAGTTCGTATGTACGTACAGTACGTATTAATTATTCCGATTTTCACGTATCATTTAATTTTTTAATTGGTAAGGTAATAAAGGATAAATTTGTGCTTAACATATCTTTGCTTTTATAGCCTGTGGATAATATTCCTCCTATTTTCGCTAATTAGAATCGCTGTTTAATAGAATTAAAATTCAATTCACAAACGTGATCACAATGACCGGCGCTTACTGCACATCGTATAGTGAACGGTACTTTACTATGTTGAGTTCGTGGTAACGTGATTTGATTGTACAGTGAACCAATTGTAAAAAAAGGGGGGGGGTTTACATTGTATTTTTAACTATTTTAACTATTTACGTGAAACTTCTGATAATTGGGGCAGCCGCTTAATTGGGCCAAAATGCACTAGTCCCAATGTGTCCCAAATAACCGGAATGGACTGTACCAGGAGCATAACTGCCCGATCCTGGTATTACAGTAAGAAGTTATTATAAGGAAACAAAGAAATACAAGTTGTAGAACTTTAAAGATTCTAGATCCTGTTGTAGCAATGTATCATCATTATTGTCATTAACAACCCTGCCAACCTTTATATCATCTGCAAACTTGGACATTAATCCTGATATACCTTCAACAATACCATTGAGAAATATAGAAAACAACAATGGCCCAAACACTGAACCCTGGGGACCTCCACTAACATTAGTCCATGAAGAGCAGTGTTCATTTATTACCACTCTGTCTTCTCCCACTTAACCGTCCATAGCAGGAACTTGCCCTTAATGCCATACTTCTCCAATTTGTACAGCAATCTTCCATGTGCAACAGTATTAAAAGCTTTTCTGAAATCCAAGTATATGATATCAAAATTATTTTTTTGCATTATGACCACATCATAATATCCAATAAAATTGGTCAGGCAGGATTTCCCCTTAACAAACCCATGCTGTATCTGAACCATTGCTGCAGTCTTGTCTAGATGATCCTGCATTGCTTCTTTAACTAGTGACTCCATTATTTTCCCTGGAACAGAAGTTAAACTAACACATCTGTAATTACTCATGTCCCCCCATCTTTGTTCACCCTTTGTGAATTGGGGATACATTTGCACATCTGCAGTCTGTAGGGGCCTCTCTTGAATCCAAGGATGCTCTCATAATTATGGCTAAAGGTTTGCTTACTTCCTTTGCTAACCTAAATATAACTGAATAGATCACATCCACCCGTGGTGCCTTTCTTATGTTTAACTTCAACAATTTCTCCACTTTCCTCTCAATTTTTACTTTTAATATAGGTAATCCTCTATTTATGATAGCGATGCATTCTTAGAAAGTATGACTTAAATTTTATAAACAAAGGATGTGTTCCTATGGGTTATTATTTGTCTGTAATTTTACCTATTAGTATTTTGATACTTGTGTTTTCAGTGATGTAACAATAGGATGACATGATTGGCAAAATCCCCCCCCCCCGAAGGGTCACCCCCTCCATCAGCTGTATAAGGAAATTGAGTTTGGAAGCAAAAACAGAACCCGAACGTTATCAGCAGCTAGTTCCTTCACGTTAGCTGATTGTTCTGGTACATTATCCAGTATGAGCCATACTAGATAATGCACTGTTCGGTCTTTTCACAGTAATTAACGAACATGGTGAAATATGAAGCTGTCAAATCCTGGAATTGATTTGCCAACATCCTGCTTTTATGCACATATGCAAACTAGCCAGCCTATACACAAGCCATGCTGCCTGACTGTGATTAACAGACCTATGGAATTGGAGAAATATTGCGGTGTATGGATGAACCATTTCCCAAACACCTCAGTAACTCTGCTTGCAGTAGCCACTGGACGAAATAGGTTTTATTAATTATCTTTATTTATTATTTACCTTTTATGCACAGGTGCAGTATATGACCCATAATGTTTTACATTTTAATCAGAAATTGTCTTGTTTTTTAAGTCTTATTAGGTATAGTTTTAAATTTTAATTAAAGCTTTTCCTGATTGTCATCTTGTTTAGTGTAATTCTTAGATTCATCTGTTAATTAGTGGTAATGATTTGCATGATCAGAATTTTAGAAAGCATATTCTCTTTGTATGATGATAACCTTATATGTCATACATGAAAGTTTCATGCAATTGTTAATGTACATGACTCAGATGCACTTCTATATTGCAATAAAGATATTATTTTTAAATCTTATTGTTAAAAAACATACATTTTATTATTAGGGCATCTTACTTATCTTATGGTTGCAAAATATAAAATGCTCACTCCCATTTTGAGGTGTGAACATTTTATTTTTTGGAACACATCCTCTCATTATCTAAAAAGGAAAATCACTCCTGATTTATAGACTACTTTTCAGGAACATGTGGTGTTTGTAAATTGGGAAATTACTGTATCAACAGAATTTGCATTCCCTGGAAACTAATATATATTTTATTCATCTTTACCTCCATCCATAACATAATACATTTGTGATAAACCCATTAAGGTTGGCAGGGTTGTTAGTAACAGTAATGACAGTATGCTGCTGCAACAGGATCTGGAAAAGTTGGGTAGATGGGCTGAGAAGTGGCAATTGAAGTTTAACATTGACAAATGCAAAGTACTGCATATGGGTAGCAGTAACCCCAGAGAAATGTACCAACTATGTGGTATTACACTCAGGGTAGGATGAAATGGATGGAGAATGAAAGAGACCTTGGGGTAATTGTGCAGTCAGTTATGAAGTTTTCTGACAGTGCAAACAGGCTGCCAGAGTAGATCATGTGGTCTTATCAATGATATACAGGAATTTTGCAAGCAGGGATAAGGAGGTGATTATCCCCTTGTATAAGGCAATGGTCAGGCCTCACCTTGAGTACTGTGTACAGGTCTGGAAGCCTCATTTTAATGCTAGAATGAGTACAGAGAAGGGCAACGAGACTGGTAAAGGGGAACAAAGGGGGTGCTCTTATGAAGAAAGGCTTAAGTTCTGCAAATTGCAGCTTCTGGAGACTAGGCACCTGCGAGGCGATCTGATTGCAGTGTATAAGGCCTTGAATGGATTGAGCAGGCTTAATGCTGAGGGAATTCTTCGTCTTGCTCAGATTACAAACCTGAGGGGGGCACAGATTCAAACTGAAGAAAGACAGTTGTAGAATAGATGTGCGGAAGATTGCCTTTAGCCAGCAGGTAGTTGATTGCTGGAACAAACTTCCATCAACTTCCATTGTGGAAGTTGATAGCTTAAATAAATAAATTCAAGGCAGAACTAGACAAACATTTGGAATGAATGGATCAGTGAAATGAGAAGGGGTTTTTTTTGTTTTTGTTTTTGGCTCATACTGTATAAGCTTGCTTTCTTGCATCATGTGCCTCTATTAATGCTAAAAGTGGTAGCACCAGATCTGACAGTAACCCCCACTCCACCCAGAAAAATATCAATTGGATAGTAATTGCCAATTTTAAGATTAGACTATAACTCTAGGGAAACTATCTGGAAAAAACTGGGAATAAGCCACTTTAGCCTCCCTTCCCATGATCAAAATAATGTAGATTTTTTACTCCTACATGATGCTTAATGATTCTCAGGAACATTGCTTTAGCTCCCCTCTTCCTTTAGAATATCTTGAGACCACCCCTAAGTACAAACCCAAGTTGCAAAGTAACAATTACATTTCATTATGACTTCCAGTAGTAATGCAGCACATATTCTAACATTAATCAACCTCTTGCCAGATGTACTGTAACATGGCTGGTGTAATTGTGTTGCTCATTCTCTTCAAGTCATTTGCATCAGTTGGTTGCCAAGTGGGAAAAGGGAAGCTTGTATTTCTAGTTCTGTAACATAACCCCACAAAAAGAAATGTGGTGAGGCCTGAAATGTAAGCTGGCCATAGAATTGAACCTACATGCCCTAGCCATCAATCTGCAAAGTGGAGATCCAAGGAGTCTCAAACCTTATGGAAGTTGGGGGGGTGAAGCGTCATCATTTTAGAAGAGTACATCATTGCTGCTGGGACCATCATGAGTATTTTGTGGATCAGATAATCTCCAACACGTCTTGCTACTTAGTATAGTTGTCGGCATATAAGCTAATCTTATATTTTAAGACAAAAAAATGTATTTTAATGATATTCGTTGTATAAGAGAAGCCTGGTAGTTGAGTTATAATTCCAAAACTCTTTTATAAGCACATGTACCAAAGTTGTTTGCTGCTGGTCTACTTTTGAAAACTATTGCCAGAAGCCAGGTAAATACTACCGTATTGTTTAGAAGCTTGTATCTGACTTCAGCCTTGAACCATTGGCACCTGTGGATAGTGCTGCATAACTCAAGTCCTGAGTCAGGCAAATGGGTTAATGGATGGTGATTTGCAGTTTTCTGTTCCTTCAAAGTTTTATTCTGCAACAGCATCATCTTGTCTTATTTGTTATTTGGATTACTTGTGTGTGCGTCTTTAAAATAAATAACCCTACAAAAAGAATAAATAAATTTTCTGTTTATACTCCGGTGCGACAACCAAGTCAGTAGAGTTTACAATAAATCGCCAATACAAATATTTATCGTATTTAGTAGTCACAGGCTTGAACCCTGGTCCACTCAAGGAACGCGTGCTATGCACTCTCACTCCTGACCACTGGGCTACGTCCGGCCTAATGAAGTTTTCCAAGTTGAAAGTTGTAACATTTTCCAAAAACATGAACAGTTGTGCAGCAGCCAGAAAATTTGGCATAAGTGAAAAGTTAGCTGAGTACTCAACTGGAAAAACATTGAAGATTTGCTAAATAACATGCCTAGGACAAAATGATAGGAGGAAAAAGTCATTGCCTGAATTCGAAGCCAATCTTTTTGAATGGATATCAGCAAAATGCCAAAGCTGGGTTATTGTGGCAAGAAATGCCATTCGTGTTAAAGCACATCAATGGGCAAAATCTAACCCACAAGTCAGAAATTCAAAGGAGGTTTAAGTTGGGGCAGACACTTTATGGAAAGAAAAGGATTGGTATTATGCCAAAAGACAAAAACAGCTCAAGCTACCAGATGAATTGGGACAATAAAATTACTGATTTTCAATGATATATAATAAAAATGTGCAAGGAACACAATTTTCCATTTTCACACGTTGGAAATATGGATGAAACCCCCATGAATTTTTACATGGTAGAGAACCGAACTGTGAATTCAAAAGGAGCCAAAACAGTTTTAGTGAAGACATCTGGGCACATGAACACTTGGTTTACGGTTGTCCATGGTAGATGGAACAAAGTTAAAACCAATGATAATTGGTTTTAACTCTGTTCTATGTACCATGCACCTTTGTTTCAAAAGAAAAACAATGTCAATGATTACATTTCCCCCTGGAATATTTGTTCACATATATGAAAATGTTTGGAATAGGCAATCTGATTCTAATATAGTTAGGGAAGGATGTTACGCAGTTGTTTTCCATGAAGATTAATTACTATAATTAATTAATTGCTTAATTAATTATTATAGTAATTAGTCTTCAGTCTGGTTCATTACAAAAGGATTCTAGTTTATTGGTTTGGGATATGTTTAAACCACATGCAACAGAGAAAACAAAGAAAATATTAATACAAAGGTTGCTGTTATACTAGGTGGATTAACATCAGTTGTGCAGCCATTAGATGTTTGCTTTGACAACCATTCAAGACAATGTTTGTGCAGAATGGAATGATTGGATTATAAACAGCAAAAAAAGTTTTATCAAAGGTGGATATATATGTAACCAGCTCCATTGAATATTTTGTGTGTTAGTGATAAATGTGCAGAACAAAACTGATGTTAAAATTGTCATAAACTTGTTTCTAAAATGTGGTATATCAATTCCATGGATGGCATAGAAGCTGATTTCTTTCTGGCAAAATGATGTAGTAGTAGTAGAGGCATGTGATGCCAGAAAGCAAGTATGTAACATCAGCCAAAAAACAAAAGGGGGGGGTATTTTACACATTCCCTCTAAACGTTTGTCCAGTTCCTCCTTGAATTTATTTAAGGTATCAACTTCCACAATGCCAGATGGAAGTCACTTTAGCAATCAACTACCCACTGGCTAAAGGCAAACTTCCGCACATCTATTCTACTACTGTCTTTCCTCAATTTGAATTTATGCCACCTCAGGTTCATAATCTGAGCAAGAGGAAGAATCCAATCAGAATTGAGCCTGCTCAACCCATTCAAGTCCTTATACACCTCAATCAGATCACCTTACAGGTGCCTAGTCTCCAGATGCTGCAAATTGCAGAACTTAAGCCTTTTTTGGAAGAGGACCGCTTCATTCCCCTCATCAATCTTGTAGCTCTTCTCTGTTCTCACTCAAGCAACTTTATATCCTTCCTGAAATGAGGCCTCCAGACCTGTATGCAGTACTCAAGGTGTGGCCTGACCATTGCCTTATACAAAGGGATAATTGCCTCCTTTTCCCTACTAGCAAAATTCCTATATATCATTGACAAAACCCCATGACCTTCTCTGGCCGCCTGTCTGCACTGCTCAGAAAACTTTATATCTGACTTTACAATTACTTCCTTGTCTTTTTCTTTTTCTACCACTCTAAGTGTAATTCCACACAGTTGGTATGTTTCTCTGGGGTTACTTCTACCCATATGCAGTACTTTGCATTTGTCAATGTTAAACTTCAGTTGCCACTTCTCATCCCATCTGCCCACCTTTTCTAGATCCTGTTGCAGTAGCACACTGCCATTACTGTCATTAACAACCCTGTCAACCTTAGTATCATCTGTATGTATTGGATGTATCGGATAATGAGTGGGATTCGCATGATGAAAATTTTATTGAAATTGAAGAGGACATTATAAGAGACATTTTGTTATCCCATAATGAAGATTTGGGTACAAAACCATGTTTTTGCTAGATTGTGTTAGTATGATAAATGTATTGTATAAAAGCAGCAAAGTTTTATGGTATAAAACTGCAGCCATTATCAACCCACTGCAGGATGGAAGCCTCCTCAACAATTCATGCTGAGAGAAATGGACCATAATCTGCCACACTGGTCCAGTGCTGGTTGGCAGATCAACCGTATTTAGCAGTCAGGGGCTTGAACCCCGGTCTATTCAAAGAGCGCCTGCTACTGCACTCCTGCTCCTGACCACTCATTTTATTGTTTAATATAATCTGTTTATAATCTTATACATGCATTTTTTATTTTTTTAAACAAGATTTTAAATTTGTATTATCTTTTCCATTTGCTATAGATTTTTAATCTCTGCTTATAAGTTGACCCATGATTTTAAGGGTTATCTTTCAAATTTCAATTCTTGACTTATATGCTGACCAATGCAGTAACGTGTCCAGTAAGTTGGGATTGCCGATTGTGCTTTCTGTGAGGAAGAATAGGCTGTATACCTTTCTACAACTTGTGGCACAAAATGTGTTAACTTTGGGATTGTCTCGGACATGTTCCAAAACCTGTTGGATTTATCACTTCCACATGCTCATGTTGTGTGTTCACTTTGCCCATGATATGGAACATGCATTCATAAACACAAAACATTTGAACAGCTCTTCATCTTCTGCCATCTCATTAACTTGTCCACAATGAACATACCATCTACAACTTGTATGGTTATCGTTTTAGATGCATCTACTTATGTAAATCTATGCTTTTTTTTTGTCGTACACCATGTTGGTTTTTGTGAACTGTGGATGAAACTCCTCACTTTCTCAGCGGTTGCTGACTTGCTGTGGTGCACAGAATATCTGGTAGTTATGATAGTCTTATGCTAATTGTAGATCAGATGTCTGCTTAGTGGAGTTTGCCACACCTTGAACAAAATTTTTGCTAACTGACATCTGCATTTTGACTTGATTTCTTTATTCTTGCAAACGTTCCAATTTCTGTTTACCCAACAGCAGTGCTACAGGTGGCTACTTCAGAAATTAATAAACAACTGAGCTTGAAAACTCTGACTTTACCTGTTTTTACCAATTTCAGCAAACTTTAATTATTTGTAGTGAACACATTTACAGATTTTTAAAGGTCTGAAGCTAATTTTTGCTTACCCAGTATACATACATTAAATATATATTCTAAATTAATTCAGGTTCTAAATTCTAAATTAATTTAAACAGTTTCAACAAATATTGATTATTTGTAGTGAAAACATTTACAAACTAAAGGTGTGAAGCTCATTTTGACTTACCCAGTATACATACAGAATATATATATATATATATTCTAAACAGAAATACATGTGCATGTGTAATTGCTAAAGTTTTGTGCATTTCATTTCACAAACTTGAAAATGGAAAAGACTATATAGTTTCATGTTTATATTTTATGTTCATAATTTTTTTGGAGTCTGTCAAATTGCATGCCATTGGTAGGGCCACTATTGTGAGTTAATGCCTGAATAGAATTATTCATTTCTTCCAGCTTTTTTTTTTCTTTCTTTCTTTCTTTCTTTCATTCAAGTAAGCACCCTACAGTAAGCTTCTACATTCCTCTTAGGGTAAGTATGCTATTTTCATGACTGAAATCTCTCAGGCTTTCTTGTCTTTCAGAAATATCTCAACGCTTCATCCTGGCACATGCTTCCAATTGTATTTAATTTGAATTTTGTTCCTCCTCATTAACTTTTTGTTTCTCTTCAGTGTCATTAGAAGAAATCATTAAATCAAAATCACTTATAATGAACAGCACCAAAACACCTATTCATAAAATACTCTGCTATTGGTTGTTGAATTCTCGTTCTCTTGTAATAGATAGATCTTTCCAAAATTCATCTTAATGAGGTAATCCTGATGTTAATCTGCTGTGGCATCAGGTTATTCATTTAAGTATATTCTCCCTTAGATGAGTATCACATCATGTGTATAATGCAGAGTATGAAGACTGGTGTGGTGTCATAGTGTGAAATTATCTTTGTTTCTTTTTAGAGTTTGACCGCTTCTTGGAAGAACGGGCAACTGCAGCAGAAAAATTGTCAACACTAAATGAGGATGAGGAAACAGATGCATCAGCACCAAGCGATTTAAACAATAGCAGCACAACAAATAGGCGAAAGATGGATAAAGAAGAATCTGACAGTGCATTGTTTGCCTTGTAAACAAACTAAGCATAATATTGAATATAAGGCTTACCAAAAATACTAATTTTGAAGAAATGCCAGTATTTTATACTGCTGAAGCAAAATGGGCATTCATTATTTTTGAAGCTTTGGATTAGATGTTAATCTTAACGTAGAGTTATCTGCAGTGCTAGTGATATACTGTGTTATATTGCAGGATAGTTTTTTTTTTGGCTACTTATAAAAAAATTACTTTGTCTTAAAATATATTTTTTTAATCATTAAAAACTTAGCTTTGTGTAGACAGTGTAACTTTTTTATAATGTCTTTTCAGGAGAAACAGCATCTTTGCTATTGTTTCATATACTCCTATATGGGACTGTCTTTTTAATATAAATTTTCATATTTACATGCACTGAATAAAAATAAGTTGCACTGTAGAAAGAGGAATAATTATATTGGTTTTAGAACTTGGCTTCCTGGTGTTTCTAAATAAGTTGTAATTAAGGGGTCCTGTTTATTACTTAAGCTTTCTTTCTTTTTAACTGTGTAATAGAAGTTAAAACTGTGATGATCATTCTATGTATGTTGTAAAGGTCTCACTTTAAGAACTAAAAAAAATCTTTTGGCCTTCTTTGTATGCTGTGATAAAAAGATCATTCTTATATAAATAATCCAGAAATCTTATGTATTGATGAAATTGTTCCTTGACTGAAGTATATATATGTATGTTTACTTCTAATCTTTCAACGGATTATTTTGTTTACTTCAGCAGATGTATTTATATATTACTTTCATGGGTTGGATACTATACTATTTTGAAACTTTCATGTCCTGATCTCCCCTATTTCTTAATATACACTTTTTGTTTGGAAGCGCCCAAATAAAAGAATAAGTACATGCTTTTAATGTATTGTTTTCTATTTATGAGAAGATAAAGTTTCAGAACCATATGTAAATTTTATTTTGAATTGTTTTGTGCTTTGTAGTATATACTGACTCAATTTTATTTGATACATAACATGATTAAGTGTCATGCACCTTCAATATGCAATCTGTGTTTAGTAAATAATAAAATATATATATATAAAAAAAAAAAAAAACTACAAAGGAGCTTGCATAAAAGTGTATATTAATAAATGAGATACACTTATTTCTCCTTAATTTTTTCCATTAAGTAACCAAGAATGTTAAAAATGTAACTGTAAGTGCCATCTGAAACTAGTAAAATCCTATATTTGATACACATTGTGGCCTTTTTAATGTAAAGTTGTTCACTACTAGTCACATATGTTGGATTACTGAAAGCTTAAATATGTATATGATTGTTGATTATTGTAATTAGTACTTTCTTGATAGCATAAATTAGTTTTTTCTTAAATTAGTCTATTATTCTATTTTGTATAACTGAAACAATTATTTTGTTATTCTCTGCATAAATGATTATGTAGTTTGTGAAAGGCTGAATTTATACTGTGTATTTTAACTGAAAAGTTCTTCCTCTGTATATAATTTTGGGATTAAATTTTAAGTTTCATCAGTAAAATGTTTCGTTATTCCTTTTTTGATTTAAAAAAAACAATTCCGCCCCAAACCAGCGATAGCAGGCTCAATTTGACAAGTCCAGTTGTGACCACTCTTTCTAGAACTTTTACCCTATACTATTTTTCTTTCATATACTCTCTCAAAGAACCTCCCATTATGTTATTTTTTCTGGCGTTTCTAAAAAATACACATTTCATATTTTCTTGTGAATTTATTTCATGGCTTTTAATACATCCCTTGATTTGCTGTCATGTTAATCTTACTTGTGATATTTTCATGTTCTGTTTTACAATTTGGTATTTATTATTGATTTTCTTTATCCTGTATTTAAGAACTGCTAATTTATGTAGTTAAGAATTTTACCTGTGCTTGGAACAGTGAACTAACTTGTGGTTCCATCTCAGTATTGTGGGTTGTCAATACATAATATCAAGTATGGGTGGTATATACTCATACACTACTGTCATTAATATCTGGATACCTGTATATCTACAAATGACCTTTATTTACAAGAAAACTGATAGCATATGCTGAACCCTTTAGCATTTATAATGGCCAGTAGTCTCCATGGAATGTCCTCCGATAGTTTTGCATTTAGCCTTTAAAGCTGACCAGTTCAGCTTTTTTTTTTTTTTTTTTTTTTGTCAGTCTCTCCTCACATGCAGCCAACAATCCAATTCATCCGAGAGATTCTCTAAGATTTGAGTTCAGGGTGCTGGGCTAGCCAGTCAAACTTTTTTGCACTTGTGTCTTTAAACCAGTCAGTCACAAAGCAAACAGTATGATATTGGGCATTGTTCTGCTGATATAGGCAAGTCCTACCTGATGCGCTACCACAACAGAGATAATACATTACTGTCCAGAACATCTAAGTAGACCTCAGCATTTATGGTTTTGTCCAAAACAACCAATGGTCGCAGGCCAAACCGTGAAAAACAGCAACAGACCTCACATGGCCCCTGCCAATTATTGGGATGATACAGTCCAGCAGGTAATTTTCTTCAAGTATCTGCCACCACCAGGCATGACAGTCAGACAGTTTGGTATTTGTTGGGATGTTAGTGGCTTACGGATAGCTGCATGACACGATATACTCTAACATGGTAATCCATATCATGAAGTGCACTGCGCTGGTGCTGACATTTATTGATAGCACCAGTACAGTCACTTATTGTTCCACTGAGGGACTGTGTGGGTGTGCTGCAAAACAGTGTCAATCTGTGTTTCAAGCATACAGTTCCTTGCAGGGTTCTCTTGTCAAGTTTTCTAGGTTGTTTCTTGACAGTTTCGGCACTAGTTTGCTTCCATTTGCAAACCACATCACCAATATTGATCTAGTTGCCATTGAAATGTTCCCTACAGACCAATTGCTTATGTGGATTGCAGCATCTTGCATTCATAATTGTACCAGTCTTCTTGAAGGGCTACAAGCATATTTATAGTTGTCTGACATATGACCAACTATCAATGGAGAGAGATGTCTGGATATCAATGGTAGGTACATCGAGATAGTATTAGCAGTGGCAAATGATGCAAGAATATACAGCAAAAAAATATAGCAGGTACATAATCCATCAGGCATTGAAAACCTCTCGATTTTGGCACTTCATTGTTATAAAAATATATTTTTTAATTCATTTATTCATTATCATTGGGCATAGATTTATCTTTCATATATTGTTTATGTTGTGACTGAAGATTGCACACTTTTTTTTTTTTTTTTACCCCCTTAGGAAATTTCATCCATAGTCATTTGACAGTTTTGTCTTCATACACGATATACTCTAATGCAGTGGTTTTCAACCGGGGTGCCACGGCACCTTAGGGCGCTACATCAACATTCCAGGGGTGCCGTGTAATTTGGGTTTAAGTTACTTAAATTTATTATTTTTTAATTTATATATTTATTTCATTATAAAAAGGAGTACAGTATATTTTTAATTTTGTGGTGATCTTTTGAAGTTTACTTAGTACCTCTATATAAAGAATAAAATTATATACTGTATATATATAATTTGTATTATGAAATGTAATTTTTATAATTATATTATTGTAATAAATATCATATAACATATATATATATATTTTTTTTTAATATTATATATGCCGACCGGGCTAGCCGAGTGGGTAAAATACCTGCCCGGCAACCCAAAGGTCGCGGGTTCGATTCCCGCCTCGGGCTTGGATCAAAGTACTGCAAAAACCTTGGGAGGTGCAATATGGCCACAGAAGCCGATGCGCCAACAACTACCAAATCAAAAAAAAAAAAAAAAAAAAAAAAAAAAATATATTATATATGGATATATACAGAGAGAATCGGATCTAAGAGACAGAAAATTGAGTAGGGGTGCCACAAAATAAAATAAATTACTTAGGGGTGCCATTATTAAAAAAAGGTTGAAAACCACTGCTTTAATGTATCAATTGCACCATTTACCATTACATCTATATTTGTGGTAATCATATACAGTTTTCCCTTTAACAATAAAAGTATATATGGAAGATCCACTGTTGGAAATCCTTGTTGCCATGTAAAGCATATCCAAAAAATTTTTGAAACCTGTAACCATGGATCCACCACTAACAGCCAGAGTCAAAGCAACAAGTTCAAAACAATGGAAACAAAATTAACTAAAAAAAAAAAACTCCATCAGCAAGAAAGGTGATGTCCATTCTTTTGGGATTCCAAAGGAATAATAATGGTGGACTATGTTCCAACAAGTTGAACTGTAACTGAAGTAAACTATGTTAACCTATTACATAATGAGATTGTATAAAATCTAAAAGAAAAGAAAATACAAAAGTTTTGTGTTCCACCAATACAGTATTGGTGGAACAAGAAACAGCCGATGTATTGGCTTTTTTGCTAAACACATCAGCTGTTACAATGACTGAAGCATCAGTACATATGAATTGCTGCTGCACCCACCTTATTTGCTAAACTTTTTCAGGTTTGTCTTGTCAAATCGTTCTGCATAGAAGAGATTACACATTGAAAAATAAAAAACCACTGGTATGAATGAGTCTACTGCTTCATAGTTATGAACTTTTCAATACCCTAATGTACACTTATTATACAGAGATACAATAAACAAGTGGACTAGAGTTGTAACAGGAATAGGAGATCTTGCTAACAAAAAAACACCCACATTTTGTTTCTTTTAACGTAGGACTTGCTACGAGTCCTAATTTTTAAATTAGGACTAATCTTTTAAGATGTAGTTACCATATTTAATTCCTAATATTGAACTCACTTTACAAAAAAATGATAAATAAATTTCAGTTTATATACTTGTATTGTAGTTTCATGGGCTTTAATTTGCATGAGGAGTTCACAACTTTGTTGTTGCTATACTGCAGCTAATTTTTTCTGAAAAGCATGTGGGCTGAACCTTGCAATGTGTATATCTCTATCTTCATGATTCAATGTGTATCTCTGCATCTACATGAAATATTAGGCTGAACTCATACTTCAATTTTTTAATGTTTTTTTGCTGATACTTTTTATATATACAGTTGGACCTCTCTTTAACAAACTTTGATTTCCCCTTGGTCATTACATTGAAAATAGTTTCCGTATAATGAACTGATTTTGAGAGACCTGGGTACACACTATTCGCACCTTTGGCCTTTAGGCAATAAAGCTGATACTGTAGAAAGTACAAATTAAGAATTAATCCTTTTTAAGAGTTAAAGGGATTAATTCCATGAATTAAGAGCTAAAACATTAAGTGATGCCTGTAAAATCCTGCAGGAGGAAACTAGCCAACCATGCCGCAGGGTTGAAAGAGATGGAAGGCTTTGGGAGAGGCCTTTGCCCGGTCGTCCCTAAATCAGTTGTTTTAGCTGCTGTGCAATTAATCTTACAGTGTCTAATCCTTGGGAAGTGCTTTTTAGTAGTGTAGATCAGGGCGTTAAAAAAAAATAAAAAGAAATTGCTTTAAAATTTGTTATTCTTGCCAGCAGCATGTTAACAATTCTGAAAAACTGTTAGGTCTGTTCAGATAGCAGTGGTATCGTCACAGTCCTCCCAACACTGGGTGGAAAAGGCTCGGGTTTTGAATCCCATAGATGGCACACGGAATTTTAATGGGTAATTTTTCACTTTGTGGTTGAGTTATTTGGTCTCAGGCATAGGTAGCAAGGGTTTCCCCCCAGAAACTGGGGTTTTTCATCCAGCAAAACAGGCAAATCGACCAGAGAGACAATTTATGGACAAAATACGGATTTATGTAATCAATTATGGGTAACCCTAATATAATAACTTGATTTTTTCAAACAGTTTGAAGAAACAAGATCTAGTTGAAGTGTGCGAAATTATGCCTGTGAAGATGTAGATGATAGTTTTTAAGTGGATGAAGTTGGTTCGCGACTAAAACATGACAATATCAGGGTCATCAATAATAGAAAAGGCTATGGAGTATGTATCTTTTCTGTGACATAAAACATTCCAAGCCAGTTCTGCTTGGCTGGAGAAATTTAAAGAGTGCCATGGCTTACTCGAAAAAGTTATTTCTGATGAAAGTGGAATTGTAATAGAAAAAGGCTATACCCATTGGAAAGAAACAGTTTTGAAAAAAAATTATAGAGAATAACAAGCCGAAAGACAAATGTTGATCAAACATGTCTATTTTTTTTTAAATGTTTGGTGAACAAGACAATTACAGTCTTTGTGCAAATATGGCTAGTAATGAAAAACTGAATCTTTTGGAAATAGACAAAAATAAACAACCCCGATGTTTCAAAGGAGTAACGTCATTAGACTACAACAACGACAAAAAATCTTGGATGACAGTAAAAATTTTGAGCAGTGGATTTTAAATTGATAACGAAAGAAAACCTTCACTCGGTAATTTCGAAACAAGTGTGAGCTTGTTTTCTTCCCTCCGAATACCTCGTATAAACTGCAGCCAATGAACCAAGGTGTTACAACAATTTTAAAATGCACTACCCAAGGCGCATACTGGAAAAAATTATACTGAGAATAGAAACCAACCAACCTATAGATCCTATCATAGATTGCATATCAGAGTTGGCAAAAGTGTGGAGTCAAGATGTCAGAAAAAATGATTAAGAATTTAAGGTTTTGCTAAAATGCTAATGAACAGCGATTAGAGGGAACTACTAACTAGACATTGAGCAATCTTGGGAAGTTCCAAGCGAGGTTTGATCAGTGGAGAAATTGTTCTTGATGAATTTTTAAGAGTTGATAATGATGCCATAGTAGCTGAATATCCGAGTGACTCCAACATTTTGGAGTGTATTTAAAGAACTAGTGACAATATCGACAAGGAGTTGGATGAAGATGAAGGCAATATTAAACCTTCCAAACAAGAAATGTTGGCAGCATTTGAACTTTGCATCGAGACATTCAGTGGGAATAAAATGTGACAAAAAATCTATTTGAGTGTTTAAACAAATGTAAATATTTTTATGAATGGTGTACAGTAAAATCCAGTGTCTGTGCAGGTACCACAGTGGTATCATCCCCGTCCTCCCTACACCAGGTGGAAAAGGCCCAGGTTCGAATCCTGTCAATGACATGAGGAACTTTAATCGGCTTTTTTCATTCTGTGGCTGAGTTAGTCGATCTCAGGAATAGATAGCAAGGTTTTCAAGAAACTGAGGTTTTTCATCTGGCAAAACAGGCAAATTGACAAGAGAACACAAACAATTAACTGACATAATACATATATACATAAAAGGGGTATATGTAATCATTTATGGGAGACCCTAATATGATAATTTGAGTAGAATCCAGTGTACAACAAAAAAATAAATATTTTATGATATAATTCTCAAAAGTGTACTAGCATTAGAAGAGGCATACTATGCAAGAAAGCAAGCTTATGCAGCACAGCAAAAAAAAAAAAAAAAAACTTATTTCACTATTCTATTCACTCCAAATGCTTGTCCAGCTCAGACTTAATTTTATTTAAGCTATCAACTTCCACAACAAGAGATGGAAGTCTGTTCCAGCAAATCACTACCAAAGGCAAATTTCCGCACATCTATTCTACAACTGTCTTTCCTCAGTTTGAATCGATGCCCCCTCAGGTTCTTAATCTGAGCAAGAGTAAGAATCCCATCAGCACTGAGCTTGCTCAACCCATTCAAGGTTTTATACACCTCAATCAGATCACCTTGCATGTGCCTAGTCTCCAGGTGCTGCAATTTGCAGAAATTAAGCCTATCTTTGTAAGCGCACTCCTTTGTTTCCCTCACCAATCTTGTTGCATTTCTTTGTACTTGTTCTAACAACTCTACATCCTTCCTAATATGAGGACTCGACCTATACACAGTATTCTGGGTGTGGCCTGACCATTGACTTGTACAATGGGATAATCACCTTGTTCCTGCTAGCAAAATTCCTATATATCATTAGAATTTGTACAGCTCTGGCAGCCCATCTGCACTGCTCAGCAAACTTCATATCTGACTGCACAATTACCCCCCCCCCCCCAGTCTTTTTCACTCTCCACTTCCCTGAGTGTAGTACCACACAGTTGGTACATTTCTGTTCGGTTACTGCTACCCATAGGCAGTACTTTGCATTTGTCAATGTTAAACTTCAGTTCCCACTTCTCAGCCCATTTACCCAACTTATCTAGATCCAGTTACAGTAGCATACTGTCTTTACTGTCATTAATAACCCTGCCAACCTTTGTATCATCTGCAAACTTGGACATTAAGCCTGATATACCCTCATCAATGATTCATCAATATCATTGATGAATACACAAAACAATTGGCCCAGCACCGAACCCTGGGTAACTCCACTAATAACATTAGGCCACGAAGAGCAATGTCCATTGATTACCACTTTGTTGTCTCCATCTCAACCATCCCTTTATGAATTGTAGCAACTTGCCTTAATTCCATACTGCTCCAATTTGTACAGCAGTCTTCCATTTGCAGCATTATCAAAAGCTTTCCTAAAATCCAAGTATATGATATCAATATTATTTTTTCAATCCAGTTCCTTTGTGACCACATCAGAGTATCCAATCAAATTGGTCAGACAAGACCCATCCCTTTAACAAAGACATGCTGTATCTTAACTACTACTGCAGCCTTGTTTAGATGATCCTGCATTGCTTCTTTAAGCAGTGACTCCATTATTTTCCCCAGAACACAAGCTAAACTAACAGGTCTATAGTTACTTGTGTCATCTTTTGAACTGTAGATACATTTGCACATCTCCAGTCCGTGGGGACCTCCCGAGTCAAAGGAAGCTCTCATAATTAGCATTAACAGAGGCATATGATGCAAGAAAGCAAGCTTATACAGCATCAGCCAAAAAAAAAACCTCATTTCACCCATCCATTTGCTCCAAATGTTTGTCTAGTTCTGCCTTGAATTTATTTAAACTGTCAACTTCTACAAGAGATGGAAGTTTTCCAGCAATCAAGCACCTGCTGGCTAAAGGCAGATTTCCGCACATCTATTCTACAACTGTGTTTCCTCAATTTGAATTTATGTCCCCCTCAAGCAATTAATTTGGGCAAGAGTAAGAAGAATCCCATCAGCATTGAGCATGCTCAAACCAGTCAAGGCCTTATACACTTTCAATCAGATCATCTTGCAGGTGCCTAGTCTCCACGGACACTATAATTTGCAAAATTTAAGTCTTTCTTCGTAAGAGCAACCCTTTGTTCCATTCACTAATCTTACTGCCCTTCTCTGTACTCATTTCAGCAGCTCTACATCCTTCCTAAAATGTAGCTTCCAGACCTGTATACATTACTCAAGGTGTTGTGTGGCCTTATACAAGGGGTTAATCACATCCTTTTCCCTGCTAGAAAAATTGCTGTATATCATTGACAAGACACCATGAGCTACTCTTGCAGACCGTCGCATTGCTCAGATATATCTGACTGCACAATTACCCCCAGGTCCTTTTCATTCTCTTCCACTGTGAGTGTAGTAACACACAGTTGATACATTACCTGGGGGTTACTGCTACCCATATGCAGTACTTTACATTTCTCAATGTTAAACTTCAGTTGCTATCTCTCAGCCAAACTGATCAACTTTTCTAGATCCTGTAGCAGTTGTGTGTCATTAGTGACAACCATGCCAAATGTCCTGTCGTTTACAAACTTAGACATCAAGCCTAATATTCCGTCATCAATAATATTAATAAATACAGAAAACAATGGACCAACACTGAACCCTGGGAAATTCCACTAACATTAGTCCACAAAGAGCACCGACCATTGATTACCACTCTCTGCTTTCTCCTACTCACCATCCCTTTATCCATAGCAGCAATTTCCTTCCAGGCCACACTGTTCCAATTTGTGCAGCGGTCTTCCATGTGGAACAGAATCAAAGGCCTCCCTAAGATCCAAGTGTATGATATCAAAATTCTTTGCATCCAGTTCCTTTGTGACCACATTATACTACCCAATTAAATTGATCAAACAAGACTTCCACTTCACAAACCCATGCTGTATCCGGGCTATAACTGAAGTCTTGTCTAGATGTCCTGCAATGATGATTCTTTAACCAGTGCCTCCATTAATTTCCCTGGAACAGAAGTTAAACTAACAGGTCTGTAATTACCTGTCTCCCTTTGATCCTCCTTTATGGATTGGGGTCACATTTGCGCATCTCCAGTCCATGAGTACCTCCCGAGTACAAGGAAGCTCTCAAAATTATGGCTAAGGGTTCGCTTACTTCCTTTGCTGCCTCCTTTAATATAACTGGATAGATTCCATCCACCCCAGGTGCCTTTCTTATGTTTATCTTCAACAATTTCTCCTCCACTTTACTGTCAGTTATTATAAGATTATCTAGCTTACTGCCAGAGTTTAATACACCTCTAGCATTCCCCTCCCTGAATAACTCATGTGTGAATGTAGATGCAAAATATTCATTTAGTTTGTTAGTTCCCTGAGCAGGATCATCAGCAGTTGAACCATCGATATCAAGTGAACCAATCTGATTCTTCCCCTTCCTTCTAGAGTTTACAAAAGTAAAGAACTCTTTGCTGTTTTTATTTGCATCCTTTGTCAAAGTTTTCTTGTAATCTGTCTTTGTTTGCCTAACCTCCGTTGTGACTTGGTTATAGACCAGCTTATATCTAGCATAGGCCTCTGTGTCACCTGTTAATTTATATGTATTCCATGAATTTTTCTTCTCTGCCACAAGTATAATTAGTCCATCTGACATCCATTTAGGCCTAAATTTTGAACACTATTTCTTAGTTCGTATGAAAGCCTAGTAGCTTCCATGATTAATTCTTTGAATGCTTCCCATTTTGAATTTGCTGTTGGTAACATCATCAGTTGGTCCCACTGTATAGAATTTAAATACTACCTCAGACCGCCGTAGTAACTTTTACAAAAGCAAAAAACCCTTCTCTTTACCACTGATGGTAAATCCCTTTATCTCTCTGAGTAAATCCCACTTCAACACACTGTGACCACTGCTGCCTAGTGGTTCCTTTATCTGCAGATTCTTAATGCATGAAGAATCACTACTGATAATCAGATCAAGAGTATTACTCCCTCTAGTTGCCTCCCGAACATGCTGCTGTAGAAAACAATCATCCAATAAATCCACAAAAGCCTTGCTAATGTGTGAGTGACCAACCCATAAATTCCAGTCAATCTCTGGGAAATTAAAATCCCCCATTATAAGACACTAATTTACTGGCTCACTATTTCTCTGCACAATTCTCATTATACTCATCAGATTCATAAGGCCTATAACACACACCTACTCTCATTTTTTCTTTCCCAGTGCTTATGTCACATCAAACAGACTCAACATTGCATTGTCCACCAACATCAATTGGATGCACTTCCTTAGATTTTGTGTTCTTAACTAACAGCATAACCCCTCCTCCTTACCTGTCCATCTATCCTTTCTGTACACATTGTACTCCCCAAATTCCAATTTTGCACTGCTTATGTCTGTGTGACACCACATCTGTGATATCCTAACAATATCTGCCTTTGATTTCTTGACTAGCACTTTAAGCTCTTCAAATTTATTAACTATACTCCTAACATTGGTGTACATGTAAGTATACATGCACCTGTTTCTACTCTTAGTTACCCTAACACAGCCCATGTATTTGTTTCACTATGACTCTCAGCAGTCCTGGAAATACCCATTGCCTTGCTTTCCAGGCTGCTGCTCAATTACATTTCAATAGAAGCAGTGCAAGAATTAGTTTCACCTCTGCCAGCGGCTATTGTTAATCTATTAGTTCATGTATCTCCCCCCAAGCTAGTACTTTTCCGACCAACCTAAATCTGCCTCGATAGCTTCAGCAAATATTCTTGCACCCTTTCTATTTAAGTGTATCCCATCCCTGTAGAAGCAGTCTGTCCTGTTAACAAGCACAGACTAGGCTGAGCATTGAACAATCTCTCTAGGGCCGAATTGATCGACAAGGCTCTCGTTATATACTCCCTCCTACAGGATGTTCTAACACCCTTTCCTCAACATCTCAGGTGTTATGCTTCTGGGTCTACTTGCTCATACTCCATGTGTGAATCGCCCGTATTCTCTAAGGCTCCGTATTCTCTGATGTACCCTGATGATTGTGTGCCTGTTGGGCTGCCTTCGGCAGAGAAATGCTTCTTGGTACAAAAGTGCAGCCTCAAGTGCACTGCCATTGGCTTTACCATACATGAAGTGTATGTCCGCATACTCTTCGTTGCTGTAACCTCTTTCCATGTTGACTATCCTTTGACAAGTAATGGTATGTCTGCTATGTCTCAGAGCATTGAGATAGGGGAAACGAAAAGAATGAGCCTAAACAAACAAGTCAGTGGTGGATCCCAACTCTGTATAGTTCACCTTGTCAGTGGCAGATTCCAACTAGAAATGTGCAATATCTTGAAAACGATTCACTTAAGGACCCATGTTTACTAGGCTTTTTTACTTATTGTAGTCTGTACAGTTCACCTTTAAATTATTGACCACTTTTGAAACACCCTGTATTTTTGAATTTACAGTATTTTTCTTTGTTGAAAAGGTCATATATTTCTTTATAATGAAATTTCTGTTTAACAAATTTTTCAAGGGAACGATCAATTTCGTTTTATAGAGGTCCAACTGTGTGTGTGTGGACAGTGGTCTCTACATTTTTAATGGTATTGCCCAATGAACTAAATTTCACTTTTTTCAGTAACTAACAAACATGCAAAACACTAATGTAAAAACATTGTAAATTTCTATCAGGTAAAAGTTACAATAAAATACAATAAAACAGACAAAGGCAATATTTTATTTAAATTACAGTGGATTTACAAGCAATTTAGCATGGTAACATATATAGATAGTTGTGCCATACATTAATATTCATTTTGAATGACATCCCTTTGGCTAATGCTATCATCCAACACAAATTATAAATTATTCTCATCCTAATGTGGAATTGTAATGCTTACCACCAATACTGGGATTAGGACTGTAATGGCAAAGACCTCAGAAAGAAAATAAGTGGTTTTGTCAATATTTACTGGAGAAGCTGGTGAATTGAACTGCTGAGTCTATCATGGTAGGGTGCACTTCTAAGTATGTGAGTCTGGTGCACAAGGGTGTACTTCTGAATAGCTGCAGAAAGCTTGTGTCAAGCTTTGCTTACCACAAATATTAATACAGCATTTGAAAAAAACATTAGCCAGGTTAACATTTTACTAGGCAATATCTATCAGAGAAGTTAACAAATTCATAAATTACACTTGTGCACATTTTATTTAATAATATACTAGATGGTGTTGAAAGGGTATGGATTGTCTTATCTATGTCCTCTATAAAGAGGACACATAGATAAATACAGGTATGCTGTAAATAAGTGTGCTGGGAGAAAAAAAAAAAAAGAATAGGGATGCTATGCCTAATATGGATATAAAAAATTTTCCTTTTTCTTCCAGTAAAAATCATATTCTAATTACTCTTAAGAAGTTAAAAGTAAATGGTAGCACTGTTCTAATGAAATTTTCAACTTGCCTGAGACTTTTTTTATTCTTACAGATTAACCAAGTCTGGAACATTGATTTTCTTCGTGTTAACTTTTTTGGTAAAAATATACACAATTTAAAAAATAAGCTTCCAACCAATTCTTGAATACCTGATTTTTGTGTGCCAATCTCATGTCACCAGCATGAAATGAACTGGCTTTCTGAATTGGGCTCAACATCTGGTGAGTATGGGCTTAGCACACCCAAGGTCCTGAGCTGGATATCATCATTCTTCTCTTTCTTGGTGATTTCCTTCTACTTTTCTTTGTCTTTCTTTCTTTCTCTCTCTCTCTCTCTCTCTCTCTCTCTCTCTCTCTCTCTCTCTCTTTCTCTCGGGGTGATTCAGAAATTCTTTTTTTGGTTGGTGCAGCATGACTCTCAGGCTTCCTTGCACCATATGGCTAATAATAATTAATAATATCTATAACGGACTTATCTTACAGGATATAATTTCTTTCTTAACAGGATTTCAGTTAGAGGCAGTGGCACTGTCACTTTGTTCAACTTGGGATGATCTGCAATGTTGTGTGTTCTCTGTTCTTTTTGAAGCTGTGCTTATTTCTCTCTTAATTTATTATTGAACGGGTCAGTGTCTTTGCACCATATTTTTTTCGTAGTGAACAGTCAAGTCGATAATTGGCATCGTTTTAATTGTCTTATATTGTGGATACCTTCACAACGAGAGCCGAGGTATTGCATTGCTTTGAATAAGTAATGCTTAACCAGTGGAGAAGACGTTACTAATTCTCAGCAGATACCACCACCCAGACGGCACAGCACTGTTTTATAGTGTATTGGCTTACTAATCAGTAGGTGGCAGGTACCCTGTTATTGCATTTACTTGGCACATTATAGCCTTAGATGCTAATGCACCATAAAATCCTAAAACAACCATCCAACCAATCTGTTATTGCAATAGTGACAACCCAGTTATGAAGTATAAGTCCACAAGTTGTTGAAGATAAACACAAGAAAGGCACCCGGGGTGGATGGGATCTATCCGGTTATATTAAAGGAGGCAGCAAAGGAAGTAAGCAAACCCTTAGCCATAATTATGAGAGCTTCCTTGGACTCAGGGGAGGTACCCATAGACTGGAAATGTGCAAATGTGACCCCAATTCACAAAGGAGGATCAAAGGCTGACACAAGTAATTATAGACCTGTGAGCTTAACTTCTGTTCCAGGAAAATTAATGGAGGCACTGGTTAAAGAAGCACTGCAGGATCATTTAGACAAGACTTCAGTTATAGCTCAGACACAGCATGGTTTTGTTAAGGGGAAGTCTTGCCTGACCAACTTGATTGGATATTATGATGCAGTCACAAAAGAACTGGATGCGGGGAATAACATTGATATTATATACTTGGATCTTAGAAAGGCTTTTGATACTGTTGCACATGGAAGACTGCTACACAAATTGGAGCAGTGTGACATTGGAGGCAAATTGCTGCTATGGATAAAGGGGTGGTTGAGGGGGAGAAGACAGAGAGTGGTAATCAATGGACACTGCTCATCGTGGACTAATGTTATCAGTGGAGTCCCTCAGGGCTCAGTGTTGGGTCCTATTGTTTTCTGTATTTATAAATGATATTGATGATGGTATATCAAGCTTAATGTCCAAGTTTGCAGATGATACAAAGGTTGGCAGGGTTGTCAAGGACACTACTGACACTATGCTGCTGCAACAGGATCTGGAAAGGTTGAGCAGATGGGCTGAGAGGTGGCAAATGAAGTTTAACATTGACAAATGTAAAGTACTACACATGGGAAACAGCAACCCCAGAGCAACGTATCAACTCTGTGGTACTACACTGACAGTGGTAGAGAATGAAAGGGACTTGGGGGTGGTTGTGCAGGCAGATATGAAGTTCTCTGAGCAGTGCAGACGGGCTGCAAGAGTAGCTCATGGAGTATTGTCAATGATATACAGGAATTTTTCCAGCAGGGATAAGGAGGTGATTATTCCATTGTATAAGGCAATGGTCAGGCCACACCTAGAGTACTGTATACAGGTCTGGAGGCCTCATTTCAAGAAGGATGTAGAGCTGCTGGAACGAGTACAGAGAAGGGCAACAAGATTAGTGAATGGAACAAAGGGGTGCTCTTACGAAGAAAGGCTTAAGTTTTGCAAATTACAGTGTCTGGAGACTAGGCACCAGCGAGGTGATCTGATAGAGGTGTATAAAGCCTTGAATGGTTTAAGCATGCTCAATGCTGATGGGATTCTTCCTCTAGCTCAGAAAAATCACCTGAGAGTACATAAATTCAAATTGAGGAAAGACAGATGTAGGATAGACATGCGGAAATTTTCCTTTAGCCAGCGGGTTGTTGGTTGGTGGAACAGACTTCCATCCCTTGTGGTGGAGGTTGATAGCCTAAATAAGTTTAAGGCTCAGCTGGACAGGTATTTGGAACGAACAGAGGGGTGAAGTGGAAGTGGGTTTTTTTTTTTTTTGGCTGATGCTGCATAAGCTTGCTTTCTTGCATCAAATGCCTCTACTAATGCTAATGTGAGAGATGCCTGATGGTGTGTAATAGCATAAGCTAAGACAATTATTTTGCACAAAGCATAGGACTACACTTAAGACTCACTATTGAACAGGTCAGTGCCTTTGCCCCATGTTTTGTTCGTAGTGAACTGTCAAGTCGATAATTGGCTTGTTTTAATTGTATCTTATACTTCATAACTGGGTTGTCACTATTGCAACAACAGAGTACCTGCCCACCCACCGAAGAGTATGCCAACAGACTTCGAAACAGTGCTGTCTCAGTGGTGGTATCCACCAAGAATAAGTAACATTAGTCTTCTCCACTGGTGAAGTGTTACTTATTCAAAGCAGTGCAATACCTCGGCCACTCGTTGTGAAGGTGTCCACAATATGAGATACAATTAAAATGATGCCAATTATTGACTTGACAGTTCACTATGAACAAAACATGGTGCAGATGCACTGACTTGTTCAATAGTAAATCTTAATCGTAGTCCCATGCTTCATGCAAAATAATTCTCTCAATTTATATATGTGGTTAACTGCTCTTATAATTTAAAATTACCAACTTTAATCTTCCAGTATCATCGCATGAATTTTGGAATTTGAATAACAGTCAATTATAGGTACAACAGTCCCGAAATTTTGAGGAGCTGAGCTCAGAAATATTCTCTCTCTTTCTCTGATCAGCCTAATACCATCCCAGGAACTGACAAACATATGCTGAAAATGTGATGTTAATCTAATTTTCTCTTCTTATTTGATGCTTGAATCCAAAACACACTTCCATTCTGTATATTGAATATAGACTAACCTTTCAGCCATCACTGAGTGATGGCTGAAAGGTTAGTCTATATTCAATATATATGACAGATACTTTTTAATTTTCTTTTTTAAACTTGGGAATGAAATAAGATCATCCCATGTACCTTTCTCACTGATATAAATGATGATACAATAGTCTCTGGTTTTGATACAATAGGCTCTGTCTGGCAGAGCAAGAAAATGCTTATTTGGGTGGGGGAGATTAATTGGAGTGTACAGATGCCCTGCTCACCTAGCAACTTTAATTCTCCCACTCCATCCACATCTACCATTTAGGGAAAGGGGAGTAGGAATTACAGCTAATTATTTACACCAACAGCTTATAATTTGGCTCTCCATACCTATTTTGCATATGACTTTGGATATATTTTTCTGATAATGGCATTAAAAAAAAAAAACCAAATATAGCAAAAGAAATTTCAAACAGCAAAGTGGATATGTTATCTAAATCATAATTAAAAAAACACTAACAGACACTGCATAAGTGTGTTCCATTTAGGGGTTTATGGAGGGTTACCACACAATTGACCATGAAAGTGTTCGGTATGCACAAGCAGAGCCCAGAGAAATCACCATTCAAATAAATGTGGTGATCTTAGATAATTAAAAAAATAGGCAATCTCAGATGCAGGTAGCTTACTGCATGTCAAGAAGAGGCAAGTGACGTAAAATACAACAGAAATCGCTCATCTAGACTTAAAAGGATGGTTTGAGTAGAGAATCAAATAAGATGGAAAATAAAGAACTTTTCCACCACACATCAAAGTACAGCTACTGATGTTATGTAAATTTTAATAACTGCTCTGCCAACACTGAAATAAAGTGTCCGTAATAGTGCAGTGAGCATAATCAAAACAAAAGCTGTTGAGACGTCTAAAAAAAATGTACGCAACTGGTTTTTTGTCTGTGAAACAACACAGATAAGTAAAGCAATCCAACATTCTATATGTTTTTTTTTTTTTTTTTGTCAAAGATCTGACTGTGGACTCTGCTAAAGAAACAGTTTTCAATAAGTTTTAGAAATTGGAACAAAATGAAAATGAGTCCAACTGTTAAATTAATCCAATCTAAAATAGTAGTAGTGGCATGTGATGCAAGAAAGCAAGTGAATGAGCTTATTCAGCATCAGCCAAAAAAAAAAAATAAAAAATCACCTCTGTGGATAGGAGTATATGGTGGGCAATGCATGTCAGTGTTAGGCAGCTTACCAGTCTTGATTTGGCATCAAAAAGCTGGAAACTACATAAAAGCTTACCATCACCTCCTCATTTATAGAAAATTACCAAAATCTTTCAATTAAATTATAGAAGTTCCGCCGACCGGGCTAGCCGAGTGGGTAAAGTACCTGCCCGGCAACCCCAAGGTCGTGGGTTCGATTCCCGCCTCAGGCTTGGATCAAAGTACTGCAAAAACCTTGGGAGGTGCAATATGGCCACAGAAGCCGATGCGCTAACAACTACCAAATCAAAAAAAAATAAAATAAAATATATATAGAAGTTCCTGCCTGCACACAGACAAAACTCCAACAATTATCTAATTGTCTGAGTTTGCCAACAATCTAATTGCCCGTGTGCAGGTTCATGTAAGAAATGTCAGAGGGTATAATGACGTTCTGCCACTGCTAAGAAGAACATCATTATACCCTCTGCCACTGCTGAGAAGAACGTCAGAGGGTATAACGACGTTCTTCTTAGCAGTGGCATTTTATATTCAAAATAGGATGATAAAGGAGACTTATCATGATGAAAGTTATGCTCCCAATGATGAATAGGAGTTTAAAGTTGTTGGAACTGAGAAGCTTGTATGTGATGGTTTGGTCGGTCATGTTGACACTGAGAAAGTCCTTAAGTTTGTTTTTTAATTCTGGTTTCTAGTTGTTTTGTGTGTGTAGGAAGATTTGCAATCTCATAAGATATTACATCTTTTTGCGATAATCCTTGTTACTGAGAATGACTACTCCCAATCTCCCTTGTCCAGTTACTGATGTGTATGTGGTCTATTTTTAATGATTTTAGGGCTCTGAGTTCTGCTGGGTTCAGATTTCTGTGTTTTTTTTTTTAATGTGCTGGACTTCCTTAACTGTTGTATAATGTTCAGCATAAGTGCCTGAGTAAATAGAGTGAAAGCCATGCTCAGTTTCACTAAAGACCAAGGATGGGGTTGGGGACAATTAGTGTTAAAAAAAAAACCATAAATCTTACTACAGAACAGCAATTTCATCCAAGCAGTGGATTGATTGAAATTGCTGTTCATCCACTTCAGTGGGGATAGCAACTAAGGAGTTGCTATCCCCACTGAAGTGTCAGGAACAGATGTGGTCATATCCCGTGACCACATTTATTTTATTTTCCTCACTGCCACCTATAGTGTTAGCAGAGGAGAAAGCCCAGCTGTCTGTGCTGGGTATCATGCTTTCTGCATCATATTAAGCAACAGAAGAATTTAAAAGGTTGACCTCTTTGACTAAACAGGCTGAGTTAGACCTGTAACAGTCTTGGATATGCTTTAAAAAAGTCATACTGCTAAACAAGCTTTACAATTTGAATAAAGAAATTTCACTGTGTACATGATAAACTGAAATGGAGGAAAGCAGCTTTCTTCTGTCAGTTCCTATAGCAACATGCCCTTTGTAATCATATACAAGGATAAGATATTTAATTTTAAATGTAATTAAAGTTTACAATGACAATGTTTCCACAGTCATGAATAATCTGAAAGCATGTATCTCTAAAATATATTACTCATATATTATCCATACCTCAAATCCAATATTTAAAATTTTATTACTTTGCTTACTTTATTATATTATAACAGTTATCACACACTAACTGAATGACCATCTATTAAACTACATCTTATTTATAAAGGGCTAATTAATAAATAAAAAAAATCAAAACAGGCTGGTTTTAATCAAAAATTAAAATCAAATTTTTAATTGTCAATATTATCACTAAAAGCTAATATTTTATAAATACTTTAAAATATGAATCAGCTTCTAAAAAATGTGGAAAAAATAAAAATATAGATATCTATGCTAACTTTAAAAATGCAGTGCCTGAAATGTGCATGTATTACTAAAACAAGGTAAACTAAGCAAATATAGATAAAAACCTTTATGCAAAAATTTCAAGATGACATTAGAGAGAAGTGTATCAAACTGTTAAATAGAACTGATATTAAAAAAGGTTATTCAAAAATGTTTATGTACATGCCCTAGCAGTTACATATAGTATATATACATTAAAAATACAGAAACAAGCTGTTTTTATGCAAGAATTGAACAAGTGGAGCAGATAAATAAATGCCTAATTATAAATGAAAATGAATAATATATTATAAAATATAAATAAATATAATAAATTATATAATAAAATCTGTTGTTTAATTAACCTAATTAACATATTAAATCACGTTCAATAAACAGCTTCAGTCAGTCACGTTCTTTAGTTTATTTTTAAATTTAGCTACAGATTTTGTAAGCTACAACTTAATATATGTAGAATCTTCGTATCTGTAATTTGACATGAATATTGTATCTGGTAACTCATGCTGTAGTGCATGGTAGGGGAATTCTGGTGTGTTTTAATTAGATAATTTTATTATTTATTATAATTAACTTATAACTTTACAAACATAATGGTATAGTGTAATATATATAATGCAAACTTGATAGTATAATACATATAATGTAAACTTGATAGAGTAATATGTATTACTGCTGCATAACTGGTGAATAGAGTTGTGTTATTATTGCATTTAAGATTATTAGTTTAGTTTGATATTCTCAATTATAATGAATTTACAGAGAAATCATGCCCCATACAAGAGCAGCAAAAGAATCGTCCCTTCAGTTCTCCACTGAACCACAACACTGCTGCTTTAAAGCAGCAGAGACTCGGGGAAGAAATGAAGGAGAATTTAAGAGAGCTTGAAGAGCAGGGTGACTGCCCTTGAAGGAATTAAAATGGGGCCTATCAAGCTTTCAGTTGCCCAACTCAATGCCAAAACTCTCATCAGGCAACAGCAATCCCCCAAAGAGAGAATGTGCTAGTCCCACAAGAGTTAGTTATTGTCGGTGACTCAATTGTCAGGGAAATGGGAAATATAATGTGCAAGTGGAAGAGGTGGAATAGGTTTGATTTGGTTTAAAATTTTACTGGTGCATTAGCAGCAGTGGCTATTATGCACCAAGACAAAAGGTAGGTGGAATAGGACTAGGGTATGTCTGCCAAGAGAAAATGTAGATGACATTAGGGCAGATATCTTTTAATGGCACAAAAGATGATGTTGTACATGTTGGCACTAAGAGTAGGAGACAATAAGTAATGACATTAAGAGTAGAAGATCTGCAGACTTGCTTAACAAGTATAGGACATTGTTAATAAAAAGTCGCAAGTTAGGGTTAAATTTGGAAGTGTCTGCAATTCTGCCCAGGCATAATAGGAGGGAGTATATAACGAGAGCCCTGTCAATCAAGTCAGACCTGGAGAGACTGTGCAAGGCTCACGGGGTAAAATTTTTCAGAGCATGGTTTATGCTTAACAGGAGAGATTGCTACTACAGATAGAATACGCTTAAATAGGGTACAAGAATATTTGCTGATACTATTGAGGCAGTGTTAAGTGGTTCGGAAACCACTAGTTTTGTGGGGGGGGGATATAAAGACTAATAGATTAACAATAGTGACAGACAGGTGAAAGTGATTCTTGCACTGCTTCTATTGGAACAGCCTGGAAAGCAAGGCTGCCAGGGATTTGAAGGCCTGCTGTGAGTCATCATGGAACAAGTAAATACATGGGCTATGTTAGGAATTAATAGTATGAACAGGTTCAGTGTACTTGTATGTACACCAGTGCTCTTAGCACTGGTGTACATACAAGTGTAAATAAATTTGCCAGTGTAAATCAATTTGATGAATTTGAAGTGCTGGTAAGTCATCAAATGTGGACACCGTGGATAATCAGAGATGTGGTGTCACTCAAATTACGGGATGCAGAATTTGAACATGGGGAGTACAGTGTGTACAGTAAGGACAGACACACAGGATAGAAGGGGACTATGCTCTTAGTTAAGAAGAACATAAAATCTAAGGCTAACATCCATTTGATATGGGTTGCCAGTACAATGTTGAGTCAATTTAGTGTGACAATCACTGGGAAAGCAAAAATGAGAGGAGTGAGTATATAATGAGAGCCCTGTCAATCAAGTCAGACCTGGAGAGACTGTGCAAGGCTCATGGGGTAAAATTTTTCAGAGCATGGTTTATGCTTAACAGGAGAGATTGCTAATACAGATAGAATACACTTAAATAGGGTACAAGAATATTTGCTGATACTATTAGTTACATAAGTTACTATAAGTACCATAACTATAAGTTACATAAGTCTCATAATGGGAGATTTTAATTTTCACATATTGACTGGAACTTGTGGAATATTGACTGCAATAAATCTACAAAAGAGTTTTGTAGATTTATTGCATGACTGTTTTCTAAAGCAGCATGTTAGAGAGAAAGTAATACTCTTAATCACAGCAAAAACATCATCAGCAGTGATTATTCATTCATCAAGAATCTGCAGATAAAAGAACCACTATGTAGTAGCAGAGATCACAGTGTATTGATGTGGAATTTGCTTAAAGATGCAACTACGATCAAGGGTAAATGGAAGGGTTGTTCCTTTCGTAAAGGCAACTACAGTGGTCTCAGTTTTTAAATTCTATACAGTGGGACCAACTGGTGATGTTAATCAGTTGGTCCAAAATTCTAAATGAGAAGCATTCAAAGAATTAATCATAGAAGCTACTAGGCTTTTCATACCAAATAAGAAATACTGTTCAAGGCTTGGGCCTAAATGGATTTTAGATGAATGAATAAGAATCGTGGCAGGGAATAAAAATGAATAGAATACATATAAGTTATCAGGTGATATAGAATCCTATGGCAGTTATAAACTATTCCATAATCAACTCACAAAAGGAGGTTAGGCAAGCTAAAGATTATAAAACTTGCAAAGGATACAAAGAAAAACAGTAGACATTTTTGCTTATGTAAACAATAGACAAGGGGATGAATCACATTGGCCCACCTGATATCGATGGTTCAACTATTGATGATCCTGCTCAGGTTGCTGACAAACTGAATAAGTATTTTGCATCTACATTCATACATAAGGAATTCTTTAATGAAGCACATGCCAGAAATTTATCAAAATAACAGAACTAAATGATTTTGTAATAACTGAGAGAGGAAAGTTGAAGAAAAATTGTCGAGAAATTGAAGAGAAAAACATATTATAGGCACTTCGGGTAGATATAATCTATCCAATTATATTAAGGGAAGCAGCAAAGGAAGTAAGCAAACCCTTAGCCATAATTATGAAAGCATCCTTGGATTCAGGGAAAGTCACATTCACACATCTGAAGATGTGTGAATGTATACCCAATTCACAAAGGGGGATCAAAGGGTGACAGAAGCAATTACACACCTGTTAGATTAATTTCTGTACCAGGGAAAATAATGGAGTCACTGGTTAGAAGAAAACAGGAGGGCACTTCAGTCATAGCATGGGTTTGTTAAGGGGAAATCTTGTCTGGCCAATATAACTGGATACTATAATATTAGCAGTCAAAAAATGGAAGCAAAACAATAAATAAATAAAAAATAATTTTGATACCATATACTTCGATTTCAGGAAAGCTTTTGATACTGTTGCACATAAAAGACTGCTGCACAAATTAGAGAAGTGTGGCATTAAGAGTAAGTTACTGCTATGAAAAAAAGGGTGGTCAAGTGGGAAAAGACAGAGTTGTTATCAATGGCCTCTTCACTGATTAATGAAGAGGCCATTGATAACAAATTTCTATCTGTTGTTGTATAAGTGTACAGCTTGAATAAATTCAAGGAAGAACTGGACAGACTACTGGAGTGGGATGGATAAGTGAAATGGGAAGGGGTTTTTTTTGGCTAATGCTCTATAAGCTTGCTTTTTTCTATCATGCCATACTAATACTAAATGAAATGTGATATAATACAGCTCTGTCAGTATTAAAGGTTTTTTTTTTTTTCTTTTTACAAATGATTTGTTTGTTTGTTTATTTGGTTTTTTTAGGAGTTAGCAACAAAGGCCATTTGCTCCGGGGATATGCGGTGGTCATTCCCTGACCTTTCCACATCCTCCGTATTTGGTGGTCACGGGCTCGAACTCCGGTCTAATCAAGAAGCGTGTGCTATGCACTGCTGCTCCTGCCCATCTGGCTACGGAGGTGGCCTTTACAAATGATAGCAGGATTATCACTAGTAACGTTTTAACAATATTATTTCCATAAAATATTATAACTGGCCAGACTTATCCATAACTCAAAGAAACTGCAACTTTCATATACAGGCTCTGGACCTTTTTATTCATGACTGAGCTAAAATTTTTGAATATGATGTTAAACTGGACTATAATTTCTAAATTTAAATTTGTCTAATCATTTTCTTTTTTGCTCAATGGGAAAGTTGTTCCCCATTCTTGGTTTAGTCTAAAAATTTTAAGAGAAAAAAAAAAATAATAATAATCCAATGGTTGAGGATATTCAGCATAACTGCAGTACGACCAGCACAGCTAAGCACATATAATAAAAAGCGAGCATCCTATAAAATCTCCCCTCCCCAATAAAATCAAATTGTATTCATTTCACAAAATACAACTGATGATGGTGAACATATATTCTAGTGAAAAAAAAATAAAAAATGCTGTTGAATTGACAAAATCTAAAGGTAACCCAACATTTAGTCCAATTTTAACATCAAATTTAAAAATTTCAGCCAAAATAAAATTAAATTAAAAGACATGCCCTTTTAATTAAAACATCCTGTATGATGTCCTTATCAGTGACAACTTGTTATTCAATATTACACTATCCTAAGGAAAACATACTACTGCTGATGTGCATCTTTATATAAAGTATTTTACTTTATATAATGTAAAATAAGATGCTTTATATAAAAGACTTTTGTATTTTAATTCCTCCCATATTTAATGTGATCTGCACAAAAACTCTCTGCATAAGAGATTAGCAGTAGTGTTAAAAAACAGTTCAATAACAAGCATTTTTTTTTTTTTTTAATTTTTTGTAACATTTATGTTATTACACTAAAATAAAGTGAGGTTTGTAAAATTAATATAAGGTAGAGTCAGAAGGTTTCAACTCTCAGCACATATTTACCTTAAATTATAACATTCATTTCATAACTGTTATCATTTGAATATTGTAGAAAAAAAACCATAATTCTGTAGTTGAGGAATTTTGTATTTAAAATGATCAGATATGAAAAACATTAATACCAGGGAAAGAACCGATAGCTTCACTTACCTTTATTTATTGAATATTATTATCAAGGTGTGTGTAGCATATCTAACCAAGTTCTTAACAAGCTGCCTACATCTTTCACTCAAACCAAAAAATACCTGCTTTCACACCTCTGTATAATGTAAAATAAAATCTTTGATTTCTGAAAGAATTTACTCTTGAGACAAAATATACGATTTCATTTCTCTAGGATGAACCATCATCCTTCTTCTGTAGTTGCTCAAAGATGGCAGTTTTTGCTGTCTGGCTGATTGATTCACTTTCTCACCCACTCACCAATATTCTAACATATTTCTGAAATTTGGTAATTATAGGATAGTCTTTCCTGGTAATGGGAAAATTAATAAAACTATGCCAAGTTAACTAGGGCCTGTGTGCATTAAAATAACAGCATGAGTGATAGTTTTAATTAATACAAACTTTTTTAATTAATTAATTTAAAGTTAAGTTGCACACTTATTTTGTGCACACCTTGATACACTGCAGACCATTATTAACTGTATGTGACTGTGCATTACTATAGTACCTGTCATTGTTTAAATGTGGATCATTTGTTTGCACTGCCCAGAGAAGAAATGGCATTCAGCTAATTGTTATTTGCCAATATAATGTAGAATGTTAATGTGTTGAAAGTTTAATAACTCTGCAAAAAGACTTGACATCTCAACTGAGCAGTCAGGAGCACGAGTGCAGTAGCACGTGCTCTTTGAGTGGGCCAGGATTCAAGCCCATGACTGTAACGTTTGTATTGATGATTTATTGTGAATTCTACTGACCTAGTGGTGTGCCGGAGTATAAACAAGAAACTTTTTTTTTTTAAGCAAAAACTTGTAAAAAAAAAAAAGTGAGCCAAGTTCTTTGGCAAGCTTTGCAAAAACCACCATCCTGAAAAGCATTGATATCAAAAAGATGTGCCAAGTTCATTATAGGCTCAGCCATGAAAAGCAGCGAGATGAAAAAGTTATGCTAAGATTGCTGTTCGCTAACCAGATTAAAAGTTCGTCATACACTTGGTGGATTCACTACATTATTTAAATTGCAGTTCATTCCAGGTTGTAAGGTGGTGAATCCACCAAGTGTATGACAAACTTTTAATCTGGTTAGCCAACAACAAACTTAGCATAACTTTTTTCATCTCACTGCTTTTCACAGCTGAACCTATAACGAACTTGGCAATCTTTTTGATATCAGCGCTTTTTGTGATTGAGACTACAAGGAACCTGGCATCCTTTTCATAGTGGAGGATTTTGCTAAAGAACTTGGCTAACTTTAAGTTTTTGCTGAGATTATCTCTTTATTCTCCTTATGGGTTCCCCCCCCCCTCATCCTGTAACAGATACTGGTACCAGGTGCATGGGGGTTGTTATGTTCATTTACTATTATTGGTCAAGGAACTCTGACTATCCTACAAGTGTTCAAGATTGCAGTTTTCTGGAGTTCCTGGTATTCTCTGGGAGGCCTATTGCTGCTAGGTTCTTTTGCTCTTTGGCAGCATGCCAGTGGTTGACACAGTGATCGGATAGTCATTACTTGTTGCATGTGCTATATCTCTGACTTCCTGTCTTAGATCTTACGTCCCGATCTTTTCCTCACAGGTTTCCTGGAAGTTGCTGGTGTTGAGCACTGCTTTGTCGATCAGGTAGATGGTCTTTTCCTTCATGTCAGTGAGGGTTATATCCAGTCTGTTGTGGAAGATCATCTGTCTGTTCTTATGGAATGGCCCCAGTACAACTTGTGGGTAGGTTTCTCTTGTACGTCTTTATATATGTAATACAGTATACTGTATTTGAGTGAATGGTATTTCTTTGCTAGCTTCTGATGTATTATCTGGGTGACCTAGTGACCTAGTTGTATACTGCATACTGAGTGTACTGCATCTGGGTGATCACCCTGCATCTCATGGTGTTGTGCTGGATTGTTTTCGGGGCAAGGTAGCATCATCAACATGTAGACATGTGTCATCTGTCACTCCAAGGTTCTTGGCAATGTATTTTCTGTAGTTCCTGGTGTTGGTTACCTGGATGGTGAGCATGAATGTTTCAGTTTCAGGGAAGAGGGTTCCACTGGCGAGCCATGCATTAGAAGCTTCCTTATCTATGTAGTCTCTTGATGAAGGTCATTGTAGTGCCAGCCATGAAGTGCCTTCTTTGCCCATTTTTCTGTCTGTTTCTTCCATCTGGGTAGGTGAGATCTCATCATTGAGGTTGAGAGGGATGTGCCATTTGTCTCTCATCCTTCTGAGTTCTGATGGTAATTTTTGTTCAAGCAGGCCTTAATCTTCTTTTGTTCTAGATGTTTGGCTTAAATCATCCTCAGGTATTTTTAGGTTTCTTCCTCTGTCATGGCTCCAACCTGTTTACCAGTCTTTATCTTGTAGTTTGGTCCAACTGGTTTTCCCTGATGGAATCTGTGGATCTTATTATTATTGTCTATTATGTGCAATTGCGTTCTCACATATATATATTTGGGCACTGAATGTAAGTTGAGACTTACTTGATCATTGATAGCATTTAAAACCAGAAGAAAATGTTACCCAAAGAGTAAAGGGAAAGATATGTGAATGGGTGTAATGATAATTTTCAATAACCTTTATATTCCAAAACTGAATGTTTTATAGGTGCAGTACAGCCAAAGGCTATAGGGAAAAAAAATGTTACTTACAGTTAGGAAAATAAGTATCAATATGAATGTGAAAATTTTACAGAAATTTCATTCCTCAGTATAGGCAAAATCTACACAAATATCTTAGAGAAGAAGGTTAGAAGTATTGTTGAATGTAATCATGGGGAAGAAGAGTCAGGTTTGAGGCAAAACAGGATATTGTCTACCTATTAGGTCATACTATCTATCCTATTTTTTATTTAAACACATATACACATGTTTAGATAAAAGAGAGGGTAGATAGATAGTCTCACCACTTATTACAGTTCTATCAAACAGAAGAATGTGAGCAGAGGGGTCATTTCATTACCAAAAGCAATCCTTTGTCTGAGATCATTTTCAATGACAGTCACGTATCATCACAAAAAATTGTACCATATAAATTGAATACAACTGATATAAAATGAAACGAAAATCAAGGAACGAGATATGAAATTTATATCTTGTTCTTTGCTCAAATTTGAAGATCTCTAGCATCATCTTTCCCTACAATAAGTGCATGAAACTTCTTCCTTCATGGAAATGGAGACTTCCAATACTAAAACTGATGTTTCAATTGCAGATTGTAGAGCTAACAAACACATCCTTCATTCCAGGTAATAAATTCCATTGAGCAGATGTAATTCTGAATAAATTCCATGAACAACTTTCCACAAGAATTTTTCTTTGCAAATAAGATAAACAGATTTAAAAAAAAAAAAAAAACACTAGGCTCTCTGGCCTGTCCATTAAAAGGAAACCTGACTGTGGGATTTCCAATAACAGGAAATCTCCATACATTTCATGGTACCCACCATATGTGTATTGAGCTCACTGTGAAAAATGAAGTGCCAGCTGCTGCATAAAATATTTATGATCTATACAACTTTATCATTTGTCTATGAATACACTTGATAACCTCCCAAATGTGAGATGAGCAGTGGTGTCCTTATTATGAGCTGTTTTCCTGAAGCAACTGAATCACTGATAAATTTCTTGTTTACCAGTTTATGGATTAATCACCATATGCATGCCCAAAAAATCCCATTAACTCCCTTACTTAAAAAAAAAAAAAAAAAAAAAAAAACCATTTTGCTTGTTCTTAAAGTGGCATCTTTTTTTTTTAGGCAAGAAAATAACATGACTAAATCCAATTATATGAAATTAGATTTCAACCTTAACAGCTGTCACTAAATAAAAATACATGTGAACAATGCTCAGACTTCATATCTGAAGATAACTGTGAAATTCCAGGTGTGCTATATTTGATGACAGACCAAGCACACAAGTGTGCAAACCTTTTGACTCTACCTTATGTATCACCAGAGTTGGACATTTTTCAGATAAATTTTTATTTGAATAATAATTAGAATAAAAAATTATTCCTTATTTAGTTATTCATTATTTATTTATTATTCAAGTTAATTTTATTCAATGGAGAAGGAACTATTCATTATTTTTATTCAAGCTTTAAGTTGTAAGTTATAAATAAAAAATTTATTCATTAATTATGAATAAAAAATTTATTTGAATAATGAATAAGTGAATAATTTATTTTTCTTAACAGAAGTTTCATTTTGAATAACAAAATTGTTATTCATGGATAAAATAACCACTTCTTATTCATGGATAAAATAACCACTTCTTATTTTGAATAAATATTGCCCAACACTGTTCTACTAGGTATAAAGTAACATTATTTTTTTTTTCATTATCCAGTTATTTGCTAATTATAATAACTGCAAATGAATATAAATGAAAGGATATTCAGCAAAGATAGTACTAAATTGTTTTATAAATTGATTGTTTTTAAAGTGTTTATTTTATTTTTAAGAAAAATATGAAAAAAAAAACGATGTTATATCAATTAATAACTCAATACCCTCAATATCGCACATTACAAGTTCACATAACTTTAAATAAATACCATAATAATGAAGTAGTTTTGGTGCACTACGCTCATCTCCATGTGTGAGATGATGCTCGTTTCCCCATCTGAAACAGAGGGCATTTTAATGAAATAAATTTCAAACATATTTCTTTACTGAATGGATGGGATCTGAATGTTATCCAAGTGAAATACATGCAAAATCTAACAGTGTTTGCTACTGAATTCACATTTGCATACTGGTAAATTATCTGCAGGCAAAATTTTGTGATGCTTATTCAAATATTGGAGCATTAAATGATTTGAATAATTTCCTCAGCCCATTCATCCAGAAAGTAACAGATGCTAATCAGATATATTTATTATAGTAATTACAATAATAGCAAATTAATTTTTTCATTTATATTAAGCTATAAATTAGATTAATATGAATGAATAAATAATGCAATGGCAATGTTATGATCTTAATACCCAAGACAAAACAAGCTTTCTTATCCATGAGTTGCTCTGAGAAGCAATACTTTTTCTTTTTTTTCTTTTTTTTTTTAATGATTTAGTGACTTTATAGGCCACAATAGCTTCTGTTCTATTAAATAATCAAGGTCTTACAGATATTTGAAATGTCTTAATTTCTTTTTTTTTTTTTGGTTCTCAACTGATCAAATATACTGAAAATGAACTCTGCATCCGTCATGAATAATTACAGTGTGGTTCACAAACAGTGAAGCTAAGGGGCAGAAGAATAACTGAATAAGCAAGATTGAAATTGAGGGATGGAAAAGAGGTAGTTTATGATGATCACCTCATACCTGTAGTTCCAAAAAATGGCAGCAGTGACTATCATTTTTGTTGATAATTATATTTATTACTGAAAATTTTTCTTTACTTTTAGTAGCATCGAACACTGATATGCAAGAATAATAAAAAGGGGGCAGGGGGGAACCTGCTAAAAATCAATAAGAGATATTTAAGTAATTTTCTGTAAAATGTGTGGGACAATTTACCATGCAGTGGTTCAGGTAGTGGATGACACTACCCAAACCACTGCAAGGTAAATCTTGCATACCAGTCACATCCAGAATCTTGGATGTGATTGGTATGCACCCATCACCACTCAACTTGTTCACCGAGTAATAGTTAAGTTAGTACACATATGATCATAAAGGTGTTAATAGCACTTTTGTTAATTGAATGAGAGTTCCTGTCTTGTGCACATTTTATCACTGCTTCCTCTTTAAGGAAAGTTCATTTTCTGATTTATAAATAAAAGTACAATTTCAATTCTTTGAATATAAGTTACATAATTCACCATCAATTCTGAAAAAACTTAACATAACAATTAATGTTTCAAATAATCATATACTCCCTCAAGATAGGAGGGGGTATATGATGATAGCCTTGTCAATCAAGTTGGCCTTGGCGAGATTGTGCCAGGCTCATGGGGAGAATTTTTCTCAGTGTGGTCTATGCTTTTTAACAGGAGAGATTGCGTCTACAGGGATGGGATACACTTAAATAGAAAGGGTGCAAGAATATTTGCTGATGCTATCGAGACAATGTTAGCTTGGGGGATTCACTGACTAATAGATTAACAGTAGCCGCTGGCAGAGGTGAAAGTGCTTCTTGCAGTGCTTCTATTGGAATGAGAAGCAGCCTGGAAAGCAAGTTGCTGGGGATTTCAGGAACTGCTGGGAGTCATGAAACAAATAAATACATGGGCTGTGTTAGAGTAACTAAGAGTAAGAGCAAGTCCATGTATATTTGCATGTACACAATGTTAGGAGTGTAGTAATAAATTTCATGAATTTGAAGTGCTGGTCAAGACATCAAAGGTAGATATTGTTAGGATATCAGAGACGTGGTGTCACACAGATATAAGGAATGCAGAATTGGAATTTGGGGAGTACAATGTGTACAAAAAGGATAGGATAGGAAGGGAGGAGGAGTTATGCTGGTAGTTAAGAAACACATAAAATCTAAGGAAGTGCATCCAGTTGACATGGGCAGACAGTACAATGTTGGGTCAGTTTGGTGAGACATAAGCACTGGAAAAGCAAAATTGAGAGTAGGAGTGTGTTATAGGCCTAATGACTCTAATGAGGACAATGAACAAACTTAGTAGGTGGTAGATGACTTTCATCAACCGGTGAAATACCACCACTTTGCTTATTGGAGGCTTGAAGTGGTGAAACCCATGTTTAGTCTCTAGATCAAAGTTTTCAGCATCCCCCTTCCCCCATACTTCTCCTCCAACCCATGCACGGTACTAAGTACTATAGGTTTTGATACCTTTCGTGTTTAGGGTTTTCATAAAAAAAAAAAAAAAAAAACTCTATAGAGAGATAGAATGGGCAAGTAAATCAGATTGTCTTATGAGGGATTTTAACTGAAACTTGTGGTTTGGTCACTCGCACACTATCAAGGCTTTTGTGGATTTACTGGATGATTGTTTCCTACAGCAGCACATTTGAGAGGCAACCAGAGGGAGTAATACTCTTGATCTGATTATCAGCAGTGATTCCTCATGTATTAAGAATCTGCAAATAAAAGGAACCACTAGGTGGCAGTGATCACAGTGTACTGATGTGGAATTTACTTAAAGATTTAACTACTATCAGGGGTAAGGGGAAAGGTTTGCTTTCGTTAAGGTGACTACAGTAGTCTCGTAGATTTTTTAAATTCTATACAGTGGGACCTATGATGAGGTTAACAACAGCAAATTCTAAATGGGAAGCATTCAAGGAAATAATCTTGGAAGCTACTAGACTTTTTCTTCCAGCTAAGAAATACTGTTCTAGGTTTAGGCCCAAATGGATGCCAGATGAACTAATGAGACTCGTGGCAGAGAAGAAAAATGGATGGGATGCATATAAATTATCAGGTGACACAGAAGACTACGGTAGATATAAGCTAGTCTGTAATCAAGTCACAAAGGAGGATAGGCAAGCAAAGAGATTATGAGAAATTTTTAGCAAAGGATGCAAAGAACAACAGCAAAGACTTCTTTACTTATATAAACTGTAGAAGGAAAGGGATGAATCAGATTGGTCCACTTGATATCGATGGTTCAGCTATTGACGATACTGCGCAGATAGCTGACAAACTATGTATTTTGCATCTACTTTCACACATGAGGAGTTATTCAGGGAGGAGAAGGCCAGATGCTTATCAAACTCAAACAGGGAGTTCAATAATTTTGCAATAACTGAGGACAAAGTGGAGGAGAAATTGAAGTTCAAACATAAAGCACCTGGAGTGCACGGGATCTATCCAGCTATACTAAAGAAGGCAAAAAAGGAAGTAAGCAAACCATTACTTCTTCATGTGCAAATAATAAACCATTATTTGCACATCTGTCCGTAAGGACTCGGGTCCTTACGGACAGATGTGCAAATGTATCTCCAATTCACAAAGGAAGATCAGAGGGTGACATGAGTAATTAGAGACCTGTTAGTTTAAGTTCTGTTATAGGGAAAATAATGGAGTCACTTGTTAAAGCATTATTACTGGAAGACTGCAGTAATAATTTGGACACACATGGTTTGTTAAGGAGAAGCCTTGTCTGACCAATTTGATTGGATACTATGACGTGGTCAAGTATCCAATCAAATTTCCAAACTATGACGTGCACAGTTAGTAAGGATTTCGGACTAAAGATGAATATGGCTAAAACAAAAGTAATGATGAACAAGTATGCGAGAGAAAGGGACATAATGATTGAAGGAGCAGTAATTGAAAAGATGGAGTCATATACTTATCTGGGACAAGTGATCAGCTGTAATAATGATAAATGGCTGGAAGTCAGGATAAGAATAAATTTTGGATGGATAGCATTCAGGAAATATAGTCACATACTGAGGAGCAATATCCCAATGTCTGAAACATAAAATAATGAACCAATGTATACTCCCCACCATGACTTATGGAAGTGAAACTTGGGCACTCACCAAAAGAATGGAAGAGAAGCTGAGAAATACACAGCGAATAATGGAACGAATTATATTGGGAATCAGACTGTTAGATAAGAGAAACACATGGATTAGGCAGAAAACTCAAGTAAAGGACATTCTTATCAAAACTAAAGAATTAAAATGGTCGGGCAGGACACACACATAGCTCGAAGACATGATGACAGATGGACTAAGAAAGTAACAGAATGGTACCCAAGAGGAGCTAGAAGAAAACCTGGAAGACAACTGTGGAGATGGATAGATGAAATTCATGGTTTGTGGTAGTAAATGGATTGCCATTGCACAAAACAGAAGGAAGTGGAAAGTTGCTGGAGAGGCCTTCATATTGCAGTGGATTGAAAATGGCTGACGATGATGATGATGACATGGTCATATAAGAACTGGATGTAGAAAATAATTTTAGCATTAGTTGAAAAGGCTGGAACAGACTTCCATCTGTTGTTGTGGAAGTTGATAGCTTAAATAAATTTAAGGCTGAACTATACAAACATTTGGAGTGACCGGCTGGGTGAAATGGGAAGTGTGTGTGTTTTTTTTTGGCCGATGCTGTATAAGGTTGCTTTCTTGCATCATATGCCTCAACTAATGCTAAAATTATTTTTTACATCCAGTTCTTATATGACCACGTCATCATCATCATCCATTTTCAATCCACTGCGGGATGAAGGCCTCTCCAGCTCCTGTTTTGTGCAATGGCGATCCATTTACTACCCACAAACTCATGAATTTCATCTATCCATCTCCACCGTTGTCTTCCAGGTTTTCTTCTAGTTCCTTTTGGGTACCATTCTGTTATTTTCTTAGTTCAATTGTCATCATGTCTTCGAGCTATGTGTCCTGCCCAAGATCATTTTAGTTCTTTAGTTTTGATAAGAATGTCCTTTACTTGAGTTTGCTGCCTAATCCATGTGTTTCTCTTCTTATCTAACAGTCTAATTCCCAATATAATTCATTCCATTCTTTGCTGTGTAGTTCTCAGCTTCTCTTCCATTCTTTTGGCGAGTGCCCAAGTTTCACTTCCATAAGTCATGGTGGGGAGTATACATTGGTTCATTATTTTACGTTTCAGACATATTGGGATATAAAGGGATATACAGATGTACGGAAGTTTGCTGAGGGCAAACTTCTGTACATCTATTCTTCAACCGTCTTTCCTCAATTTGAATCTATACTGTCAAAACTCTATCCTTATAGGATTTTGATATCGTATACTTAAATTATAGGAAAACGTTTGATACTGTTGCACACAGAAGATTGCTGTACAAATTGGAGCAGTATGGCATTAAGGGAAAGTAGCTACAATGGATAAAAGGATGGTTGAGTGGGATAAGACAGAGTGGTAATCAATGGACACTGCTCTTTGTGGACTAATGTTATTAGTGGTGTTCCCCCAGTATTTAGTATTGGACCCATTGTTGTTTTGTATATTTATCAATGATATTGATGAAGGTATATCAAGCTTAATGTTTGCAGATGATACAAAGGTTGGCATTGGCAGAGTTGTTAATAACAGTAATGACAGTATGCTGCTGCAACAGGATCTAGAAAAGTTGGGCAGATGGGCTGAAAAGTGGCAACTGAAGTTTAACATTGACAATGCAATGTACTGCATATGGGTAGCAGTAACCCCAGAGAAATGTACCAAATGTGATGTTACACTCAGGTTAGTGGAGAATGAAGGAGACCTGGTGGTAATTGTGCAGTCAGACATGGAGTTTTCTGAGCAGTGCAGACAGGCTGCCAAAGGAGCTCATGGGGTCTTGTCAATGATTTACAGGAATTTTGTTAGCAGGGATAAGAAGGTGATTATCCCCTTGTATAAGGGAATAATCACCTCCGACCACACCTTGAATACTGCGTCAGGTTTGGAAGCCTCATTTTAGGAAGGATGTAGAGCTCCTATAACAAGTACAGAGAAGGGCAACAAGACTGGTGAGGGGGAACAAACGGGTGCTCTTATGAAGAAAGGCTTAAGTTCTGCAAATTGCAGCTTCTGGAGACTAGGCACCTGCGAGGTGATCTGATTGAAGCGTATATGGTCTCGAATGGATTGAGCAGGCTCAATGCTGATGAGATACTTCCGCTTGCTCAGATTAAGAACCTGAGGGGGCATAAATTCAAACTGAGGAAAGACTGTTGTAGAATAGATGTGTGGAAGTTTGTCTTTAGCCAGCAGGTAGTTAATTGCTGGAACAGACCTCCATCTGTTGTTGTGTTAATTGATAGCTTAAATAAATTTAAGGCTGAACTAGACAAACCTTTGGAGTAATCGGATGGGTGAAATGGAAAGGGTTTTTTTTTTTTTTTGCTGATGCTGTATAAGCTTGTTTTCTTGCATCATATGCCTCTACTAATGCTAATGCTAAAAATGCTAATGAAACTATAATTAATTGATTTGAAGGCATTGAGGAAGCTTAGCTTCAGAGTAATTGTAGAATTACAGGATTCAGAAATGATATAAATAACACTTTAAACCAAAGAAATGAAAGAATTTACATATCTCGGCATATGACTCATGAACAAAGCCTTTGTTTACAGTAATCTAATCCAGCAATAAAGCCTATATGTGAGAGTAATAGTCAGTAAAACATATATCCAATGTACTACATAATTTGCAAACGTTATTTGTTGTCACAATAAAGTAAGAGGCAGATAAGAAAAAAAAAAAAAAGTTGCAGGAAAAATTCATATTGCCCCTGGTGGGACTTGAACCCACAGTCTTTGGCAGCAGTGGCCAACGCCTTATCCATTAGGCCACAGGAGCAAATGTAAAGATTGAAAATGCCCTGTGAAAGTAAAACTGTTTGTTTTCTCATTGTGAATGAATATGCAATTTGAATTTTGGTGAAATTTATAAAGTTCCGTATCAATTCAAAAAGCTTTAATTTTCACATATAAAGATAATTTTTGATCTACGATTCTGCTAAGTCAGAATATCTCAAAAGTCAGATAATAAGCATAACAGTTTGCTAAAAAGAAAGGTAGATTAGCAGGGATTAATAATCATTTCGGAAACATGTATCATTATATATATTTTTTAACTTAATGCAATATGAATTTCAAACTTTGTTTATAAGATTTAAATCTCTTAATTTTTATGTAAAAAATAAATATGTCATAAATTGGGTAACAAAATAAGGTAACAATCATAAACTAGAATAACTTCTTTTTTTTTTGTTCTGTGAACTACGTGTGAAAATTAATGACAAACTTATCATAACCGAAAAGCACATAAAAATGGAGCAGGCATCATTATTCACAAACAGGAAATTTGGGCAAAGCACCCCTAAAAATTTTAAGTTGGGAATCCAGATTCAGAACCAAGGCATCAGCACATCTGAGTGAGTGGAGAATCTCCATCAAAAACACAAGTACAAACTTCTTGGGCGCCTCCGTAGCCAGTTGGGTAGGAGCAGCAGTGCGTAGCACATGCTTCTTGATCTAGACCGGGGTTCGAGCCTGTGCCGACCAAATACAGAGGATGCAGAAAGGTGAGGGAATGACCACCGCATATCCCCGGAGCAATATGGCCTTAGTTGCTAATGCTTCTAAAAACCAAATAACAAACAAACAAAACAAACAACAAACTTCTTGATATATTAGCAAGACTGCCATAGTTCTCCCTTTCTCGAATATTAGAGAAATGGTATCTGATGAAATTTTTGAAATTTGTCTGCAGGCTGAACTGGAATGAGACTCATGAATGATTCTACATAACTCCAAGTGACATATTGGTGACATCAATTACAATAGGATTTCTGATGAGTGAAAGAAGCAGAACATGGCCTGTCAGCCTGCTGGCATAGAATCTATTCTCATTCGGCTTGCTATGTTTTAAAACCTTTACTGAAAAGAGGGAGCTAAATATCATGTTATCTCTCACCAATTAGGTTTGCCATTAAAATAAAATACCAATTTTCTTGAGTTGTGAAGTGTTTTGTTATTAACTGGGTAAATATATAAAATATATAAATGAATTAATAATTTTTAAATTAGGTGAATTAAGAATTAATAAATGAATTATTACTATTTATTTTATTAATCACAAGAGATCCACGAAATACATACTATATTTCAATGTTATTTAAAAATCCAAGAGAAAATAAGAAGCATATTAAAAAATGTCGTGTGATCTGATTGAGGTGTTTAAGGCCTTGAATAGAGTGAATAAGCTGAATATGAATGGCATTCTTCCTCTTGCTGAGATTATACAATGGCGCATGAATTTAAGTTGTGCAGAAGTTTGCCTTCAGCCAGAACGTGGCTGATTGTTAGAACAGGTTTCTATTTGTTGTTGTTGTGGAAGTGAATGGTTTGAATAAATTCAAGGAAGAACCAGACAAATTCTTGAAGGTTGTGGATGGGTGAAGTGTGTAAATTTTTTTTTTGGCTGATGATATATAAGCTTGCTTTTTTGCATTATTCGCTACTACTACTAAAATAAAAAGTGAATATTACTTTGTGAGGTATATGCAGTGAAGTGAAGTGCTTTATACATTATCAATTAATTTAAGAAAAAATTAAAAATCTAGTAATATTAGTATTAATAACTGCAAATAATATACGCTTATACAACATCAGCAAAAAAAAAGTGAACACACCCGAAATGTAATGTAATGCAATACATTACATTAACCCTTGGCATTACATTACATTAACCTGCATTACATTAACCCTTGGCACCACCAATACCGTGACGGGACTAATTGTGTATATCATGCTGCAATTAAAGATTCTATTCTATTCTATTTCAGGTGTTTAAGCCATTATTCCATTTCCTGCTAAATGGACTAATGGTTAACTAGTTAACAGAAACTAGTTACACCCCAGTTTGTTCAATGGGGTTTGCAGGCATCTGACAGTGACCAACTTTTATTTTATTTATGGGAAAAGTTTTTTTATTTATGGAAAAAGTTTCTGGATTTCTTAAATTCTGCTTGCAGTATACCAATATATCATCTTTTCTTAACAAATTCCCATACTTATTGTATCTAACTTCTTATTTTTTAAATAAAAAATTTAAATATTTAAAAAATGCTGTGTTGCAAAAAAAAAAAAAAAAAAAAAAAAAATAATCTGAAAGCAAATAAAAAATTACAGCCATCACTTGCATTTTCCAGTGTAGAAAATAGTTAAGAGCATAAGATTTTAAAACTATGCATATATTTCTGTTTACATATTACATATGTATGTGTAAACTTTTATTAATTCTATTGAAAATGAAATTAAAAAAAAAATGTTAATCATAAAATATAAACATGAAACTATTAGACACTTTGATTTTAGTTGATAAAATTGTTATGCCCACAACATTTCAAAATGGTACGTGCATATATATTTCTGCTTGTGGGTGTGTGTAAAATGGTTAGACTCTAACTTGCTGTATAAAGATACAGGAGTTTTAGACCCACCCACCCACTCACTCACTCACACTGGAGGACTTATTTATTCATATCTGAAGCTCTTCATGAAAACAATCACAAAAGGTTGCAGGGAAGGAACAGCCCTCTCAAGAGTTCTCACGTTTTCAGCTAATTATTCTGGGAATGCCTTAATATATTTCCGACCAAGGCTGAGAGTATGATTTTTTTAGAAAATTATAGAGAATGTAACTGGTGCATTTCCATGAACTAAAATGGCACGGACACTACTTTTTATATTTTTAATCCAGTTTTATTTGTTGTTACCTCTAGGAAATGGATGAACTAGAATGGCAATCATTCAATGCATCAAAAAAAAAAAAAAAAAAAAAAAGGGAGCTGTAGGGTTTCTGCACACCTGAGAAAACTAAATATGAAAAAATGGGGATGAGCTGCATCTGTCTGGTTCTTTCATGTAACTACTCTATAAAAATCATAAAATACTGCTTTAAAAATGTTAAAACTGGATCTTAATCTTCATCTAACAAGAGATATGCAAAAGTCATATAAAATGGCTTTTGCATAAAACAGGTCCTGCACAACTACTGCCAAGTTAAAACTGAATTTAGCTCTCTCCCATCTTATAACTCAGATAACCAGAACAGGAAAGTACAGGCTTGCTACAGTGAGCCAATTCAGTCCAATAGTAGAGGATAAAATATACTTGCAACTTTCACTATGTATTTAATTGGAAGTTTTCTCCCAATAGTAGTATCTGATCAAATTTCTAAATGATCAACCAAGAGGTTGTGATCATTTAGATTCAATTAGTCACCACTGTAACACAAAGTTGCCAGTTGAGGCCACCAGCCATCTAACAAAACACTAGTGTCTAAAATAAACAATATATTAAAAAAATTTTAAAAAAGCTGTAATTGTAATCTTTAATTTTTAAATGAACAGTAGATTTGCCTCTTTGGTGATGTTATTCAACTTCAAAACAAAATTAGCAATTTCAGGTCAACTTATGGATAAGAAAGTAATTTATAATTTAAGCAAGCCTAAGCTTATAGCTGTCAATAGAGGGAACAGAACATCCCCAAACAGAATAAATGAGAATTTTTTATCATAAAAAAAAAAAAAAAAAAAAATGGCTACCCTGGAGTATTAAATTTATCTTCATACTTCAGGACAGCTAGAGGAAAACATTGAAAAAAAGTTAAATCCATATTAAAATATTAAAAAAGATAATGCACATAATGAAATAATGTTAATCTTTATAAGTGGGCATCCCTTGCATGGATTTTTGTGGAGACATGGCATAATAGTGTTTGGCAAGCGTAGCTCCTCCCAACAGATTGATCATGTGACGGCCATGTGACATCTGTGCCACCATGCTGGTGGTTTCCCACAGATTTTAACAAGTAATGAGAGAGTATGGGTACCCTTGTCTAAAGACGTATATGAATGCCAAGAGAATGAATGCAGTCTTGGGGCTAGTTTAAAATTGGAAAAAGAGTTCTCTCCCTGTTTTTTTTTTTTTTTTTTGTTAGTTGTTGGTGTATCATCTTCTGTGGCCATATTGCACCTCCCAAGGTTTTTGCATTTTCTACTCTGATCTAAGCCCGAGGCAGGATTCGAACCCGCGACCTTTGGGTTGCCAGGCACGCACTTTACCCACCCAACTAGCTCCCACCCCCTGTACTAGTGGTTTAAAATCAGGAAACAAGTCCCCTGCTGGTGTTGGTTTTAAACTGGGAAATGAATTCCCCTTCCTCGGTGTTGGCTTTAAATCTTTAAATCGGGAAATGAGTCTACCCCCCTTCCCCAGCGCTGTTTTAAAATTGGAAAATGATTTCAAACCAGCACCAGGGGGACAAATTGTTTTCCTTATTTTAAACCAATACTGGGGCAGAATTTTCTGATTTTAAACCAGCACCAAGGGGAGGAGGAACTTATTTTCCAATTTAAAACCAGCACCAAATTGGGGGGGGGGGGGAATTGTTTCCCAATTTTAAACCAGCACCAAGGGGTGAGGAAACCAATGCAAAAATGCACCAAGACAACATTCATTCTAACTCACACCACCATCAATGCAACCAGTATTCCATGGATCTTGGTGACATTCTTTGCATCTTTAGAATATAGTATCCCATGTTTCCGTATATTCTAATTCAAACCTGCCAGCTTTAGCTGGTGAAAAGAGAGAGGGAATTTACTCTAATGCAAACCACTAGTAATTAGCAGCCTGTCAAAACCATAAGTGGGAGGCACAACACTTGTTTATCATTGCTCAGATGCATGGGATGGGGGTACCCATTTGTAAAGATTAACCTGAAATAAATATGAAATTCTCTCAATTCTAAGAATCAGTTAAATCTTTTTTAATGCACTAACTCAGCAAGGAGACACAATATCTCCAAATTTGTTTACTGCTGCCCTCGAGGAAGCTTTCAGAAAATTAGAATGGTTGCAGAAAGCAGTCAATGGAGAGAATCTAAACCATTTACGATTTGCAGATGACATTGTGATCATAAGCCATGATACCAAAGAATTAGAGGAAAATCTTAATCAGTTAATCTTTAAAACAGAGTTAGTAAGGATTTCGGACTAAAGATATGGCTAAAACAAAAGTAATGATGAGCAAGTATGCCACAGAAAGAAATATAATCACTGAAGGAACAGTAATTGAAAAGGTGGATTCATATACTTATCTGGGACAAGTCATTAGCTGTAATAATGATAAATGGCTGGAAGTGAAGAGAAGAATAAATTTCAGATGGATAGCATTCAGGTAATATGGTCACATACTGAGGAGCAATAACCCAATTTGTCGGAAACAAAATAATGAACCAACGTATACTCCCCACCATGACTTAATGGAAGTGAAACTTGGGCACTCATCAAAAGAATGGAAGAGAAGCTGAAAATTACAGCAAAGAATGGACGAATTATATTAGGAATTAGACTGTAGATAAGAAGAGAAACATGTGGATTAGACAGCAAACACAGATAAAGGGCATTCTTACCAAAACTAAAGAACTGAAATGGCCTTGGGCAGGGCACCTAGCTCGAAAACATGATGACAGTTGGACTAGGAAAATAACAGAATGGTACCCAAGAAGAGAGCTAAAAGAAAACCTGGAAGACAACAATGGATATGGACAGATGAAATTCATGAGTTTGTGAGTAGTAAATGGATGGCCATTGCACAAAACAAAAGAAACTGGTAAGTTGCTGGAGAGGCCTTCACCCTGCAATGGACTGAAAATGGCTGATGATGATGAATGCAATAACTTTATATTTAAAAAAAAAAAAAAAAAAAAAAAAGAAGCCAAATTATCGAAAATGTATGATAATAGAACTTGTACATCTTAAAACTGTAGTTGTATTTAATTAAAATACATATAATTTATCATTTAATGAAATCTTGGAAATCTTGTTTCATATCAAAATATAATTTTTTTCTGCATACCATAAATACTACTATACATAAGTAAAGAGCAAATTAAATCATAACTTACTTGTTCATCATGAAAAAACATGTTCATACTATTACTTGAATTGGTTGTTGCAAAAGAGAATTAGTTAAGCTTCTTTCTTTATCTTCAGATGTAATATTCAGTTCAATTTTTTTATGTTGTCCAAATGACTGCAGTTGTAGGTTATAACTGTTTTCTCTTCCATATCCTATAATCTCTATTTTATTAGGGAATATAGAAACTGTAGAAAAAGCTAAATCATCCGGTGATGCTTCTATTATACCTGAAAATGCAATGTAATGAATACCAAAAGAGTCAAGAGTATACCCACTCTTATGGGTATGACCACACAGATAAGCTATAACACAGGAGTGCCTATGGAATGTATTCATAACGTCATCATAATTCCACAAAAGACAGCTATGGTCACAACTATCAGGAGATATAGCAACATGACCTGAAATTTAAAATAATGTTAATACTATTCTAAACATATACTTTGCTAATGAATTTTAACAAATAATACGAGGTACAGTTGTGCCCCCGTATCCACTGATTCAGTTACCTACTGATTCAGCTACACACCAGGGAAAAAAAACAAAAAACTTACCAAAATATTTATGATGCTTCCCTTTATTTTTTATGATGTCAATTTTAAATCTAATAGCTTCCCTTTATTTTTTACAATGTCGCATATGGTTTGGTCACCAACATTATAATGGTTCTTTAGAGATTTAAAGGATGCACCGTTTTCAAACTTTTGAATAATTTCAAGTTTTCTTTTTTTAATTGAAAGCACAACTCTTGTGTTTGCCCATCATTTTTGCGATTTATAAACAAACAAAAAAAAATAATCTAGAACAACAATCTACGTGACGCACTAAATCAAAATAAACATTCGGTCTCTTTTTTTTGAGCAGTAGGTGTGAAGATAGCGGGAGGTTTCAAGATAATAGGTACACTAATCTCCCAATGATGACTTATAACGCCGGATTTTGTCACTTATTTACGACTTGCAAAATATCTGTTTATACCTATTCTAGTTATTACTTGAATTTTATGATTTCTGGTTGATTTTTTTATTTTTTTTATTATTATTAGGAGTCTTGATGAAGTGTTCCAGTTAATCCAATCCCAGTAAATCGAGAGTCTGCTATATTTTATTATTACCATATTTAATGTTAGTAATGTCTTACTGTGTTTAATTTATCAATTAAACTTTATTATACGTAAGAAAATCACATTATATATGGGGTCAGCAGGCGTTCGCTTATATCCGCAGTTTCAGCCATCCATGGTAGGTCTTCGGATGTATCCCCGCGGATACGGGGGATCTTACTGTATATACAAAAAATTCCTGGAATTTTACTATTAAAGTTTATTGAGTGAATAGTTGGGCTTACTAACTTAATCACCTTCAAAGTACCTTCTTTCTGATGTATCTGCTGTTATTTGGGAGCATTAGCAACTAAGGCCATATTGCTCCGTGAATATGCGGTGGTCATTCCCTGACCTTTCCGCATACTCCGTATTTGGTGGTGACGGGCTCGAACCCCGGTCTAATCAAGAAGCATGTGCTACACACTGCTGCTCCTTCCCACCTGGCTATGGAGACGCCCCTTCTTTCTGCACACACGCATTTGCTCCATCGATCTTCAAGCTTTGAAACATTCTTTTAAAATTGTGGGGGGTTTTTTAGCACATGTAGGGCCACTTTGGCATTTTCTTTGATGTTATCTAGTGTAGCAAAATGAAGCCCGAAAAGCCTCATTTTCACTATAGGAAACAGCCAGAAGTCAGATAATTGCAATGGGGAGGCTGCTGCTGCATAACTAATTTTTTTTGCAGTCAAGAAAGAACTGCTGAACTATCATCACCTGTGACTTGATGCACTGTCATGGTGCAAGATCCAGCCATCCTTCCATTTTTGAGGTCGTCTTTGCCTCACATTCTCATGTAAACGTGTTTGTCAAAACCTCAACATAAACAGCAGTAATGCTTCTCCCCCCCCCCCAATCACAAATCTGTAGTGCACTAGGCCCTCATTGTCAAAAAAAAAAAAAAAAAAAAAAAAATGATCAGCATGACTTTGACATTGGATTTTGTTGCAGGAGACTTCTTGGGCCATACAGACATGTTTGTGTGCCATTCAGATTTCCATCTTGGTCTCAGGATTGTAGGCGAACACCTAACTCTCATCCCAGTCACCATTTTTCTCAGGAAACTTGGATCCTGATTTTTCAAACAAATCACCTGTGATAGCTATCCTGCAGTCCATTTGATTATCCAACAGCAAGCTTGGAACAAACTTTGCACACATGTGACATCCCTAAATCTTGAGTCATGACTGCATGTGCTAAGCCTAGATAGTCCAACTTCATGGGGAATCCCAATTTACAATGCCTGACTGAATGACTTCTTAAGGGATAGCTCAAAAACCACTAAGAAACTAAGCTACAATTTACCAAAAACAAAGGCGCCTCGGTAGCTAGGTGGGCAGGAGCAGCAGTGCGTAGCACACACTTCTTGATTAGACCGGGTTTTGAGCCCGTGACCACCAAATACAGAGGATGCAGAAAGGTCAGGGAATGACCACCGCATATCCCAGGAGCAATATGGCCTTAGTTGCTAATGCTCCTAAAAAAAAAAAAAAAAATAATAATAATAATAACCAAAAACAACTTGAATTTTTCTTTCTAACACACACACCTTAAATGTTAGGTTAGGAAATAATAGAAAATGGTTTCTTAATATAATATAATATAAAATTTAATATATAATAGAAAAAGGTAGTAGAAAAATATTTCCTAACCTAACCTTAAAGGTTAAGTTAGGAAATAATGGGAAAAGAAAGAAAGATTATATATATCAAGGGGTGTCAAACTCATCTGGGTCATAAGCCTAAAGACACTTTTTAATTGCTCCGTTGTTGCTTGTTGCTGATTGATACTCGCAGCTGAGAATGCACTAATAACTAATTGAAAGGAAATAAAAGTCTGAATAAACAACAGAACGAATAATGAAAAGCAAGTTTATTCCAGATAATATAATATTTCAACGAGGGGATATACAAATTAGGTAATCTAGGCCTTTCTGCCAGACACTTGAGTCCATTTTCTTGCAAAATGGACTCAAGTGTCTGGCAGAAAGGCCTAGATTACCTAATTTGGAAATTTGGAGATTACGAGATTTGGAGTCAAAGATTGATAAGACAACCTTTATTATAGAAGAAATGACTGGTGTCGATTAGCCTTGATCTGTGGGCTGATTTGTTAGCTTTCCTATGTGAAAACGGTTGTTCGTATAAATATGTGCTCCCAAAGTAGTAGTAGTAGTACCAGTGGCATTTGATGCAAGAAAGCAAGTGTATGAGCTTATGCAGCATCAGCCAAAAAAAAAAAAAAAAAAAAAGAAATCACACCATTCCCTCCAAATGCCTGTCCAGTTCCTCCTTAAATTTATTCAGCCTATCAACTTCCACAACGACAGATGGAAGTTTGTTCCAGCAATTAACCACCCGCTGGCTAAAGGCAAATCTCCACACATCTAATCTACATGTCTTTTCTTAATTTGAATTTACGCCCCCTTAGTGGAAGGATCCCATCAGAATTCAGCGTGCTCAATCCATTCAAGGCCTTATACACCTCAATCAGATCACCGCGCAGGTGCCTAGTCTCAAGCCACTGCAATTTGCAGAACTTAAGCCTCTCTTGGTAAGAGGATCCCTTCATTCCCCTCACCAATCTTGTTGCCCTTCTCTGTACACGCTCAAGTAAATCTACATCCTTCCTAAAATGAGGCCTCCAGACCTGTACGCAGTACTCAAGGCGTGGCCTGACCATTGCCTTATACAGAGGGATAATCACCTCCTTTTCCCTGCTAGCAAAATTCCTATATATCATTGACAAAACACCATGACCTGCCCTGGCAGCCTGTCTACATTGCTCAGAAAACTTCATATCTGACTGCACAATTACTCCCAGGTCTTTTTCATTTTCTACCACCTTAAGTGTAGTACCACACAGTTGGTACATTTCTCTGGGGTTACTTCTACCCATATGCAGTACTTTGCATTTGTCAAGGTTAAACTTCAGTTGCCACTTCTTAGCCCATCTGCTCAAATTATCTAGATCCTGTTGCAGTAGCACACTGCCATTACTGTCATTAACAACCCTGCCAACCTTTGTATCATCTGCAAACTTCGACATTAAGCCTGATATACCTTCATCAATATCATTGATAAATATACAAAACAACAGTGGACCTAACACCGAACCCTGTGGGACTCCACTAATAACATTAGTCCAAGAAGGCAGCACCCATTGATTACCACCCTCTGTCTTCTCCCACTTAACCATCCTTCTATCCATTGTAGCAACTTACCCTTAATACCAATCTGCTCCAATTTGTACAATAGTCTTCCATGCGCAACAGTGTCAAAAGATTTCCTGAAATCCAAATATATGATATCAAAATTATTTTTTGCATCCAGTTCCTGTGTAACCACATCATAATATCCTATCAAATTTGTCAGACAAGGCTTTCCCTTAGCAAACCCATGCTGTGTCTGAATTATTGCTGCAGTCTTGTCTAGATGATCCTGCAATGCATCTTTAACCAGTGACTCCATTATTTTACCCAGAACAGAAGTTAAACTAACTGGTCTGTAATTACTCGTGTCACCCTTCGATCCACCTTTGTGAATTGGGGATACCATTTACACATCTCCAGTCCATGGAAACCTCCTCTGAATCCAAGTAACACAGAATGTGTGGCAAACTTTCTTATCTCTGGATATTTTTGCCCTAAATACAAGTAGATTTTTGGGATCCAACTTCTTGGTATTCCTCTCTTAAAATTGAGTCATTCTGCAGATCAATTAGTTCCATTTTAGCATTAGCAGATGCATATGATGCAAGAAAGCAAGCTTATACACAGAATCAGCCAAAAAAAAAAAACTTCCTATTTCACTCATCCATTTGCTGAAAATGTTTGTCTAGTTCTGCCTTGAATTTATTTAAGCTGTCAGCTTCTAGAATGACAGATGGAAGTTTGTTCCAGCAATCAACCACCTGCTGGCTGAAGGCAAACTTCTGCACATCTATTCTACAACTGTCTTTCCTCAATTTGAATGTATGTCCCCTCAGGTGATTAATCTGGGCAAGAGGAAGAATCCCATCAGCATTGAGCAAGCTCAAACCATTCAAGGTCTTATACACTTCCATCAGATCACCTCACAGGTGCCTAGTCTCCAGAATTTGCAAAACTTAAGCCTTTCTTCATAAGAGCAACCCTTTGTTCCATTCACTAATCTTGTTGCCCTTCTCTGTACTCGTTCCAGCAGCTCTACATCCTTCCTAAAACGAGGCCTCCAGGCCTGTATACAGTACTCAAGGTGTGCTCTGAACACTGACTTATACAAGGGGATAATCACATCCTTTTCTCTGCTAGAAAAATCCTGTATATCACTGACAAGCCATCATGAACTACTCTTGCAGAACATCTGCACTGCTCAGAAAACTTCATATCTGACTGCACAATTACCCCAGGTCCTTTTCATTCTCTACCACCCTCAGTGTAGTACCACACCGCCGATACGTTACTCTAGGGTTACTGCTACCCATACGTAGTACTTTACATTTGTCAATGTTAAACTTCAGTTGCCATCTCTCAGCCCATCTGAGAGGTGGCAACTGAAGAGAGGTGGCTGCCGTTTCCATTTGTATGGAAATGGGAGCTCCCTCGACATTAAAAGAAAAAGAACCAGTGAAAAGAAAAATCTTCTTGGTGCTCCTTAAAATCTTTAAAGCACCTATCAAATTTGTCTTTGAAAAGGTATAACTTTGACTCTTATTTTTCAACTGTTCACACAGAAAATTAAGTCAGAGTACCCTCTTTTAATTGATTTTGCCACACAATCAACTTTTTTTGAAAACTAGCCAGTGCATCGTGCACGTCTGTTATCAACTGATCTTTCCCTTGTAGTTTGATGTTTAGATGACCTGTAATATCTACTAGGAAGGCCAGATCTTGTACCAAAGACTGAACCTTCAGAAGCGATACATCCTGACCTTTCATTTCTAGATATTATTATTTCTATATTAACAGTATTATTTCTTCCAAAAGTAAAAATAACTTCTTTAGTACGTTGTGGCAAGACAACCGACAAACCTCTGCATAGTACAGCAGCCCTTCAAATTCACTTTCTAAGTCCTTAAGTAGAGCATACTGGTGGTGATTCAGTCCTCTGTACCAGATGAAGTTCACAATCTTGAGCATATAGCCCATTTTCAGTATTTTCGAACACAGAACCTGCTGATGAATAATGCAGTGGAAAGATTGCAATTTTTGTTTGTCCAGATACTCGTCCTTCAGTTTTGCTTCTAGCATTGATACAAATCCTTTGACTTTGCTTTTGGTAGTCACAGCTGCGAGACTCTAGAGGAAGCTTGTATTTTTCCAGAATGCTCCATACGCATCACAAATGTCTTCCCCAGTAGTAGTTCCATGGATGGCAATCATTTCCAAAAACTCTTCAGTTACTTTCAAATTGTCATCGCAGGCTTGAAGAAACAGTGCAACTTGCACCACATCTTGAATATCATTACTTTCGTCAAGTGCAATTGAAAAACATTGCAACCCTGCGGATGCTTACTGCAGTTGTTCACACAAGTTGTCTACTATCTCAGTTATCCTTTCAGCCACTGAGTTTCTTGACAACGAAATTTCTTGGAACACTTTCACATTTCCAGGACAGACGTTTTCAGCCACTTTTATCATGCATTCTTTAACCACGGAGTCTTCACTGAAAGGTTTGGAATGTTTTGCCAGTAAATAGTTGACTTCATAACTGGCTTTTACTACCAATTCACTGCCTTTGTTAATTTTTATAATTTAATTTTGCTGCCTTTGAAGTGAGTTCTTCATATCCTTCAGTTTTTCTTCTCTTAATTTAACCTCGAAGCAGGAAAATTTTTCTTTGTGAATTGTATCATAGTGTTGGTTAATATTGTACTCTTTGACAACACTAATTGATTCACTGCAAATAATACACACAATTTTACCTTTTACCTCTGTGCAAAAGTCATCTTTCTCTGTGCATCTTTCTTGGAATTGTCTTCCCGCATCAACAACCTTTCTTTTTCCGATTGGCTTAGAAAGTGACATCATGTCGGAATCATGTGTATATAAGAGTCACAACACAAAACTGTTTGCTTACTGACTTTATTAAATAAAAACTGCAACACAAATATTAGTTCACTCACATTATGATGCAACAGACTCGAACAGTATGAAATCTGCAGTAAAACTGTCAGCGTGCAAAACGATTCCTTAAATAGGCAATGGAAAATTCTGAAAATTGTGCAATCACAGAAAGCAGTAGACAGTAGTGGAAATTGGTAGAAACATTATTCTCCGTGGAGGTGGTGCGGGCTGGGGCCCGTGGGCCACCCATCTGACACCCCTAATACACACACGCACACACGCACGCACACACACACACACACACACACACACCATAATGTCAATCAATCACACACACATATCATAATGTCAATCAATCACTTAACGCTATGATGTTATTGTCTGTCATGCCTATGTGTTGATCCATCAGAAATCCATTATATTATCCTTCTTGACTTCTACTGCTGCTACTGATAACATACACAGGGAAAAACTGCAGTAGCAGGAAACCAGTTTGTCCAGTAAGTTTCTCGTAGTTTGCCTGAGTTCTCGGCAAACTACAAAAAATATATATACACATACAGGGTGTCACAAAAATACACAGCATAACTTCAGGAATAAGTTCCTCATATGTAGACAATAAAAATATTTTATATCAACATAGTTCCGGAAATGCTTGGTTCCCGAGTTATTAGCCGGAATGTCTTATCTCCCGCAGGTGATTTCCTTCATCACAAGGTTGTGATGAATTTAATTATACATGTATTACTTGTTTTAACCTTAATAATAACTACTTTTAATGATATTAAGATTCTGCTAAAGATTTAGATTTGAAGAAAGGTTCCATGAAAGAGGATTCCAAAGAAGGATTCTGCAGTCAGAAAAATACTGAGAAACCCTGATATCAGAGTATAACAGTGGATGAATAACTATTGCACAAGTTTGCTGTGACATTAAACATTGCATCATTTCATTGCATGACAAATAACTTAAGAGGCTTTTGGTTTTTTTTAGGAGCATTAGCAACTAAGGCCATATTGTTCCGGGATATGCGGTGGTCATTCCCTGACCTTTCCACATCCTCCGTATTTGGTGGTGATGGGCTCGAACCCCGGTCTAATCAAGAAGCGTGTGCTACACACTGCTGCTCCTTCCCACCTGGCTACGGAGGCGCCTGTTTTTAAAAGAGGCACAGCTACTCAATAAAAGGAGATGTTTAATGTCACAGCCAATCGTGTGAAAATTATTCAAACATCAGCCATTATAATCTATATCATGTATTTTCTGACAGCAAACTTTTCACAAAGAACAGTGCAAGCAATTATGTGTAAACACTATATAAGTGTCTCATTTAGCCAATTAGTATCAACATGAGTATAAATTATATTCTGGGGGATGGGGAGTACATTTCATGTTAAAAAACTTGCTAGTAGAAAAGCTTTATTTTCTTTTTGATTTTTGTTAGAGAAAGCCATTTTGTATATTCTCTTCTTTTTGAAAGTCATTGAATATACCTACATTATTGGAGAGGAAATTATTAAAAGAGCAGCAATGTGACATTAAAATTAGCAGAAAGCTGTTTTTCATATTAAAAAAAAAAAAAAACTGAACCATTTTAACTATGAATGTGATCGTTTATATTTAAAGGTCTTAATATTTATGACCAAAAGAATAAAAAATTTAATTCTGCAATATTCACAAGAGAGTATTTCAAGCTTTTGAAGGAAAATATGAAAATCAGCAATTGAGTCCCAAGATTAAAAAAATAATAACTGGTGTTAGTATGCTATAAGCACTTTATAACATACATTTTTCAAACCCCATACCCAATTCACATTTCACATCCTCACAGGAAGGTCATCCTTCTCCTTTAATCGCTGCTATTTAATATCACTGAAGAAGATCCACAGGGTAGAGATGCAACATGTTTAATTCTTTCTTCATTAAATCAAAGTAAATGCAGTGAAGTGTCCTGCTTCCATTGAATATATCTTCATTATAAATGCCCTTTAGCTGTCAGAATGACTTACAAATGTTCACGAGCCACTTTCTCATTATGACAGTTGTGAATTAGATTTAATCTAATTCATAACTGTCATAATCTGAAATATCGGTGCATAAAAATAACATATTTAAAAAAAGAAATACAGCAAACCCCCGCTATTCACAGAGGTTACGTTCCTGAGAAATGCCGTGAATACCGACAACGCGAATACTGAGTTATGGCTCCCATAGCAATAAAAGGGTTCTGTTCCAAAGTATGAAATATATAAGAAAAACTAGTCTAAAATTTTGTCTATGTATGTATTATATGTACCTTCATAATATGACTATGTACATAGACAGTACATAGTGAAATGCAAGCATAAGGCATCAAAATGGAAATAAGAAACAATTTAATATTAAATGTAATATTTATTAGAAATTTCAAACAAATCTTTCAATCCAGTGCCTTTGCTATAGCTAAAAAACTTATCCCACCAGTGCTATCACCAGTTTTGCTAAAGTGTTGATAAAGAAGTTTTGCCTTTTCACGAATGATCAGTGAACTTAACGGAATTTTATTTTGAGTTCGGTCTTCTATCCACAGATTTAAAGCCTTTTTCATTTTTTCTAATTTAACATCATGAGTTACGGAGCAAATTTTTGAAGCAATTAGTGCGTTTTCACGGACACTACGGCGGATTTTTTCTTCCGATTTCTTGATTGATCGTACCGTTGACTAATTGATTTTATGTTTTGCCACTGACGAGACACTTTCACCATTAAAAATTGTCTAATAACTGAATTTTACTCGCTAATGTCATCATCATCTTTGATTTTTTCACAATTCCCTTGTTATTCGTAGCCATATTTTTGTAGCGGTTAGAAAAGAACTTGTCCACAATAAAGTCACTTTTTTCCGTTAACACACTCGAAAAAGTCTGTTTACACTAACACACTGCAAAACGGTAGATTTTTCACTTTCGTAAGCATATCAATTTATAAAATTAAAAGCAAACGACAAAACATTCCATGACAAGCGCATAACACATACTGACAAGGATTAGAGAGAAACACCCACGCTCGCAATTTTGTCACCCCTCTCCCCTCACCCACTGAGTGCTGTTTTGACCGGGAAAGATGATTTTAGCCACGCCCATGTTTTTTTATGGTGGAAAATGTTCACGGCCATTTAAAATTCAAATTTTTTTATTTTAAAACATTATTTTATATTAAATCAGCGACTGCGAATACAGATATCGCGAATAGCGGGGGCTTACTGTATTAAAAAATTTTTCAATATTTTATGATATTAAAATTAAATAGATACACATCTACTTAGAATTTAATTTCAATAATCTGTACTTTATTGTATGTAGTGTTACAAGATTGTCACACGTTAATCATTATAATGTTTAAAGCAGAAGATATTTTGTTATTATGGTCATGTGAAATATTTCTGAAACCCTGATAAAACTGCTGAGGCCAGATAAAAAGCGTATGAGGGTGGTGACTGGCTGATCTAAGCAATCGAATAACACAAATAACAATGATTCTTTTAAATTAAAATTAATTCTTTATGCTTGAAAACTTACCAAAAACTACCACTTTTTCTTTGCGTTCATCTGATTCTTCAAGCTCAGCATTCAGCCATGCTAGCTGTTCTTCACCAAGTGCACCATTCATCTGAACAAAGCGTCTTTCGGTTCCTTTTAAGCAAGTATCAAAATCCCAGTCTTTGCAATTATAATGCCCATGATGTGCATAAAGTATCTCTGCTGCTCGTTTGTAGTTTGGATGAGAGGACTTGTAACCTAGGACACTAATTTCAAAACAATCAAGGGCAATGAATTTGATCCCAGGTATAGGAATAAACGTATAGTATAAGGGAGGATACCAGTCTTCACTGTCACTAAATGACTGTAAAGAGAAAGTTGATGAAACACTAAATGGAATGTCACTGCGTGAAAGTGATGGATAAAAATGTTTAACTAATTCATTTCTCTGAAAATTATACAGCTCATGATTTCCAACTACAGGAAATGTCGGGATATTTTTGTGCTTTTCAAAATGATTTAATGTTTTGCAGAGTGCCTCTTCTGATACCGAATTCAGAAAATTTACTCCATCAATAATATCACCCAAGTGCAATGCAAAACTTACTGGTGTTAATGAAACCTGTTGCTCCCATTTTAAGAAAGCATTATCTACATGGGTTAAGGAACTACGATAATATCTTGTATCACTACCATCAGGGTGTGGAGGCCTATTATCACAATCTGCATACTGAACATCTGTCAGAACACCAAATGTAATATAAGGCAGCTTCTCCTTTTCTACCAAAGCACTGTAAGATGTACTAGATGTCATAACCTAAAAGTAAACATACAAAATGTTAAACTCAGATTAAATGCATAACATATACTACATGCATTTAACACACACACACACACACACACACACACACACACACACACACACACACACACACACACACACACACACACTCTTAGATGGTTCATATTCCAAATGAACTAATTATGACACATTGCACATTCAACTTCATAATTACTGACTTTATTTATGAGGTACCAGTTATAAGCACTATAGTGCTGTAATTTAATGTTACAAGGATTTAATTAGGATAAGCAACAATTTTTAAACTTGATACCAAGTGATCAAACTGTATAACATAGTGAAATTCTAACAGATGTGGTCAGCATTACTATACTGCATATTTTTTTTTTTTTTTTGTGGTCAAGACCCAGATAAGTATTAAATGTTTTTCATTTTAGTACTCTCTTCAAATTAAAATTCTACCTCTAAGAATATATAACTTATAGTATGGGAATGAGAAATTTTTCTAGGTTTCAAATGTCATTGAGAAACTGGTGCCATGTTGATGTTTATCACTGTAGCTTAAGAAATGGGTAACACTGTTCTTGTGAAAACTGAACTTTGTGCAAGTTAGCTGTATATTCTTCTCATCATTTGAAATGCATGTTCAACAGTGGATGTTGTTCACACATTTGCCATGGGAGGTCAGGCCTGTTTACCAGTCATTTCAAGTTTAGTTTTGATTACAGTGCACAGCTGAATGCCATTACTTATGATCCAGTTTTTTTAAATTTGTGTTTTCAGCTATGTTATTCCATATGAAAGAGAAAGCGTAGTAAAAGTGATACTTCTTTTGTTATGAAACACAGGAGAAAGCCTCTTAATCTTGATATTAGCAGTACAGAGCAATGTTGAGAAAAAATACAAATTACAATAGAAATTTAAGGTGTCTGCAATCCTGCCTGGACACAACAGGAGGAAGCACATGAGAGCCTTATCAATCAGTTTGGCCCTGGATAGACTGCATATGGCTCACAGGGTAGATTTTTCTCAGAGTGGTCTGTGCTTGTTAACAAGAGAGGTTTCTACAGGGATGGGATACACTTAAATAGAAGGGGTGCAGGGATATCTGCTAGCCTAGGAGGGGCTATATAAACTAAAAGAATAACAGTAACCTACACAAAGGTGGAAGTGATTCTTGCACCTTCTATAAGAACATGCAGCCTGTTCTAATAGAAGCAAGGTTTTAAGGATTTCAAGACATGCTGTGGGTCCTCATGGAACAAGAAAATACATGGGCTGTGTTAAGGTTACTAAGAATAAAAGCAGTTGCAGGTATACTTGTATGAGCATTAGTGTTCATACTTGTATGAACACTAATGCTAGGAACATAGTAAATAAATCTGATGAATTTAAAATACTGATCAAATCATCAAGTGCAGACATTTTGGTGATATCAGTCATGGTGTCACTCAGATACTAGGTTTTCAGAATTTCATTATGGGGAGGACAATGCATACATTGTGTACTTTTTTGCAGGCTCCAGGGATCCCCCATACCTCACTTGTGTAGATGTAGTGTAGGTTTAATTAGAGCGGTGAGATGTTCTGTTGGAGTGTTTTTGGAAGGCAAATGGTGTTTCGCAGCTTTCCCATCCTTAGCCACATGGAGACACACCAGGTTCTTCTACCAGAGCTCTTAACTAGGTTTCCAGAGGATTCTGGAAGAACTTGGATGAGAACTAAGGAAAGGGGATAGTGGAAAAAGTGTGGGGAGTAAGTTAGGGAGGGAAATAGAGATACAGTTAGTCCCTGACTTACGTAAGCCCGAGTTAAGTAACTTCAGACTTACATAATTTTTTTTTTTTTTTTTTTTGGTAAAATCATAAAAGGTATTTTCTGTATAATTTTTAAGAGCGAAGTCGAATGAAGGAACAATATGAAGTTTTTATTTTCGTTCCCATACAAACTATGTTGGATAATAATGTGCAGTGTAACTAGAATCTAGGTAAATAACTATAGTCAACATTTCATTTTCTGCTTTAAAAATTCTGAAGAAATATTCAACATGTGTTTGAGACAGGTGAACTACATCGAAGCACTTCAAAGACACCCCCACAACATTCAAGCCATGTGGACTGTGTCCCATTGACTATTTCTTCGAAGAATTACACTCTAAGCCCTTTGTCTCCACATCCTTTCTTTCTGGATTGTAGAGTCAGTTCAGTTTTGTTAGAGAGCAAAGTGGAAACTTTTGTTTGCATTTTGTATGTAATATTTGTTACACATATAGGGTTATTGTGGTGAAGTTGAGATTCACCTTGTCCTACCATTTTTAACGACTTCACATCAAACTGTCATCATGTAGTGTGTGCTTTGTTTGCATGATGTAAGGTATGCTAGCATCTCTTGTAACTTAACCCTGTGAAGTTCTTTACAGAAAATTTCATTTTGACACCGTTATCATGGTGCCGTCTAAGCGAATAAGTTGTTGTTGTTATTTGATTTTTAGGAGCATTAGCAACTAAGGCCATATTGCTCCGGGGATATGCGGTGGTCATGCCCTGACCTTTCTGCATCCTCCATATTTGGTGGTAAGCGAATAAGTGAACGCGGTACTACTTCACTGCTGTCCCCCAGATAAAGTTTTTAATTGTTGTGGTACACAACTATTTTTATTCATTGTTCTGAGATATTATGTAGTTTTTGTAATTTTGGCATATCAGGGATGTAGTAGCAATATTTTATTAGTCATTCCCAAGTTACATAAAACACAACTTACATAAGAAGTCCTGGAACGCATCTGTTACGAATGTCGGAGCCAGACTGTATATAGATAGATGGGGATGAAAGCAAATGGCATCCCCATAAAAGTCAGAAGATATAAGGTAAAGAGTTAAGAGAATAGATGTAGCAGATGGACAGTGGTGTCTAGATCCCGCCTCTAATGGGACCAGAAGTGATAATCTCACCATGGGAATAAAGGTCAGCTAAATTCCTACCCCTAGGAGGGATTGGCTTCAGAAATTCAGCTCCAGAAGGAGCGAGCAAGCCTGCAGTAGCTAAGAAGGATCTTATTTAGCAGTACTGAAAAAATGGACCCCAAGGCAGATCCCATCCCAGAAAGGGGTCAGCAGTCAAAGTTGTCCAAGAAGTCACTCAGAAAAGCAGAAGCTCTCAGAGGATAGTTAGATCCAGAGAAGTCCTGTCCCAGAGGAGATCAGAAGTAGGTGTTAGTTTGTTACTCCAAGATGCATCTGGAAATAGACAAATATCATATCCCAATTTGGCCATTGTTGCCTGATAAGCTGTCAAGTGATGGTCCTGATTTGGATCTGAAGAGTCTATGTTGAAACAATAGTTAGGAACAGAGAAGTGTAATGTCCAGGTTCAGGCTTGGTCACAGGTAGTGTGTCAAGTCCAGCAGGTAGATGTCAAGTCCACGAGTAAGGTCCATTCTTGGTCTTCAGGAATCTCCAGTGTAGATAGAGAACAGCCTTTAAGATCTTCTGAACGCTTTATCTGCAAAATATCTGATGGGGGTCAGGGAGCTCAAGAGAAATGCAAAAGAGAATGCCAGAAGGTTTTCTTTAGATTCCAACAAAACCAGACAAGGAGTTGTAGTCAGATATTCAGATAATGTGTGCAATCAAAGATGATATGATGTGAAGTTTTGTGACTGCAAAAAGGACAGAGGGGAATTGGGCAAGTCCTAAGGCAGACAACTTTGCATTAAGAATACCATGTCCAGTGAGCAGAAAAGAAGTGAATAATCTTGGGATGAACCATGTCAGCTGTTGTTTATTGAATTCCTTAACAGTGGGGATGAATGCAAAGGTTGTTCTTTTCTTTCGAGGATGTTGTTTTTGCCAGCCATTTGTCAAAAACTGCATTCCAGGAAAGTGACCCTCTGGTCACTTTCCTGGAATGCAGTCAAGCCCTGGGGGCACCCTCTAGTTATTGATCTGCAAATTTGATGTGGCAATTTTAACAATGTCTTCTGTTGTCAAGCTAACTGGTCATCAATCAATATATGGGATTTGACACCCTAGCCTCTCAGAACCTCTCCAGGATACCGTCCCCAAAGGGTGTAAAAGGCCCCTTTGAAGTCCACAAGGGGACAAAGGACATATTTCCTGTCAGTAATGTTAGCAGCAATCATCTATTCCCCATATACGATGGCAAGGTCATCTGCATAGGCAAATTTGGTGGTGTTTGAATGTCATTTTTGCCAGCCATTTTCAAAAAATGCATTCAAGGAAAGCAGTCAGAGAATCGAGCAATCTAGTTATTGGTCCAGAAATCTCATCTGTGGCAGTTTTAACAATAAGCTTTCTGTTGTCAAGGCCATCAATGACATATAGGATTCAAAACCCTGGCATCTAGGAAACATTCCAGGACGCTCTGCCAACAAAGGGTGTAAAAGGGCTTTGAAGTCCATAAGGAGACCGAGAAATCTGCTGTTAGTAACATTAGCACAAATCGCAGACTTCATAGGGTTCTCAGTACTTTTGCCTTTCTTGAAGCCATAGTAGTTAATGCAGTGAATATTTCTAGATTGGTATGCAGTGATAAAACTTGGGGCAGATAAGTTTCTACAGGACTTTGCCAATAATAGGGAGGAGAACCTTCGGCCTATAGGAGTCAAGTTTGTCTTAGGATTTGTCTGAATTTTTGGACAATCACAATCTGCACTGATTTCCACAAGAATGGAAACACTCCATTACAAAGGTATGAGTTGAGTAGATTGATTACGATTTCAGGAGATGACCCAGAGCTGTTTGATAATATCAGCTTCTATTAGATCAGGTCTGGGACAATTCCCCGATCTGGTTGTTTTCACTACGAGATCAATTTCCTCCCTTAGGAATGGTTCCTCGTGTGCACTGCCTTGATGTGTCAGGTATCTAGATGCATAATGGTTTGTAGGTTGCTCTATTGTTGGGATAAGTTATTGTGCATAATGAATCCAGTATACTGCTGACAGTTTGTGACCAGGTTGTTGGCTCAGGTTGATCCCAAATTCTGAACGTGGAGTAAACTGGGATAAATTTATTCATGACGAACTTGTAGGTAAGCCTCAGTGATCCTCATTCTTGTCCTGCTGACAAGAGTTTCCCAAGCTTCCTTTTTCTCTTGATATATGGTTCTGTGGAAAACTTGCCTTGATTCTTGGACTTCCTGGAGTCTCAGTATTTCATCATGTGGTCTGCGATTTCTTTGAGTTTTGGTACTGTCCTCTGGAGGTCCTGATATGACTTCTTAAGTTGAGTTAGATTATTGGTCCACCAGGGAAAGTGGAGACATCTGTTTCCTCCTGAGAATGGAAACTTCGCAAGCAGAGAAGAGTTTTGGATTTCTAATGCTTATTCTCCAGATGGAAGCCTTTTTAACCACTTAATGTTGTCTGGAGTGCAAATATTCTGATGCAGAGTTCAAAGATATCCACAATTTGCAAGTTTAGTATTGTACCTTTTGCATTCAGGAAGGTTTCTTCTTCTTGCAGTATAGCTGGGGCAATGCTGAAGGTGATATGCGTAGAGAAAGGACACACAGGCCAGAAAGGGTAATGCTCTCAGTTAAAAAGCACAAAATCTATGGTAGTGCATTCAGTGGACATGAGTGGCCAGTGTAATATTGAATCAGTTTGATGTGACATGAGCACTGGGAAAACAAAAATGAAGGTAGGGATGAGTTATAGGCATAATGACAGTGATGAGTATATTGAACAACTATACAGACATATAGTGGACAGAAAATCAGAATATCATATGGGGGACTTTAACCTTTAACTTTCCAGATTTTGACAGGAACTTGGGTTGGTCATTCACAACAGTGGCAAGCCTTTTATGAATTTATTGGATGACTGTTTTCTACACAGACATATAGTGGACAGAAAATCAGAATATCATATGGGGGACTTTAACCTTTAACTTTCCAGATTTTGACAGGAACTTGGGTTGGTCGTTCACAACAGTGGCAAGCCTTTTATGAATTTATTGGATGACTGTTTTCTACACCAGCATCTTGGAGAGACAACACGAGTAAGCAATGCACTTGGTGTGGTTATCAGCAATAAGTCTTAGAACATTAAGAATCTGCACAATGTACTGATGTGGAATTTACTTAAAGATATAACTACTGTCAAAGGCAAAAGGTGACTAACAACCTTAGACATTTTAAATTCTATGCAGTGGGACTATTCTATGAAGCATTTCAGGGATGTAATTGGAGAAGCTACTAAGCTTTTTTTTATCAACTAAGAGATACAGTTCTAGGAATAGACCTAAATGGATGTCAGATTAACTGATGAGACTTGTGGCAGTGAAGAAAAATGCACTGGATGCATAAAATAATCATGTGATACAGAAGGCTACAGCAGGTATAAACTAGTTTGCATTCAAAGTCACAAAGAAGGGTAGGCAAGCTAAAGCAGATTAAGACGTCTCTGGCAAAGAATACAAGGAAAATCAGCTAAGGCTTCTTATGACATCATATACTTAGATTTCAGAGAAGCTGTTGATATTGTAAAACATAATAGGCTATAATACAAACTGGAAAAGTATGACATTAAACACAATTTGCTGCCATGAACAAAGGAATGGTTTAGTGTGGTTATCAATGGACACTGCTCCTCTTGGACTAATGTTATTAGGAAAGTTCTCCAGGGTCCAGTGCAAGGCCCACTGCTAATTTATGTATTTCTTAATGATGTGGAAAAGGCATATCAGGCTTAACGTTTGCAGTTGATATGAAAGTTGGCAGTAGTCAATCACAGTAATCAGGTATGTTACTGCAACAAGATCCTAAACAAATTAGGCAGATGAGTTGAAAAGTAGCAATTGAAGTTTAATATTGACAAATGCTGGGTACTTTATATTTTTTTTTTTTTTTTTTTATGAAAACCCCAAACACGAAAGGTATCAAAACCTATAGTACTCAGTACCATGCATGGGTTGAAGGAGAAGTATGGGGGGAGGGGAATGCCGGAAACTTTGCTCTAGAGACTAAACATGGGTTTCACCACTTCAAGCCTCCAATAAGCAAAGTGGTGGTATTTCACCGGTTGATGAAAGTCATCTACCACCTACAATATGGGGGAACAGTAATGCCAGACTAATGTATCAGCTTTGTGGTACCATACTCAGGGCAGCAGAGAATGAAAAAGACCTGGAGGTAATTGTGCAGTCAGATCTGAAGTTCCCTGAGCAATGCAAACAGGCTGCCAGAGCGGGTCATGGGATTTTGTCAATGTTATACAGGAATTTTGCCAGCAGGGATAATGTGATTATCCTATTGTATAAGGCAATGGTTAGGCAACATCTTGAGTACTGTATACAGGTCTGGAAGCTTCATTTTAAGAAGGACGTGAATCAGTTGGAACAGGTGCAGAGAAGAGCAACAAGATTGGTGATGGGAGCAAAAGTGTACCCTTACCAGGAAAGGCTTTGATTTTGCAAATTACAGCATCTGGAAACAAGGCTCCTGCAAGGAGATCTGACTGAAGTGTTGAAGACCCTGAATGGATTAAGTAAGCTCAATGCTGATTGAATCCTTCCTCTTGCTCAGACTACACACGACAGAGACACAAATTCATATTGAGGAAAGATTGTTGCAGGTCGGATGTAAATTTGCCTTCAGTCAGTGGGTGTTTCATTGTTGGAAAACTCTCATCTGGTGTTGTGAGGTGGGTAGTTTGAATAAATTCAAGAACTATTAAAACTGTTAGAAAGGATGGGCAGATGAAATGGAAAGCTTTTTTTTTTCTGACTGATGCTATATAAATTTACTTTCTTGCATCTACTACTATTAACAATAAATAATAAATAAACATAATCAAATATTCAAAAGCTGGCTAGTCTATGAATCAATGGCACATACCATTGATTCAGACACTGGCACATGGCATTAATGGTAAAGTACTCAATGTGCCTCAAACAACAGCGGTAACAGTTCTCAAAGACAAGAATATACAGTAAACCCCCGCTATTTGCGGTATCTGCATTCGCGGTTTCGCAATCGCCGATTTAATATAAAATGAAACCTAAAAAAATGTGAATTTTAAAGCACCGTGAACATTTTCCGCCATAATAAAATATGGGCGTGGCTAAAATTATCTTTCCCAGTCAAAACAGTGCTCAGTGGGTTGGGGGTGAGGGGTGACAAAATCGCGAGCGTGGATGTTTCTCGCTAATCCTTGTTCAGCATGTGGTATGCGCTTGCCATGGGAGGTTTATACGCTTATAAATTGAATAAATTTATCAATTTATAAATTGATATACTTACAAAAGTGATAAATCTACCGTTTTGCAGTGTAAAACAGACTTTTTCGAGTGTGTTAACGGAAGAAAGTGACTTTATTTGGACAAGTTATTTCTAACCTGTACAAAAATATGGCCACGAATAACAAGAGAAATGTGAAAATATCAAAGAAGGTGATGACATTAGCGAATAAAATTGAGTTATTAGATAAAATTTCTAATGGTGAAAGTGCCTCCTCAGTGACCAAACATAAAATCAATGAGTCAATGGTACGATCAATCAAAAAATCGGAAGAAAAAATCCACCATAGTGGCAGTAAAAACGCGCTAATTGCTTCAAAAATTTGCTCTGTAACTCGTGATGTTAAATTAGAAAAATTGGAAAAGGCTTTAAATCTGTGGATAGAAGACCAAACTCAAAATAAAATTCCGTTAAGTTCACTCATCATTCGTGAAAAGGCAAAACTCCTTTATCAACACTTTAGCGAAACTGGTGATAGCACTGGCGGGATAAGTTTTTTAGCTAGCAAAGAGGCTGGTTTGAAAGGTTTGTTTGAAATTTCTAATAAATATTACATTTAATATTAAATTGTTTCTTATTTTCATTTCGATGCCATATGCTTGCATTTCACTATGTACTGTCTATGTACATAGTCATATAATGAAGGTACATATAATACATACATAGACAAAATTTTAGACTAGTTTTTCTTATATATTTCATACTTTGGAACGGAACCCGTTCCATACTTTGGAAAGGTTGAGCAGATGGGCTGAGAGGTGGCAAATGAAGTTTAACATTGACAAATGTAAAGTACTACACATGGGAAACAGCAACCCCAGAGCAATGTATAAATTCTGTGGTACTACACTGACAGTGGTAGAGAATGAAAGGGACTTGGGGGTGGTTGTGCAGGCAGATATGAAGTTCTCTGAGCAGTGCAGACAGGCTGCAAGAGTAGCTCATGGAGTATTGTCAATGATATACAGGAATTTTTCCAGCAGGGATAAGGAGGTGATTATTCCATTGTATAAGGCAATGGTCAGGCCACACCTAGAGTACTGTATACAGGTCTGGAGGCCTCATTTCAAGAAGGATGTAGAGCTGCTGGAACGAGTACAGAGAAGGGCAACAAGATTAGTGAATGGAACAAAGGGGTGCTCTTACGAAGAAAGGCTTAAGTTTTGCAAATTACAGTGTCTGGAGACTAGGCACCAGCGAGGTGATCTGATAGAGGTGTATAAAGCCTTGAATGGTTTAAGCATGCTCAATGCTGATGGGATTCTTCCTCTAGCTCAGAAAAATCACCTGAGAGGGCATAAATTCAAATTGAGGAAAGACAGATGTAGGATAGACGTGAGGAAATTTGCCTTTAGCCAGCGGGTGGTTGGTTGGTGGAACAGACTTCCATCCCTTGTGGTGGAGGTTGATAGCCTAAATAAGTTTAAGGCTCAGCTGGACAGGTATTTGAAACGAACAGAGGGGTGAAGTGGAAGTGGGTTTTTTTTTTTTTTTTGGCTGATGCTGCATAAGCTTGCTTTCTTGCATCAAATGCCTCTACTAATGCTAAATGCTAAAAAACCCCTTTATTATTATGGGAGCCATAACTCAGTATTCGCGTTTTCGGTATTCGCGACATTTCTCAGGAACGTAACCCCCGCGAATAGCGGGGGTTTACTGTAATTTTAGAGCAGATGAAAAGTTTAGCTGATATGCAAACAAAAACAATTAGGCCCATAAACTTGCTGCAGAGATGGGGAACTTCTCTAATCTGGACAAAGGACCAAACAGGGCATCAAGTGTCTAGCCATAATCTTAACCTAAACACTTTGTCTTAAGGAACTAAGAAACATGATGAGGGCTCCAAGGAGGAATCAATTAGTGCTAGCAAAGGGTGGTTCGTGCATTTTAAACTGTAAGCAAAATTTCAAACAATGCTAAAGTTGAGAAAGGAGGAGGGGTAGGGGATTAATGTGCTGAATAATTGGGCCGTACTGGAAAAAATGCCATCTAAGAGCTAAGTATTTTTTTTGTTAGTAGTTGGTGCATCGGCTTCTGTGGCCATAATGCACCTCCCAAGGTTTTGCACTATTTTGATCCAAGCCCGAGGCAGGATTCAAACCCATGACCTTTGGGTTGCCAGGTAGGCAAGAGCTAAGTAGCCAGGAAAGAACAGATCATGCATGGCTATATATGCACATACTACAGGGCAAGTCTGTATTACAAGTAAGCATTTATAAAAACATTATATTGTTAGGACTTCTTTGTTCATAAAGGTAGAACATTAATTTTTGTTTCTTTTTTTCTTTTACCATATCCAATGGGATTGTGATGAATTATTTTCTGAATAAACTGCCATAGCCAAGAGGTGGGTAAACCACCTCATAGCTCTTGGCTATGTTATTTTCCCCTCCTTTCTTACTTAATATTAGCATTAGTAGAGGCATTTGATGCAAGAAAGCAAGCTTATATAGCATCAGTAAAGAAAAAAAAAAAAAACACTTCCTATTTCACCCATCCATTCACTCCAAACGTTTTAGTTCAGCCTTGAATTTATGCAAAGCTTTAGATATCTTAAAATACCATGTAGATGGACTAATAATAAAATAGCAAATGCTTAAAAAATTCCTAATTTTTAATTCCTTCAAAAATTTCTTATCCTCTTCCCGATGCCTTCAGACATGTCTAAACATAAAAAAACACAACTTTCTAACATACTCTTTAAATATTTCTCCAATAAGCTACACATCTTACAAAAAATGTCTTTATCACAATGTTATTCCTAAATTTGCCCCGCTTTTTCCTAAAAATAGTTGCAAAAAATACCCCCACATTATTCACCGGACATCCATTATGATCATTCGAGAAGAACTCGGAAAAAGATTCAACAAAAAGCACAATCTTTTAAACAGCATACACCAACTTAGATTTCACCTTAAAAAAGAAATGACACCTCATGCCTGGACTGAATTTACCAATTATAATAATATACGTATTAACGCTACCATCCAAAACATAGAACAAAGATATAACAAAAAATGGATTTCCTTAACACCAAGATCCTCCCCAAAAATCACCACCGTTAATCTATCTTCCAAATCATTCACACCTTCCGAATTTCTGGCCTGGAATATGGCTTTAATTTTGCCATTAAAGATCAACACTACCCTATTAAAGACTGTATAGTAGCACTCCAATCCAAGCTTGAACATCACCCCAACAAATGGCACCTAATACACCAAACTAATAGTATCATAAACTCCAAACTCACAACCCACTCTAACATGAAGAAGCAACAACTCCTGGATATACACAAACTTAACAAAACCACTAATGTCATCATTCAAAAAGCAGATAAGGGAGATACGACTATCATACTAGACAAAGATACTTACACTGAAAAAATAGATTCTATCCTAGCAGATCAAGACGCATATATAAGTGACAACAACCACAATGTTACAAAATGGGCGCCTCCGTAGCCAGGTGGGCAGGAGCAGCAGTGCGTAGCACACGCTTCTTGATTAGACCGGGGTTCGAGCCCATGCCCACCAAATGCGGAGGATGCAGAAAGGTGAGGGAATGACCACCGCATATCCCCGGAGCAATATGGCCTTAGTTGCTAATGCTCCTAAAAACCAAATAACAAACATCACAAAACTCAAAAACAGACTAGATACAATTCTTAGGAAACTCAGACAAAATAAAGAAATTAACCTTTTCACATTACAACAAATAGGAATCCGCAACAATATCCTTCCCCATATGTTCGGGATCATTAAGTTACATAAAATGACCATCCATTAAGACCAATAGTTTCTTGCAGCCTGTCTGCACTGCTCAGAGAACTTCATATCTGCCTGCACAACCACCCCCAAGTCCCTTTCATTCTCTACCACTGTCAGTGTAGTACCACAGAGTTGATACGTTGCTCTGGGGTTGCTGTTTCCCATGTGTAGTACTTTACATTTGTCAATGTTAAACTTCATTTGCCACCTCTCAGCCCATCTGCTCAACCTTTCCAGATCCTGTTGCAGTAGCATAGTGTCAGTAGTGTCCTTGACAACCCTGCCATTGATTGCCTGTGATTTTTCTGAGCTAGAGGAAGAATCCCATCAGCATTGAGCATGCTCAAACCATTCAAGGCTTTATACACCTCTATCAGAATACCTCGCTGGTGCCTAGTCTCCAGACACTGTAATTTGCAAAACTTAAGCCTTTCTTCGTAAGAGCACCCCTCTGTTCCATTCACTAATCTTGTTGCCCTTCAAATTGAGGAAAGACAGATGTAGGATAGACGTGCGGAAATTTGCCTTTAGCCAGCGGGTGGTTGGTTGGTGGAACAGACTTCCATCCCTTGTAGTGGAGGTTGATAGCCTAAATAAGTTTAAGGCTCAGCTGGACAGGTATTTTGAACGAACAGAGGGGTGAAGTGGAAGTGGGTTTTTTTTTTTTTTTTGGCTGATGCTGCATAAGCTTGCTTTCTTGCATCAAATGCCTCTACTAATGCTAATGCTAATATAGCAAATCAGCTTTCACTAATTTATCTACCTTCCTAGTCAAAATCATACACCCTCTTACTATATTTTCCACCTTTAAAATTAACAACACCAATCAAGCCTTCCAAAAAGTCAACAATATTGTAATATCCGACAGTGACATATTAGCGTCCTTCGACGTCACATCCCTTTATACCAACGTCCATATACCATTCACCCTACAAGCTCTACATAAGTTTCTAGCAGCCGATGATACCTTAACAGAACGTACCTCTCTCTCCATAGACCACATCCTTGAACTCACTACACTTTTATTAGATGCTTCAGATACTTCAGATTTAACAATAAAATTTTTCAACAAATATTTGGCTTACCGATGGGCTTAGGTATCTCGGCCCCCTTGTCCGAAATTTACCTGGCAGCCATCGAGAACCAAATTCTACACCCCTTTCCACTCTGAATTAAAATTACACATACGCTACGCTGACGACATTCTTTTAATAGGCAATAGACCTAGTATTGACAATCTCTTTTCAAAACTCAATTCTGTACACGACAGGCTTAAATTTACCCTTGAAATTGGACTAAACAACCAGATCAATTTTCTCAACCTCACCATCTACATAACAGGCACAAAACTAAGTACAAAAATTTCAGGAAAAACACACATACCAGTAAATACTTACATTTCACTTCACATCACCCCCTTAACACTAAAAAAGCCGTCTTATACAACCAAATCTACAATGCTCTAAAATTTAGCTCTTCACAAAACGACCTATACAACGAAATCCAATATCTCACCGATAAATTCATAGCCAGAGGTTACCCCCATCAACTTATCTTACATACAATTACTATTGCCAAAAAAAAAATTAATAACCCAATCAGACATAATAATACAAACATCTGCATAATCCTCCCCTATCACAGTGAACTAGTAGGGCAGTTCCAGCGTATATTCAACGATACTGATATCTCTCTTGTCTTTTCCACTTACAATAAACTTGGATCTTTCTTCAGCTCTTACAAAGACACACATAAATATCCTACCAGCGATCTTAATAATATAATATACCTTATTAATTGCCGGCCAAACTGCGACACCTGTTACATTGGAAGTACTACTACAAAATATGGCTCATCAAAAACTTCTAACACCCATGCATATTACCACCACTACAGTCTTAAAGGATTAGCATTAAAGGATCAAATCGTTACAGAACTCACAACTCACGCTAAAAACCCATAACCACACCCCTCTTATCGATTCTACCATTTCTATTATTAAACTCAAATCCAGCTATAGGATTCTTCAATATGAAGCACTAGCCATCGAGTGGTATCGACACCATTCCAATCTTAAAGTCTTAAACACTAAACTTCCCTTCAACCTTTCACCAATTTGGAACCTCTCGTGGTTGAGGTTACCACATGTCAAAAAGTGCATCACGAGAGTATAAAAATTTTCTTAAATATCGCGCACGTTCTTTACCCACTCACAATTGCCAACTGAAAACGTAATCCAACGAAAGTCCCTGTAATAACTATTGGCCCACTATATTATTTATTTAATTTCAACTATTTTTCCCTACTTTAATGACAAACAAGGATTAGATGTGTACACACCTGCTTCCTTGCGCCTATTCCAATTTCTGAAATAACTTTATTTTTGCCCCTCCCTTAGTCTTTTTAATTCAACTATTCAACCTAAATATTAACCAACCCTTTCTAATTAAACCATGCAGATTTATTCAAGGTGAGTACCGTTTTTTTAAGCATTTGCTATTTTATTATTAGCTTTGAATTTATTTAAGCTGTCAACTTCAGCAACGACAGATGGGTTTGTTCCAACAATCAACCTCCTGGCTAAAGGAAAATTTCCGCATATCTATTCTACAACTGTCCTTCCTCAATTTGAATTTATGTCCCCTCAGGCAAGGAATCTGAGCAAGAGGAAGAATCTCATCAGCATTGAGCTTGCTCAAACCATTCAAAGTCTTATACACCTCAATAAGATTGCCTAGTCTCCAGATGCTGCAATTGCATAACTTAAGCCTTGCTTGGTAACAGCAACCCTTTGTTCCACTCAGTAATCTCATTGCCCTTCTCTGTACTCATTCCAGCAGCTCTACATTTTACCTAAAATGAGGCCTCCAGACCTGTATGCAGTACTCAAGATGTGGCCAGACCAGTGCCTTATACAAGGGGACAATCACCTCCTTATCCCTGCTAGCAAAATTCCTATATATTATTAACAAGTCCCCATGAGCTTATCTTGCAGCCTGTCTGCACTGTCAGAAAACTTCATATCTGGCTGCACAATAACCCCCAGGTCTTTTTCATTCTCCACTACCCTGAGTGTAGTACTGCACAGTTGATATGTTACTCTGGGGTTACTGCTACTCACATGCAGTAGTTTGCATCTTTCAATGTTAAACTTTAGTTGCCACTTCTCAGCCTATCTGCTCAACTTTTCTAGATCCTGTTGCAATTGTGTACTGCCCTTACTGTCATTAACAACCATACCAACCTTTGTATCATCTGCAAACTTGGACATTAAGCCTGATATACCTTCATCAATATCATTGATAAATACAGAAACCAACAATGGGCCCAACACCAAACCCTGGGGGACTCAATTAATAACACTAGTCTAAGAAGAGCAGTGTCCATTCATTACCACTCTCTGTCTTCTCCCACTCAAATATCCTGTTATCCCTAGCAGCAACTTGCCCTTAATGCCATACTGCTCCAACTTATACAGTAGTGTTCCATATGCAACAGTATCAAAAACATTCCTAAAATCCAAGTTTATGATATCAAAATAATTTTTTTCATTCAGTTCCTTTGTGACCACATCATAGTAGCCAATCGAATTGGTCAGACAAGATTTCTTCCCACAAACAAACCTAGTCTTATCTAGATGATCCTCCAGTGCTTCTTTAACCAGTGACTCCATTATTTTCCCCAGAACAGAAGTTAAACTAGCAGGTTTGTAATTACTTGTGTCACCTTTTGATCCCCCTTTGTGAATTGGGGATACACTTGCACATCTCCAGTCCAAGGGGACCTCCCAAGTCCAAGGATGCCCTCATAATCATGGCTAAGGGCCTGCATACTTCCTTTGCTGCCTCCTCTAATATAACTGAATAGATCCCACCTACCCCAGGTACCTTTCTTATGTTTAACTTCAACAATTTCTTCTCCACTTTGCTGTTATTTATTTATAAAATCATTTAGCTCCCTGTTAATAAGCTTCTGGCCTCCACTTCCCTACAGAATTCCTCATGTGTGAATGTTGGAGCAAAATACTCTGTTTGTGAGCTACCTGAGCAGAATTATCAAACAATCGAACCATCGATATCAAGTGGACCATTCTGATTCATCCCATTCCTTCTACAGTTTAAATAAGTAAAGAAGTTTTCACTGTTTTTCTTTGCATCCTTTTCCAAAGACTTCTCGTAATCTACCTTTGCTTGTTTAACCTCCCTTGTGAATTGATTACAGACTATCTTATATCTACCATAGGCATCTGTGTCTCCTTAGGTGCCTCTGTAGCCAGGTGGGAAGGAGCAACAGTGCGTAGCACAAGCTTCTTGATTAGACCGGGGTTCGAGCCCATCATCGCCAAATACGGAGGATGCAGAAAGGTCAGGGAACGACCACCGCATATTCCCAGAGCAATATGGCCTTAGTTGCTAATGCTCCTAAAAACCAAACAACAAACAAACAAACTGTGTCTCCTGATAATTTATATGCATGCCATGCATTTTTCTTCTCTGCTATGAGTCTCATTAGTTCATCTGACATTCATTTGGGCCTAAGCCTAGAACAGTATTCCTTAGTTGGCATGAAAAGTCTAGTAGCTTCCAAGATTAATTCTTTGAATGCTTCCCATTTAGAATTTGCTGTTGGTAACATCACCATCAGTTGGTCCTACTGTATAGAATTTAAAAACTGTCTGAGACCCCTGTAGTCACGTTAATGAAAGCAAAAATCCTTCCCTTTACCACTGATGGTAGTTACATCTTTGAGTAAATCCCACATCATTACACATTAATCACTGCCACCTAGTGGTGCCTTTATCTGCATATTCTTAATGTATGAATAATTACTGCTGATAATCAGATTAAGAGTATTACTCCCTCTTGTATAGTTACACTACTAAAAATACAATACCTTCCTCACCCCCCCCTTTGATGTAAAAACATCTGTGGCAGCACTAGAGTAAAATCAATTGGTAACTATATTTTCTTAGTGATGGAAATGATGCAATTGACTGTTAACAATTTTTTTTACGGAAATGATGCAATTGACGTCACTTATTATTAGGTGGCTGTTAGATTGTAAATGATGTTGCTGCCTAAATGACACCAACTCAGTCACTATCATTTATTCGGTAGAATAAGCAGCGGATAGAAATATTATGCAAGAATAAGAGCAAAATATTATGCAAGAAAGTGGGTAGTAATATTATGTAAGAATAAAATGCAGCCTTTAATAAAATCTGCTTCTCAAGATTTTGATCAAAATTCAAAATTTTGATCAACCTTCTAAGTAGCATAACTAAGTTTGAATCAAACCGTTTAAAAATTTATAAACGGTTTTACTCTAGTGCCGCCATAGGTTTTACATAAAATGAAACACATTTTATGTGTACAGGGTACACAAGCTGCTTTTTTTTATGATTGTGCCTTTAAAGGTACAATATCTTCCTAGCGATTAAATTATTTCCTTTTCCTTTGGTCCTTCCATGATGGCTTATTTGTTCCATGATGACTTATCATTCATGTCAGTACCTGATCTCAGGAAAGACAAATGTTTTTATCAATTTTATTTGTGTCTATTTTTAATTGGTTTAATCAGTTTTATGCATTTTGGTTGTTATTTATTTTAATTTATATTGTGTGGAAAATGCAATTTCGCATCCAGCCATAGTGAAGTGGTGCCAGCAGTTTGAAAGTGGTCGCACAGAATTGATGGATGCTGATCGAAAAGGAAGGCCATCAGTGTTGACCATTGCAGACAACATGATGCAGGTTGATGAGATTATTCGCAATAACTGAAGAATAACAGATGCAGAAATGGCAAAGGAGTTGGATATTTCGATAGGCAGTGTTCATTCCATCATCTGTGAACATCTTGCCTATCGCAAATTGTGTGCACGATGGGTTCCTCATTCGCTGACAGACGAACACAAAGGACAACATTTTTTGTCTTCTTCAGCCTTCCTTCAATGCTGTTCTGTGGAAGGCGATGACTTCTTGTGCCGCATCATCACTGGAGATGAAATGTGGGTGCACTATTTCACCCCAGAAACAAAGAGGCGTCTATGGAATGGAGATACAACATCACCTGTACAGAAGAAATTCAAAGTTGCACCATCAGTAGGAAAGGTCATGGCCACTGTGTTTTTTGACTGTGAAGGAGTCGATTACACAGAATTTATGGCAAACGCACAACAATTAATGCTACCTCATACTGCCAAACATTACGGTCTTTGCAAGTGGCCATGACAAACAAGAGGCCTGGAAAGTTAAGCAAAGGTGTTGTTCTCATTCAGGACACCGCCCTGACACACAATGCATGCAATACACGACACTTGCTCCAAAGTTTTGGATGGGAGGTATGGCAACATCCGCCGTACAGTCTCGATCTTTCACATTGTAGCTATCACATCTTAGGCAAGCTTAAAGAACATCTAAGGGGACAACGATTTGCAAACAATAAACAAGTGCAAACAGCATTTGACAGTGACTGTATGACCAAGGAGTGGATTTCTATCATCAGGAAATCGAATGTTTAGTCACACGTTCGGAGAGTGTTTATGCCAATGCAGTGACTATGTGGAAAAGTAGTGCAAGGTATGTGCTTTCTATTGCATAATGTTACACACCTCAATAAATGTCTCTTGGGCTAAAATCGTCAAGTGTAAGTTACTTTTTCAATTACCCTCATACAAGTCAAATAATTTATAGCTTGGGGTCTTGCTGTCCAAGGGAAAGGAGGGGAACTTCTATTTTTATCAAGTTAACTCTTGATCTGGTTATCAGCAGTGATTATTCGTGCATTAAGAATTTGCACAAATAAAAGTGACCACTAGGTGGCAGTGATCAAAGTGTATTGATGTGGGATTTACTTAAAGATAAAATTACCAAAGGAAGGGGTTTTTTCTTCCATAAAGGTGAGTAAAGTGTCTCAGACAGTTTTTAAATTCTGTACAATGGGAATAACTGATGATGTTACCGACAGCAAATTCTAAGTGGGAAGTATTCAAGGAACTAATCATGGAAGCTACAAGGCTTTTCATACCGATTAAGAAATATTGTTCAAGGTTTAGGCTTAAATGGATGTCAGATGAACTAATGAGACTCGTGGCAGAGAAGGAAAATGCATGGAATGCTCATAAATTATCAGGCGACACAGAAGCCTATGGCAGATATAAGCTAGTCTGTAATCAAGTCACAAAGGAAATTGAGCAAGCAAAGGCGGATTACGAGAAATCTTTGGCAAAGGATGCTAAGAAAAACATCAAGAACTTCTTTACTTATATGAACTCTAGAAGGGGATGAATTAGATTGGTCCAATTGATATCGATGATTCAAATATGGATGATCCTGCTCAGATAGCTGATAATCTGAATGAGTATTTTTCATCTACATTCACACATGACAAGTTATTCAATGAGGGGAATGCCAGAGGTTTATCAAACTGTAACAGGGCGCTTAATGATTTTGTAATAACTGAGAGCAAAGTGAAAGAGAAATTGTTGAAGTTAAACATAAAAAGGCATCTGGGGTGGATGGGATCTATCCAGTTATATTAAAGGAGACGGCAAAGGAACTAAGCAAACCCTTAACCATAATTATGAGGGTATCCTTGGACTCAGGAGAAGTCCTCCACGGACTGGAGATGTGCAAATGTATCCCCAATTCACAAAAGGGGGGGGGGGGTCAAAGGGTGACAAGAGTAATTACAAACCAGTTTAACTTCTGTTCGGGGGGAAAATAATGGAGTCACTGGTTAAAGATGCATTGCAGGTTCATCTAGACAAGACTGCAGTAATAATTCAGACACAGCATGGTTTGTTAAGGGAAAGTCTTGAATGACAAATCTGATTGGATACTATGATGTGGTTACAAAGGAACTGGATTCGAAAAATAATTCTGATTTCATATACTTGGATTTCAGGAAAGCTTTTGACTGTTGTGCATGGAAGACTACTGTACAAATTGGAGCAGTATGGTATTAAGGGTAGGTTGCTACAATGGATAAAAGGATGGTTGAATGGGAGAAGACAGAGTGGTGATCAATGGATGCTGCTCTTTGTGTACTAATTTTATTAATGGAGTCCTCCAGGGTTCAGTGTTGGACCCACTGTTGTTCTGAATATTAATCAAAGATATTGATGAAGGTATATCAGGCTTAATGTCAAAGTTTGCAGATGAAACAAAGGTCAGCAGGGTTGTTAATGACAGTAATGGCAGTGTGCTACTGCAACAGAATCCAGAAATTTGGGCAGATGGCCTGAGAAGTGGTAACCTCATTTAACATTGACAAATTCAAACTACTGCATTTTGTACCACAATGTGGTACAAAGTACCACATTGTGGTACTTTGTACCACAATGTTACTTTGCGTAACATTGTGGTACAAAGCGCTGAAAATTTTAATTTTACCAGTTTTATTATTACGGAAATAGATTAACTTCCCGTAATTTTCTTTTCAAACAATTAAAGCTACATGATATTACAATAATATGCGTCATTATATGTACTCAGTATTATAATAAAACTTAATGATGCATGATAACGCTCAAGCATTAAAAAAAGTTATCGTTTCTTAGAGATCATTTCAATATTACATTGATGAACGATCGATAATAATCTACAGGGTCTGTACTCACCGACCAATAAATATCATATGATACTAAACGATATGTTGAAATCAAGATAAGACTACAGAACAGCTGAATCGTCGACGGCTAATAACGAATTAAACCAACTCAAAATAATGTTGGGTGCGCCCCCATCGGCTACCAGCAGAGTCATATGGCAGACGCCCACAAGCAAAAATCAATAATTGGCTAAATTGGACACGTCATGGCGATGGCAATCTGTCACTCCTTTGTTTTGGTTTCTGTTTCGTAACAGTTCTATAACCACATATTCTGACATGTTATTTTATTTATTTGGTTTTTTTTTTTTTTTTTTTTGCGAATTATAATATTTATGAAATTATAAACATAACTGCTTACGGAGTATATTTGTGTATTTATTGACACTTTGCATGCTTTGAAAGAAAAAGATTTAACATGTAGGTTAGTACAAATGCATCATTTTAACATAGCTATCTACCAAAGTAATTGAATTAATTAATTGGCATCGTTTTGGTTGTATCTCATATTGTGAATGCCTTCACAACGAGTTGCCATGAAAGCATTCACAATATGAGATACAACCAAAACGATGCCAATTAATTAATAAATTCAACTACTTTGGTAGACAGCTATGATAAAATGATGCATTTGCACAAACCTACATGTTGGTCATTCTACCTCGTAGCACTAGGCTTTTGCCCTTAAATACTTTAAAAGATTTAATTAAAAAAATAAAAAAGCAGCGTGTGTATGCTGTACTCACGAAAGAGGTTTTATGTCATGTGAAAATATCTATGGCGGCACTAGAGTAAAAACGTTTAAATTTTTGAGTGGTTTGATCGAAATATACGCTACTTAGAAGTTTGATGTTGATCAAAATCTTGAGAAAAAAAGTGTCAAGTGTATTCGTGTCTAGCGGCACCGGGGGTTTCCCCAAACTCCGCGTTGCTTTCATTGTAGGCGTAACAGTTTACTGTAAAGGTCAGAGATTTAAAAGTGTATGGATTTTGTAAGTGTAGTGTTGTTCTTCTGGCTATTTAGCCGCTAGACCCCTGCTGGGGCCCAACGTTGTCCACACTTAGCCTTGCGGAGGAAAGGCTAAGTGTGGACAACGGCAGGCCCTGCCACCTAGTTTCCTGAGATTTCAGTGGCTAGGACCTAAAAAAAAAATATTAAAAAAAAAAATAATAATAAAATAAAATAATCGCTGAAAAAGGTTTAAGCCGAAAGAGTTTTGCGTGCGCGGTTTGAATTTGGACATATTTTAATTTTTGACATTGTGTGGGACATGTGCGGGTGTATAGACAGAGTAGGGGGGAGGCTAAAGACTGGGGGGAAAGCCAGAAGTATGGGGACAATAGAGTAGGTGTCCCCAAAAACAGTGGGGTAGGCCTATGCCCCACCAGGAGTAGAGAAGCGGGGAGTGGCAGGGGAAAAAAAATTATTTTTTATTATTTTAGGGTTGCCCGTAATAGGGAGTGGCAGGGGAGGGAGGGAACAGGAAACCGTCTCCCCTTGCCTGGGGATTGGGAATTAAAAGTGAATAGGGCTAGGGAGTCCTATTCGGACCACCATAGGGCGTACTGCAAGTAGTTCCTGCATTTATGTCCAATCCGGATTTTTTGTCACTTAGTTTGTTTGCATGTACTCATCTTCGTTGGGGCTGTCACTTTGTTGGCCCTGTCAACTTTGCTATTTTCTTGATCTTTGTAGGGTCCTGTTGGGTCCTTTGATCCGTTTGTGGCCTCACTTTAGTCGGGGTTGTCTTCTTCCATGCTCATTTTGATTTCCTCTTGCTCTTTGCAGCCTTGTGGGGTGGTCGATTTTCTTCGAGTATGTAATTTACTTTCATTCATTGTGGATGGCAATTTCCGTTCTTCAGTCGAAGGCTTCTCGTGCAAATTGGCTGAAAGCCGCGTAGTCATCTTCTGTGTCCAAGAGATGGTGTTCTTTGTTTTTTGGTATGTACTGTAATTTAGTTATTAGCACGCTTCTGTGTTCCTCATAGCACTCACAGTCGTGCATTATATGATGCCATGTTTCAGGCTCACAACAGGCGCAAGTTAGCTCCTCCGTTATACCCAGCATGTTCAATTTTGCCTTGAATGGGCCATGACCTGTTAGTAAGTAGATTGCATTTAAACCCGGGTTAAATCACGGGGGGGGGGGCCTTTGGATACGTCTTGGCAACCAGCGGTATGAATCTCTTTATCAATTCGCCTTTGTTTGATGCTGTCCATCTGTCCTGCCATAGCTATAGCAGGTGAGCCACGATTCTATGCTTTTCTGCTTTGCGGTTGTTGTTTGGTTCTAGGGTGGTTCTAGATTCAAGAAAGAAGATATAAGGTAAACAGATATTTATGATTTTTATTAAACAATATTGAAAACTAATTAATGCTTAAAGTGTCCTTGTGTGTGTGTTCCCTAATCTTAATCTCCTCTCAAGGTCGCCCATGCGAACTGCACCTCACTACGTGGGACAATTCTAATGCTGAAGAACCCAGGAGTGTTCTAATGCTGAAGAACCCTTTATACACTTGTCCTTGAGAGTCATGACTTAGCAGAATTTAGTACTTTCTAGAATATACAACCTGCAGAGAAAAGAAATCATACGGGTAAGCAACTAGGAAATTATGTGAAGCCATCAGGACAATTGCCAGCACCCTACAAGAATTACGTACCGAAAGATGTAGCTGCCCTCATGACCTCAGCACAGTCACAAAACGAGATGCAGTCTCTCAAACGACACCCCAGGAGTGTGGTCAGCTACCTATTGCCTATTATGTGGCCTGCGGAAAGAAACACGAGAACTCCAGTACGATGGCTATGGAAAATGAAAGCGCTCTCGAAACTCTAATAAAAGATTCAGACTACTGTCTTCCATTGGCGAACGATGTTTCCAGCAGTTTATTTTAGGCCCCGCTCTCTACTGTTTGTCGAATGAACCTTCATGCTGTGTGACAATCTACTGTTACAGCTGGTGGAATTACTAATGAAGTTTCTTCTGCAGTCAGCAAACAGAAGAAAGAAATTTTGGTGAAATTAATTAAATTATGGCAGGACCATTGGGATTCCAGTAGTACTGGTAGAGTAACTTATTTATTTATACCTAGTGTTGAATTTAATTTTAATAACAAATTGCATCGCTGGTTTTATCCAAGTATGGAATGCTCATGTTTGATTACGGGGCATGGTTCCTTAAAAAGTAAGTTGCATCAGTTTAGTTTAGTGGAAGATCCTTACTGTGTTTGTGGAAGGCTGGAAACATGGGATCATATCTTATATGAATGCAATTTGTATGATGAATTTAGATTAGACTTATTTAATTTGGTACCTAATTTTATTAGGGGTTCTGAATTAATTTGGCTGTCTAATGAAAGGAATTTTGTAGAATTTCAACGGTTTTGCAGGTTGACATTTAATAAAAGGAGGAGTATACATGTTGTTACTAGTACTGACTAAAGACCTGTTTTTTTTTTTTTTTGTTTTTTTCCCCTCCTCTGGATGGATAGGCATTCTGTCTTGGAGGCGGGGAGAAAATTTTTTTTTTTTTTTTTTTTGACTGGCCTTGTGGAATGACCATGAGGCGGGATTGTTGCACTCACTAGTAAGATGTATTCTCCTAGTTGGTGCATTTTTTTTTTTTTTTTTTGCTCGCTCTTGGGTGTGGGCACCCCAGGAGCGGGACTGCTGGCACCCACCAGTCTTGCACCCTTACTGGTGGGTGCGGGATTTAGGTGCAATATGCACAGCCAGAGCTAATAGATCCAGGCATAGCTCCTCGTGCCAGGGATGGGCACCAGGTGGTAATTGCCCAATGGACTATCACCTGGTGGCAGAGTAGCCTGTTTGACTTATAACACATTACACACACGTGCACACACACTTACACTAACAGGCCATTATGAGAATATGTTATATGATAAATTGGTGGAGATGGATGTATGTCCGGGTGCCACCCTTCGACAGTTAAATACATACATACAGCTGGTGGAAGAAAGAGCAAACGTAGCACTCAAACAACTGCAGGAATGGGCGCTAACCCACACGCTCAAAATCTCGGCAGAAAAAACTAAGTGTATCCTACTGAAAGGAAATCTAAATATAAGACCACTAGTGGTCTTATCTGAAAGGAAATCTAAATATAAGACCACTAGTGATAAAAATAGGTAATGCCTCAATTCATATGGTCCAAAAATTGACATACTTAGGCATAATTCTAGACTCCAAATTAACATTCTATCCACACCTGTCATACTTGGCTAAAAAAGTCCACAACCATGCCAGAATCAGCCGAGCCTATTGGGATCTCAAGCGCAGAACCCTGGCACTCATTTACAGAGCAGTGTTTTTACCTGTAATCTCCTATGGTGGTGGCGTATGGTTCCATCGCACAGTCATACTTAGAAACAGAGCGAAATTAAATAGCATTCAAATAACAAATGGCTTTAATGGAACAATTAACAATAACTAGAGCATGCTATTCAGTTAGTATCCCGGCCCTGTAAGTTTTGGCCGATACCCTACCACCGCACCTTGAAATTGCAAAAAAAAAAAAAGGGGGGGGGGCTATATTATAGACTTAAAAAAGGAATCCCCATGGGTTTCCCAGGCATAATCTCAAACCTTGCCAATAATATCAAGGCAGAGAAACGACAAATTTCCACACGACTACATCAGATATGACGAACTGAATGGGAGCAAGAGACCAAAGGTGCTACTACCAAAACGTTTTTCCACAAGTGGCTATGGTTAGCCCAAAACCACCCAAGTGGTATGCTCCAGTTCTTTATACCACATTTCTATTGACAGGTCATGGATCCCTTAAAGCTAAATTTCACTCTTTGGGACTGGCCGATGACCCCCACTGTGCTGTGGCGAAAGTGAGGATTGGGCACACGTTCTATACGATTGCGTAATCTACGAAACTCAACGTAGACAGTTAATCACAGAAATTGGACCCCTTCCTAGGGGCCAAGAACACCAATTCATCATGGAGGAGGTCTTTTACAAGGTCTTCACCAAGTATGCTAAAAACATTTTTGAAATCCACCAAAAACTTGCAGAGGCAGGCTCTTCAATCAGTCCCTATAGCAAATCAATAGACCAAATATATAACCAGCCCATTTCCCTCCCCATGCCCAGTGAATGGCAAAATCTCTACATGACTGAACATACCTGCATTAACTCAGAAATTACTGGGACCTCACCAGAGTTGACGCCCTGCTCCTGGGGACTACTTTGACTCATTGCCAATGGACCATAGAGGTAGGAAAATAACCAAATCTGACTGATGGAAATAAAGGCAGGCTGGTACTGCCCTCATCATAGCATACGTCCAACCAAAACAGACTGTGTTCCCAAACATGACAACACTCACGTTAATGACTTTAAAGAGACTGGTATAGACATGCAGCCAGGGTTACCTGTCAGCTGAAAAAAAACTAGTAAGCTGCAAGTTTCTGAAGTATGGCAGTATGAATGTAAAGGCGAGAGTATGAAAAGAAATTCTATGAAGGGTGAGTGAATGATAATTTATGCCTCTGGGTGTGTGAGGGATAATGTGTGAGAAGGGGCGAGTGCTGAATGAGTAAATGTGGAAATTGAGTAAAATTAGCGAATGACTGTGGAGTCTGAGTGAAATGGGCTGTGTGAATGTAAGGGTGTAAAAGTGTGTGCATGGATGAGTGAATGAATGCGAGAAATAGTGTTTTGAATGTATAAAGCAAGTTTATTTAAAAAAAAAAAAAATATATATATATATATATATATATATATATATATTGTATTAGCATAATTGCTATATAAATGTGTGTGTTTGTGTTTTTTTTTTTTTTTTTTTTGTTCAATTAGCTGTAACATATGTAGATTTATGTAGATAAATACAGTATTCTCCTAAATTTGATTATTTGTATGTCATTTAATTTGTGTGAGCTTTCTATAAATTATTTCCTTGTTTAAATTGTTGCTTTGTCTTTAAAGCAATGGTTAAACAAGCATCAAATTATTTTAAAAGCAATAACTGGAAAGGTGGGATTGACAGCTTGTGTCAGTTTAACTTGTTTAATAAGTCATCCCTTCCTGGTGTGAATGAGAATGATGGATGAATGGGGAAAAAAATAAAAGTATAAACAAAGTATAAACAAGGCAGCCTCCGTAGCCGAGTAGGCAGGAGCGGGAGTGCAGTAGCACACGCTCTTTGAGTAGACCGGGGTTCAAGCCCCTGACTGCTGAATACGGTCGATCTGCCAACCCGCACTGGACCAGCGTGGCAGATTATGGTCCATTTCCCTCAGCATGAATTGTTGAGGAGGCTTCCACCCTGCAGTGGGTTGATAATGGCTGCACTTTACTTTTTTTTTTATAAACAAAGTGCAAAATGTAAAAACTATAAAATGTTGCCTTGAAATGTAGGGGGGGGGACTATAAAATGTAAAGAAAATAGAAAAGAAAAAAAAACTATAAAATGTAAAAAAAAAAAAAGAAAAAAAATTTTGTGTGTGAGCGAATGATATAAGTTACTTTCATGTTCTATTCCAGCCTCTCCACTAGATGGACGGATGGCCATGGGAACCTTATGGACCACAAGGTCATCCATGCTGTTGGCTGTTCCTAGCCAGCATGCTGTGGAATGCTGTCCCAGGTGGGACACAATCACCAGCACAGCTCAGCTACCCATTATGCATTCCTAGCCACGGTCCCTTGCGTGGTTCTTTGCCTCCACGCCACAGGCGGAAGGGGGAGGTTATCTCTGGTCTCCCCCCTCGCCGCCTCTCTTTCTGCTCTGGTGCGGCATGGGCCTGCTCCACTGATTTGGGGATCAGTGGTCCAAACACTAGTTGATAACTGGTATGAATCTTCGAGTGACTTCCCCTTTTGTCGAAGTCGTCCAGCGGGTTTGCCACACCTGCTGTAGGTGGGTGAGAAGGCGTTCTTTCTGGAGTTTACGATCGTTCGCCTGATCAGTTGTGTAGTCTAAGCAGGTGATTGCTCTGCGTTTGGATAGTTGATAAAGCAACCCACAGCGGACGATCTCCAGGTCCAGGGAGCGAGCGCCCAAGAGGATCTGGAGATCGTGGGAGCTTGCAGTACAGCAGGCTCTCGAGATTGTCAGTAGGACTGAACGTTGAATGATCTCTAGCTTCCTTTTGTTTACTGCTGTTACCGCCTTGTGGAACCAGACTCCTGATGCGCATGTTATTGCTGGTAAGAAGACTGCTTTATAGAAGAGGGCTAGGGTCCTCTTCTTAAGTCCCCAGTCACGACGAGTGACTCTAGCTATTAGTGCGGAGTATTTTTTTTATTTTGCTTCTGATGTAAGTAAGGTGGTGTGTGAATGACAGATTTTTATCCAGCAGAATACCAAGATATTTAAGTTCGGTGGAAAGCTTAATTGTTGTTTCCGGAACCTTTATCTGGGGAGGCCTTCTGATATTGAGAGACCCTTTAATTAGGATGGCGGAGTTTTTGTTGGGGATTTCTTTAAGTGGTTTTGGGTGGCCCAGTCTTGTAGGATATTTATAGCATGGTTTGCAGAGATCTCTAGTTGAGCTCTTGAGTCTACCGCCAGCATCAGGATCAGGTCATCCGCGTAGGCCTGTGACCTCACATCACCAAGTTCGAGGTTTAGAAAGCTGTTGAGCACCACGTTCCAGAGAAGTGGGCCAAGTACTGAGCCTTGTGGGCATCCTCTATAGACTGCTCGTGTTACTGAGCAGTACAGAGCACTGGCGGTTACTGTTCTGTTTGCGAGATAGGTTTTTATACAATTGTACAAATTAACTGGTAGTTTTGCCGAGGACGCTTGGCCACCAGAGGGAGTCAAACGCCCCGCAAAAATCCACTGAAATGACATGGAAGTATTTATGGTTGGTAGTGGTAGCTGCTTTGACGATATTCTCTAAGGCGTCGACCCTGGAGCATCCCCTTCTAGAGCCGTATTGGTTTTCAGAGTGTAGGCCAGCCTTGGAGTGATGAATTTCTATTCTATTGCTTAGAAGATGTTCTAGGAGTTTGCTTAGTATGGATAGAAGAGCGATGGGCCGGTATGACTCCGGAAGGTCTTGTGGTTTTGTCGGTTTCTTGAGAATAAGCCTTAATTTTGCAGATCTCAATACTGCTGGGAAATGACCTGCTTCAAGGCAATGGTTGAAGAGGTTTAAGTTCTCATCTGGGATGGTTTCAACAGCCTTCTTTACGATCTCGGGTTCCAGCATATCTTCTCCTGGAGATTTCTTGTTTTTTATTTTTGCTGCAGCGACTCCCCCACTTGCCACTCCCCCTTATTCTTGTATCTTTGCTAAGCAAAGATAAAAGAATAAGGGGGAGTGGCAAGATATGAAGTCCTAACTTCCGGGCAAGTTCATTGGTTGCAACATCAGTATGGGCTGATGCATTCTCATGAATCAACAGCACGCCTTTGCTTAGCATTCCACGTCACTTTTCCTTAATTACCGCATGTAATTGCTTCAGTAATTTGCTTTAGTAATGTGCATTGATGGTGGCACCCTTCTCTTGGTAATCTGTGAGAATGATGCCCACCTCATCTTAGAAAACTGAGACCAACACCTTCCCTGCCGATAATTGTACTCTGGGCTTTGTGGGAGTTGATGATGATGGATATTTCCAGTTTCGAAATCTATTCTGTTTCTAGGTCAAAGTTTTGTATCCACAAATTAACCATAGTCATTAATCGAGTTAAAACAGATCAGGATTGCTGTCACACATGGCGATCAATACAGCAGCAGCAGCAGCAGCAGCAGCAGGACTGCCTTTCTTCTTTCTGTAGACGCGAAAAAGCGAGGAATCCAGGATGGGAGACCTTATCCATATTCAAATCATTGTAATTATGCTCTCCACTGACCATAGCTTATCCCAGTCCAGTCTTGGCAACTACGTGTATCTATTTAATTGTTATCTGGCAGTCATTAAGGAGTGGCTGTTCAATTTTCTCCACAGATTCAGCAGTGTGGGATGCGGATGGTAGCCCACATCTTTCCTCATTATGGACATTCTCCCAGCCACACTTAAGCTGTCTCCAACAATGTTTTAGAATGTTATACGATGGACAGATATCTCCCACACACCTCAGACATCTCTTCGCGGATAGTCCTTGGCTGTTTGACTTGAAAACCAGGAATTTGGTAATGGATCAATATTCAACCTTATTCATGGCAACATCGTCACACGTTCAGCTCTGTAACAAAAGAAACTTAAGGGCTAGAGCAATGAAATGAAACTTCTAGCATATATTACTAGATAAACAATCAATACACTCAATAAAACATAACATTCATATTATACACAAAAGAAATTCAAGGGAAAACTTTTTTTGATACCCTCGTATATACATTTCAAAGTAAAATGACAGAAAGATTAGATTTCTAGTTAATAAAATTAATACCAGTAAAAGGAAAAGTACTTGGATTGCCAAAACAATAATTTCCTACACTGTTAGATAAATTATAGAATCCTTATAATTATACTTATAATACTTTCCTACACTGGTAAATAAGACTTTTGCTTCTTCAATAAATTTTGGCCTTAATTTTTAATACTGATTTTAAAAAAAAAATTCCTCAATGTTTCTATCACAAGTAGAGTTTTAGAGAAAACGGAAGACAAGTTAGAGAAAGTGGAAATGCTGTATTTTTTAGAAATTTTATATCTTTATTGTTTCATTTGCCTAGAAACACTGTAATGCTATGAAGATACATCACTATATTCGAATTTCCGCATTGTAAAGAGGGCCAGAAAGTACAGAACTCAACTGCAGCCACGATACCAAATTAGATTAGCACTTTACTGTTTTCAAAATATATAATAAAAGAGAAATGTCTATTAAATCATCACAAATATGTATTGAATTAAAAATTCACTATAATTAATTTAGTGTTAATGATATTAAACATTTAAATATTGTCTGGCGTACTTGTATATTTTTATAATGCCAAGAATTATATCCTATCCTTTACCATCAGAGGCGGACTGGGTAAAAAATTCTTACCGGGGAAAACTTTTAGCGACCTCACAACAGTGTTTATGGCCATGTAATTACACATCGGCCTTCAGCCTCCGGCCCATCGGGGTTTCCCCGGTAGGAGCTCACATCTGGTGAGAATGGGCTTGGTACACCCAGGGTCCTGAGCTGGATATCATTATTCTTCTCTTTCTTGGTGATTCCCTTTTGACTCTCTCTCTCTCTCTCAGGGTAACTCGGGTAATTTTTTTTTTTTTGGCTGGTGCAGCATAAGCGTCAGGCTTATGCTGCACCAAAATCAGGCTCCAAAAATAGGTTCATCTCACGAGTATCAGGGTGCTTATAATTACTGAGCACCCACACCTGAGTTAGACTGTCTCGGGAAAGATTAGCAAGGGTTTTTCTCCCGGATACTTGTATTTTTCATCCAGTGAAACAAGGAAACCGACCAGAAAACACAAAATTTATGGACAAAATACAGAAGGGTAGATGAGGTGGTTCTCTGGAAACCATAAATTGACTTTTTTTTTTTAACTTAAATGTGTGTTTACAATTGCGCAATAAACCTCAGAAAATGATTAAACAAAGGGCACCCACCCATTTGGGCCATTTACTCTACTCACAATTTAGAAAGAATACAAAGATCACCCTCATGTTTTCACAACAAAAAATTTCAGAATTTTTTTCTAAAATTTAAAACTCAGTATTTATAGCGACCCAGGATGAAAAAGACTTGATTATTACGATTTACTCAAACATATTTCCATGTAGCGTAATCGGGTGGCTAAATCTTCAAACTGGAGATTGCTATTATTTTAAGCACAGAAATAGTAGAAATTTTCCAATGACAAGAAGGGGCAGTTTTCTTAATCAATCGCATTGCCTTCTGGAACATGGTAAACCCATCCATATTTTGTTTACCTCTCTGGCAGGATTTTGCCTAAAAGGGAAACGTTTTGGTGGGAAACATGTAAAACAATTGGCACTCTCGTATATCTTTACTGTTGCTAAGGGAGATAGAGATAATGGGTCTGGCCCAAAATCCCGAAGGCCCAGAATCCTGACGGCCCAGACTACCAACATCCCAGAATCCGACAGTATCTACTATATTGTAAAATATATGAATATAATTCTATATATTTATTAGTTTTTTAGTAAGTAAAAATTTACCTTATTAGATTAATTTTGTAGAAAGAATATAAAAAATAAAAATTTTAACGACAAGTAATTCTCTCAATCTTAAGATCTTGTTTTCTGTTACAGAAATGTTGTGAGGTCTAATCCCCTGGCCTTATAATAACATCATTAAATGGAATCTTTAGCTAATGCTCACTTGGCGATTAAACCTCCAACTGAGGACTAGTGGTTTTCAACTCAAAGAAGAGTCTAGGACGAATCCGCCCCCCATCGTGAAAAGGGTTTATTTTCACTTGCAGGGTCAGATTAGAGTGCGTTGTGTGATACCCTAGGTTTTCCAGGTTGGGTCTTCCTTTTCAACCTAGAGCCGCAATAACCCGTATTAAAATAATAGTACTTAACTGATTTATTTCCACCTTTATGCTTGTTGACGGTGGTGTTTTATCTAGAGACTTCTTGCTCTAACTAGATTCCTCTAGATATATATATGTTCACTTATCTATTTATATATGTCTCTTAGTTCAGTTTATGCCCCCAAGTAAATAAAAGGATCATGGACACATTTATGGATTAACAGATAAACATTTTAATAGAAAACAGGATTATTAACAATACAACTATTCCACATATGGTGGTTATGGGCAAGAGTCAAGACGACAGAGTTATAGGCCAACACCTTACAATTACCTCTTTAGAGTGGGCCCTTAGACAACTGAGTAGTGGTACAATATCTTATTAGCTTGTACTTAGTTGATTCAATGATCAATATCACGCCATTTAATGATTCACGACATTACATAATTCTTTCACCCTAACATTGTTGGAATTCGGTTCGGGAGCTGTCTACCTAAAAGGGGTGTACTGTTCCGTGTGGAGTGGTTATGTGTGTATGTGTGGGGCGGTGTCACGAGTCCGGGGTGTCTAAATAAGCAAACTATTTGCAGAAGGAGCACTTACCGATCAATTTCACGGACTTTTGTGTGCCTCAACGTCAGTAGCTTCTAAGGAGAACTCGGGAGAATGTTGCTGCAGGCGAATTTTGAGGACTCGTGTCCACCGTGGACGTGGCGACCGCACTACGGGTAGGGGGTAAGACGTTCACTTCTGGTCTACGTTAACGACCTGGCTTCCTCTCTCTCTTTTAGCTCCGCGCCTTCCCTTTTTACATAACCTCACAAACATAAAGGAGTTTCGGATTGGACACTAAATTCCTGGGGCGACCCTTGCCGTCCAATGAGGATTATGACCTAGAGACAATGTCAACAGCCCTCTAGTGGGACCTTTCCAGGTCTTGGTGCACGCACCTACGCACATGCTGGCTGGGCATCTGCTTCCATCCTGTTGACTTGCAGGCCCACTATCTCTGCATCCTTGTGTACAAGGCTATGCCCATAAACTCGATTTCCTTTCTCGCTTACCACTGCAGCGTTCACCATCTGGTACTGGTGATAACATTATCTGTGACAGGAATCAGGATGTAGGCTAGACTGGTGACTTCACTTTCTTTTCGTATTCTTTTTTTTTTTATATTCAATGAATGTATTTAACTAATATAGACTTGCTTTTACTTTTGCAGCAGAGCTTTTTCTGTCTAATTAGATTCATAAATAAAACAGCTAACTTTCTTGTAATTTAAATCCCCAACTAATAAAATAGCAATTCGCTCCCTTTTGAGAGTCCTATTCATATACGTTCCCCTTCTTTGTCAAAACCGATCACCATTCTTAATGTGATTCCCTGATGTATAAACAATATTCAGTTATGCATTCAGTTATGTTTCAGACTTGGTAATGACCAGGAATTCCTGGGTGTCTCCTTGACTCTAACACTAAGGAAAGTATAGACTTGTGGCGGATTTAAGGTCTCTAAAAAGATTAACTTCCATAGCAGGAAACACAAAACTTGCACTTGGAAAATGTTGATTCACACAGAATCTGTTTTGTCTTGAACAGATTCGGAATATGTTTATGTTTTGAATAATGTCAATTTTTAATAGACAGCTGCTGTAGTAACTACATATTAGGATAAAGGGGGGGGGGTGACTGGTTGCCTTGGCAACATTCCTCCATTCACCAACTGTGAAGACCAAGGATTGGTCGAGAACACTCTCCCTCCCTGGAGTAGAACCAAATGTAAGCTGATAAACTTTACAATTTATTTACTATTATTATTGTTATTCCCTTATTATATTTCTGTCTTTATTTTATTTATTCTTATCATTATTATTTTTTTTGAATTAATTTCCGCCGTTATACCTCTAACTTGTGATAAATTTACATTGATCATTGATCCAATTTCTTTATCAAAACTTCATACTAATTTATCAAAACAAAATTTAACAACAATAGATCACCAGAGTTGGTGGACAAATCTTCACTGTGGTATCACACACACTACTGGAACAGTCAATTTACACTTTAGGAAGGTGAAAACTAAATGTCTAATTTAGAATGTTCAGCAACAGTATTCAGAGAAATTCTTGTGAGAAAACACAAATAGTCTTTCTGTAGATTAATTTTTCATCCTTTTTTTTTTGAATTCACTGAGAGTTTTAACCGATCCACTTCTAGAACAACCGCGTCTTTGTGGGGTGGAAGTCCTTATAAGTTCTAGGCTACTTGGAGAGGAAGGTAATAGGATGTTGTCGTGCTTGAGTCCTTGGAGGTCACATAGATTTCTATTTTCTCCTTTAAATGGCACTTACATTAAAACAAGTCCTAATACATTGAGAAACTTTAAGAAAACATCGGCCCAACCTTGATGATGGCACGTCTCTCTTGCCGTCACTCATTGCCCATTTACATGAAAGAGAAAGAACAAAACGTAATATCAGTATTACAAATCAGCTCATAGTATGATATATTATGTCATTTTACAATTGACTATTAGTATCCATTTCAATCAATGTTATATTTCTTGATTTAGCACTATATCTTAGTTATACATATCACTATAGTAAATAGATAAATACAGTACCTTAAACATCAAATGATAAAGTTAAATGTTACATGGTCAAATTAACTTCTTAAACTTCAAAAATACATTTCTGGGTGGCTTTTCGTTTGATATTCCCGAAACCAACCCAGTTCAAATGGAACTACATAGTTAAATGTCCGTATGGGATATACTATAATACGATACAATACGTTAGGTTACCTTATATCTTGAGATAACATACTCATAGTGAGATCTAATAATATTATATGATATAAGAATCTGGATATAGTAATATGACATGACCATAAACTAACCATTTCAATTCAAGTTACATAGAATTACCAATATTCATTAAGAAGCTTATTACAATATATATATATATATATATATTTTTTTTTTTTAAACATCCTTCCTCTCAATTTCAGAAATTCAACCAAAGAAGTTTAAATCATTACATAAGTATGCATTATATAAGTATGCAGTGAGAATATTACTCATCATCTTTCAGCAACCTTTTCATCACAGACTTCTTTATAATGTGAATGCTTTTAAGAAGGAATAGAGTGCATACTTTATATACCAATTAAGTTAACATTGCGTCTTAACATAGTTTACCTACCAATGGATTACCCAAAATAATATTTGGAAGGCAAGGTTGTAAGTATACAACCTTTTGGAGCTTACCTTTCCAAAAAAAATTTTTTTTTTTTTTAAAAAACTCTGGCTAAGAACAGTTTTGGATTTCATTCTTTTTCTAATAGTTCTACATTTACATATTTAGACCATCTCTTCTTTGCAGCGTGTGACTTCAGTGTCTGGTATCTGCTGATGATTCTCTTGGTGTGTCGTCAGGCATGACAGAGCTTTAGATTCAGCTGGAACAATCTTAGCAATTTCTTCCTCGAAGTTATCAAAGGAAGGGTTACTCTCAATTATTTTGGTCGCTTTTCTTTCTAACTCTGTTTCCGTAGTGGCAGCCTTTATGAGTATTGACCGTAGAGTTTGTCTAAATTGAAGAAAATTCCATCGGCTAACTTGCCTTGCTAGATTTCGTTCTATTTCAAGTGGGTCTTCAATGGCTAGTGGGGAATTCCATTCCCACTCATCCCTTCTGGAGCACATTCTTCCACGTGCGATCGATATGATTATGTTCTGGTAATCAAATTCGTCGCTGTAAAAGAGTAACATACGTAACCAAAGTTCTCCAACTTGATCTTGATTCCTCTTCCATATGGGCCAAGTGTTGATTATTTCTCCCAGGGTATTCTGAAAAGATATAGGCCGTCGCTCTATCCACCAGTCTCTTGTCATTCCGGGTATCTCCTGCAACACCGGGAGAACGGGTGGACGAACCTGTTGTAGGTAATAAATGACCATCAAAGATAGTCCGTAGGAGGGTAGGCCACTTTTTCCAACCTTTTCCTTGTGAAGTTTCTTGGTGATCTTTTTTAGACTTCCTACGAGGATCTTCACCCTTACATCTAGTCTTGCGTAAGTTTGGAGAAGGTAGCTGCTAGCTTCAGCAAGTGAATTATTCAGACAAATTGTAACTCTTAGTTTTTCTCGTCGAGGCCCACGACTCTTAAAATCTAATCTCGCCACTGGTGTTCGTGCATGAACAATTGCGTCTGCTTGTATGCACAATGTGTGGATTTTCAAACCTGTACATATTTCCTCGATGGTTCTCTCCACCAAATCTCTTTTCTCTCCGGATTCGAGGACTGGAATATTGGCATTAATATCTAAAGCTGAGTACCAGGTATCAAGTCGGGTAATTGAGGAACCAATAACTGATAGACTGGAGCCAGGATATGTCTTACAGATATATCCTCGAACGTACGCAAATAATGTTTCTTTCTCCTTCCACTCGCTTCTGGTGGGGTTCTTTTTGAAGGTATGGCGACTACAAGATGTAGTCAGAGCTTGTAATCGTAGTGGATTGGTCAGTGCTTGTATCACCCATTTCTGAATGTCATATAGCGTATCGGCAGAAAGTTGTGAGCGTGAGCAACATTCCTCAGTGTGCGGATCTTCTATCTTCCAAATGGTCAACTCTCGTTCGAGTTCTTCTACTGACTCAACTCCTCCAATTGCCATAATTGATCTCTTTTTGTCCACTCGATGAATTTATTCGCCTGTAAAATGATGAATTTTCTTGTAAGCGTTGGGTGTCCGTGTGGTTATGAATAACGATTTACGAGAACAACTTTCTTGTCTTTACTAAATTTCTTAACTACTTCCTTCTTCTATCTATGCATGTACATATTAGAAGTAGGCATATTAATTGCATAGGTTATATGCTGTTCATTATACTCATACTATATGTGGTGATTACTTAGCACATAGCAATATTAATTGATGTCTGAATCGAATCTGATTATCATGTAACAATAGTAACTCTCAAATAGCTAACAACTCTCAAAACTACTTAAATGGATTTTTTTTTTTTTTTCTTTTTTAATTTCTGAAAAGACATAAAAGTGGTAAAGGAGGAAGGGCCTCTTCATCATAGATCCAATCTGCACTATCCGGTTGTTTCGAGTTTTCAGTGGTACTTAAATTGTTGGCTACATGTTTAGACTTCATAACGTTACTCTCTACGATGCTGATGACTGTTTGTGTTGATACGTTTCTGGTCATAGGATAAGTGTCTACTCTTTGTTGACAATATTTCTTCCAGACATGTAAGAATGGACTGCGAATCTGGTCAATTTGGCTAACAAACTCCATGGCACCTTGCTTTACGTCTCGATTACGCTTACGGACTTTTCTACACATCTCACAGTGAGTTTCTTCTGTTGAGTCCATCGCATAGCGAGTGAGAGATTGGCCTTTTAAATCTGAAACTGTAGAACGTCCTGTGTGTGGTTCGCCCGCTGTGGGGGAAGTGTACTTACAAACGATACGACCTTTACTACTCTGAAAACTTCTCCATCGACTCATTCTGAATTTGTAGCTGTGAATATATATATATATATATATATATATATTTTTTTTTTTTTTGATTATAGAGTTATGAGGTAGATGAGGTTGAAAAGAAGATCTTTTTTTTTTTTCTTCAGAATAATCCTTTTAAAGAATTACCTCGTATTCAACAATTCCAGCTATTGGCGCTAAGTAGGTAGCTGCTGGTGTCCCTATCTCATTTACGTCGAAACGGCCATGGTCATCTCCTTCACAACAACATCTCGTCAATATCAAAATTCCGAGTCCTATAGTAACTATGAGGCTGCTGGCCACTGCTAACACTAAAGTTATAAATTCAAAATTCGTTTTCTGTGGACTTACCATCACTTTTATTTCTGTTGTTCCCCACTCGTTGATCGCGTGAAAGATGTACTGACCATAGGTGTCAGAGGTGACTCTTATAAGGATCAATGTAACACGAGTATAACTGGTATAGTTGTGAACCTTAAGATCCCATCGAAATTGGTCTGGAAGCGCCTGTCCTTCGAACGACCAATACCAGTTTCTGACTGGTGGCACATTCTTAATCATACATGGGAGGTGTAGAATTTCTTCCAATTCTGCTTCGTGGTTTAGCCTACAGTGCACCAGAGGCGGTCCTGAAATAAATACAAGACAACCATCCTGAATCGTGGGAAATGGGGAACAAGAAACGTAGCACTCATATCTTCCAGTTTTTGGTTCTTGCAAGTTGTCAATGATTAACTCCTGTGAGTGGGCATTGTGGAGAATTACTCCATCCCTCTTCCATTTAATTTGTGTTTGGGGTTTCGCATGCACGGTACAATTTAGAATGATGGTTTCGCCGATCTGGGCGGCAGTGTCATTTAATTTGGATAATAATACAGGTTTATACATAATGTCAATGCGATAGGTTTTGACTGAAAATCCCAATTGATTTTCCGCTAAACAGGAAATTAAATCTCCATCATTCTCTTCCTGCAAGTCGCGTATTTCCAATAAGGGTCGATTGGTCTCATGAAGTGTTACATTATTCCGATACCAGAAATAATTAATTTTGCTGGGGTTCGCTTTAACATGACAGAAAATTTGTAGGTCATCTCCCACCATTTTTGGGCTCTTCATAAGTTGCATAGTTATTCTAGGCTTGAATTTTACATTAATGACAACCTGGGCATAACGAATTTCAGTCAGCGCCGGGTGCTCCGTGACACAGGTAATGATTTTCTGGTCCCAAGAATCGTTGATCGATTTTAGGCTCCATGTTACATCTACAATTGTCGTTTTGTTTACAGAGTCTACTCGCTCCTTTAACGTAACATTTGACGTCACTATTTGTTGACTCCAATCCCTCCAAAATATACTTGAGGATGGCTTACCTGAGATCACCCGACAGGTCAGTATTAATTCTTGTCCTTCTATTAGGTTAAACTGGGCACCTTCCTCAATAAAGGGTGGATCTGGGGGAATCAATACTGTCAGAAAAGCTCTTGAGGAAACACTTACACTCCCATCAAGGAGGGTTAATTCACAGTGAAAACTCTCTTCGTCCTCCAATTCGACAGGCTTGATTTGCAGATTGTACGTATTCGCCACAGTGGAAACAATACCATATCTGGTCCAGATTCCAATATGATATTCATCTCCTAGGGATCTACCATCTCTAAACCACTCGAAGTTTTTCACCGGGGTTGTACTGCTACATGGTAAAATCACTGATTTCCCCAAAATAGCCGTCCGATTGATCGGCTGCAGGAGAAAAACATCTTCGGTGACTATAGCCTGGATATACATTAGAAAAGCTCCAAGGATTACAATCATTGCTCCACTCATCTGTCGTGTCCTCTTGAAAGCCTTAGGTCTATACCTAAATAATAGACATATCTTCCTTTCAGATATCTTATGTTATCTATTCCTAACAACAACAAAAATAATAACAGTTGCCATCAATGGCCCTTGATCATTTACTCTACCCATTCCTCTCGCATGATTCTCAAAATGTTGACTGACTCGCTCAGTCGTTTGGGCTATTCTTTCACCAGTATTAATTCCTGCGATGGCTGAAATGTGACCTGCTAATTTCGCTAACCGCCATCCGGCCCTTAATAGCAATGTTAAGGCTCTGATAACTTGCCACAATAATTGTATCAGTACTTTACTGTAGTAGACAGCCATTAATGTCATAATGCCTACAGTTACATAGATACAATACACTAAAGATTCTGGTAGACAATGCCTATTTTTAATTAGCTCCCAACAAAAAACACAATTCAACTGATAACATTCATTTCTTCCAGAAACATGTACTACACCCTGCAGTACATTGCCCTTTTCAGTAATGAAGGAAAATTTTAATGCTCCTGGGATTCTTAACATTTCTAAAGGTACTTGGGCTTGTAAAGGTTCAGTGACACGCATTATCTTTTCGATGCCTTGTTTTCGAATAATTAAAGTTCCTTTCCTATCTAATGTAAATACTGAATCCGTAAACAGCACTTTAATTCCCTGCTCCTCAAACTTAGCCATCTCCTCAGCTAATAACTGTCGATGTGACCTCGAAGAAGGTCGCAGCACAGTGCAGCGTTTAAAAGAGATAAGCGTTGGATTTACTGAAATTCCTCCATCCGTTAATGCTAACCAGCTTGTTTTGGCTGATTCTATGTCACAAATGCAATCTGACTGTTGGTTACATTCCATCTGAAAACAAAATTCCATCGACCCATTACACTTCTGTCGTGAACACTGACAAGGTCTTCCTTCCTTTTGGCATCGATAAACCTGAGAAGTACCGTTTCTACGCATCACTTGATTAATAATAAAGTGTTGAGGAATACCCAATGATCCATTGGAATACAGTATTCTTGTTACCCACAGTTTTAAACAATTTCTGCATTTATTTTTAACACATCCGCCTTCTACCATTAAATCGAGCTTCACTTCACTTGGTTTTACAAATGCGCAGCGATAACTGCCATTTACTATGGTACATTTTTCTATCTCATAAGCCTCAGCTTCCTTTACTATTATCATTAATAAACATCCTATCATCCATACATTTCGTGATATTAAAGATTCAAACCATGGACTCATGATATTCATGATTCTATCAGTCTTGCCTTTTCAGTATAGCCTTATTTCACAGGAGGAAACCTACAAGGTAAAACCAACTGGTACAGAGTTGAATGAGATGAATGAATACGAAGTAATCATATGCACACAAACTATGAGTATCTATGTATTCTGTTTATTTACCTTATCAAAGCCTTTAGAAAACATGAAAGTTGGAGGATGTAGATGCTCCTCACCTGTTCCGTCAATATCTTCCTCAGGAGATGATGTACTTTTTCATTTTGTTATATATATATATATATATATATATATTTTTTTTTTTTTTTTATTATTATTATTATTATTATTATTTATTTATTTATTTTTTTTTTAACTTTTCCATCTTCCAACGGTTTCTTTAAACCATTCTAAAGCATCTTGCGATGACCGCTCTTCCGTACCCTCAACATTTGAAACTTCTTCCGTGGTGGATAGTCTTCTTCCTTCAACATCATTATCTGTCTCAACGTCATCTGTTACATCATCTTCCTCCGTTGCAGATATCTCAAACTCATGCGTTGTTTCACCTGTGGATAGTGATGCCTCGCCATCTGTTGGAATTTCCTTTTCTTGGCTTAAAAAAATGACAGTTGGCTTACGCCTTTCATCAGCACTCTTGACATCTGCTTCTTCTGAGGTTCGTTCTAATTGGTGGTCTCTACTTCTTAAGTGGTAGTGATGTGTTGGTTGATCTAACCACGTTCTAGAATCAGGATACTCTTGTGGGTCACTTCGTGATGCTTGTTGAACTTCCTCCGATGATAGTGATCGCTTAATTGTCCTGTTTGACTCATCTATTGGTCTGGATACCGATCTTATCTGCCGATATGTCCTACCCAGCTGACCAGGGAGAGCATCCCACCAAATTTCTTGGTCGCTCTCCTCTCCTTCCTCTATTTCAACTGAGGTTGCCTTAGGGTGTACCTCCACATCCTTTGGAGCGGTTTGCTCCTCTATTCTAGTTTTCACTTCCAAAAAGGGTTTCCTTTCAGTAATCTTTGTAAGTCTATCCACATGTACGAGTTGTCTGTCTTTTGGTTTCGTCAAATTCTGAATTTCATAATTTACAGGAGATGTCTGACTAATAACTCGATATGGTCCCACATTTTGTCGAGCCAGCTTACGTGTAAAACCTCTTTTCACTCTGGGCACATACAAATAAACTACACTGCCAACTCGTATTTTCTTGTCAATTGCTTTCCGACGTCTATAGGCTTCTTGTTCTTCATCAGCTTCTTCTAGGTTTTCTTTGACAATCTCATAAGTTCTCTTCAGTCGTGCACATAATGCTTCACTATAATTTTCCAATGATGAATAGGTTGGCTGAACATCAGATTTCCAGATATGCTGTGGCAATACAATATCACGTCCGTACAGTAGAAAACTAGGAGTTTCCCCTGTAGCGCTGTGAAATGCAGAGCGATAGGCTAACAAAGCAATCTGCAAAAATTTAGGCCATTCATGTTGAGCAGAGGCAACCATGTGTGACAAGATGTTCTCTAATGTCTGATTTATCCTTTCACATCTTCCATTACTTGAGGGATGATATCCACTCGTTCGTACTGCTCTAACTCCAAGTTTTGCGTACACTTCTTGCATTAACTGTGATACAAAATTACTGCCTCGATCTGAGAGTACTATGGATGGTATCCCATGACGACTTATTACTCCATCGATGAGGGTTTCTGCGACCTGCTGAGCTGTTTGAGTACGGAAAGGATATGCCTCCACATACCGTGTAAAGTGATCCACTACCATTAAGATATACTTGTAACCTTCTTCTGAAGTTGGTAACGGTCCTAACACATCGACTGCAATTTTATAAAAAGGTTTTGCTTCCGCTTCAGCTCTAACCAAATTCGCTTTGGCTTTAGGTTTAAAACCTCGTCTTTCCATACAACTTGGACAAGAACTAACATAATTCTTTGTGTCGGAGTACATGTTGTCCCATATATAGTCCTGCCTGATTCTCTGAAGAGTCTTGGTGAGAGCCATATGTCCTGAACAGTGTGCATCATGGCATGCTTTTAATATCTCCCCTCTTAATTTGCTTGGTACTACTAGTTGTTCCAAAGGTTCACCCCTAGTTGACTTATCTGATGGTAGGGAATAGTGATACAACAGTCCGTCTCTTACAAAGTATTGGTTTGCTAATTTGGGGGAAAGAGACTCTGTCTTCCCTTCCAATTGTTCCAAAATTGGTTTTAGTTTTGGATCTTCTCGTTGCAATTTACGAGTGATCTCTTGTGGATCGCTACCGTCACTCTTGCTCCCATCTTGACTTGGCTGATTCAAGTCGATTGGCATCTGTGTGTCCAGTGCACTAACTGGTCTAGACAGATAATCTGCGTTCTGATTTTTCTTTCCCGGGCGATACTGAACTTTAAAATCGTACCCCATCAACATAAGATTCCAACGTGTAAGACGTGCATTTGGATTCTTCAGATGAAGTAAGTATTGTAGAGGTCTGTGGTCTGTTACTATAACCATTTGTCGTCCATATATGAAGGGATGGAACTGTTTGAGGGAAAAGACAATTGCTAATGCTTCTTTTTCTGTAACACTGTAATTTAGCTCGGCCGCCCTTAGTTGCCTACTCACATACGCTATTGGTTGGCGAACACCAGTTTGTCCACATTGTTCCAAAATTCCAGAGATCGCTTTTTCACTGGCATCTGTAGTTAAATAAAATTCCTTCTCAAAATCAGGATATATAAGAACTGGTTCGGAAGTCAACAGTTCTTTTAACTTCTCAAAAGCTTTATTTGCAGCTTCGTCCCATACAAACTGCACAGATCTTTTTGTCAGTTTTGTCAAAGGAAGACAAATACTAGCAAAGTCTGGGATGAATTTGCGATAGAAGTTACACATTCCTAAAAATCCACGAACTTGTTTCACGTTTTTTGGGGGTTTACACTCCCTTACAGCTTTCACATTTCTGGGGTCGGGTTTCACTCCTTCGGCACTAACGACATGTCCCAAGAAATCAATCTCAGTTCTCAGAAATTCACATTTACTAGGCTTTAATTTCAGATTATATTGTCTCAATCTTGCAAACACTAATTCAAGTTTGCGGAGGTGGTCAGAGAACGTTTCTGAACACAAAATGATATCGTCCAGATAGATGAAGATGGCTTCGGATTGGAGACCTCTTAAAGCAAATTGAAGGCCACGGTTGAACGTTGCAGGCGAATTTCGAAGCCCAAAAGGCAAGCGTCGGTAATTAAATAACCCGGCATGACAGATGAAGCCTGTCTTGAAACGATCAGCTTCATGTACAAATAGCTGATGGTAACCATACGCAAGATCCATTTTCGAAAATAGTTTAGCCTTCCCGATCATACTAAGAGTATCTTCCATGTTTGGCACTGGATAAGCATCTGGTACAGTAATACTATTTAATTTCCTAAAGTCAATGCAGATGCGTAAACTGCCATCTTTCTTCCGAACTGGCACTAATGGCGCCGCAAACGGTGACTTGCTATATTCAATAATTCCAGCATCTAACAATTCTTGTATTTGGCGGTCGATTTCAGGTCTGAAAACATGTGGAACACGATATTGTTTCAGTTTGATAGGTCTATCATCTGTGAGTTTAATTCTGTGTTTGAGAACATCTGAACCACTCAACTGATGCGGTGCTTTTGCAAAGACATCCAAATATCTCGATAACAACTCTTGCAGTTGTTCTTTCTCGTGCATCTTCAAATGATCTAATTCAAAATCGTCCATAGTAATAATGTCTTCATCCATTCCTCCTGAAGATTCAGAAGCTAACTTAAACTGCTGGTCACTTATGGTGTGAACCTGAACTACTTTAGAGTTCTTTTGCAGGTGTACTGGTTCTGTAGATAAATTAGCTATGACAGCACGGGCCTGTCTTTTGTCATTGAGACATGAAAGAACACATTTAATTGCCAAAGAGTCATTCTTAAATTTAGGGTTAGGTTCTATAACCACTTCACACTCGTCTTTTAACTGATCGTCGCACTGTAGCATTAGAACACGTTCCGTGAGAGGTGGAATTATTTCCTGTGTAACAGTTCTACCTGGGGAAGGTTCATAGGACTTCATTATTTTGTCCCTAACACCTTCTTCACGCATACAGACACGCCTTGGCACTGACTTAATCATACCTGTCCCCATGTGTATCACAAAGTCGTGCTTCCGCAGCAAATCAGCTCCCAAAACCATCTGATATTTATCACTCAGTTTACTTTTTGAGACAAGGATATCTTCAATGAATTCCACACCATCTAAGGAGATGTGCAAAGTCACTTTATTCTGCACTGGAAGTTCATGACCCATAACAGAATAGACCGTCTCTGATATTTGATTATTTGGCAATTGGTCGTTATGAGGTATTTTAGAAAATATCTCAGGGGAGAGCAATGAGACCGATGCACCTGAATCTACCAGAAATAAGGTTGGAATACCCTGAACTAGGCCTTTAACGATAGGCAAAATATTATCATCTAATTTTGATGCGCTCCCGCATTCAAATTTAACCCTTTTTGACCTCGCGCCTAACCTACCTCTCTTAATTAGTCAAGAATCATTATGCTCAGAACCCTCACACTTATTTGAAAATCCCCCTGTTTCATTTACATTTACGTTATTGACTGTTTGAGGCCTGCTACCCTTATATTCACAATTTGCGTCAGAATGATAAACTCTACTTGCTCCTTTCCGTTTACTGCTTGGATCATTATAGCTAACAGGCGTATCAGACTGTAAACCGTTCTGTACCGGAGTAAGTTGTCTAGGGGACCATCTCTCTTTAGGGTAGGTAGCATATCTTCCTTCTCATGTTTGTTGGTTTGACTGAAAATTCGCTCGAATATTACCCACACCAGACCATCTCTGAGTAGGTTGCACAGCCACATTCCTGGGTGTTCGTTGATAGAAGCCCACCTGTGAACGATAGGTTCGATTGGGAGGAAAATACTGCTCCCTTTGTGGGCGTGGTGCCATATCAAAATGCACCCTCCTTCCTCTTGGAGAAAACCGTGGTCGAAAACCTTGTGCATCCGAACTACAATAAGATAATGGCCTCTGACTGCCATACCTGTAGCGAGGGATGTTAGACGACAGTCCTTGTGAAGTGTACCGGTTATCAAAAGGTACATAATTCACATACCGCCTCTCTGATCTTTCTGGCTGTAGAGTTAGAGTGTCCTCATTGGGCAAGAGAATTAAAGGTTCCCTTGTCAGAGGTTGATTCACAGCCGAGGGAGAAACAACTGGTTGTGAGTGCTCCACTCTATGTCGCCAATCTACCATTTGATTCTCTACTGCAGTGCTCAATGCTGCTATTTGTCTTTCTAACTTCCCTATACCTAGGTCTGATTGAGCCTCTTTCTTGCCCGGCTCCTCCAAACTTCTAGGAATCTTATTCGGCTCCTTACCACCCTTAGATTTTCTTTCCATCACTTCTAAAACACCAACATGAGACTGTTTCTTCATTAAATTTTCGTTCTCCTCCTCGAGTTTAGCACAAGCAAATGCTGTTTCAAAATCAGGAGGATTCTGTGATAACACTAATCTCTTAATTTTACTTTGCAGCCCAGCTAAGAATTGAGACAATAACGTCTGATCTCTTAATTCTCTTGCTGCTTCGTTATCTCCTCTAGTCTTAAAAGCATGACGGCACAGGTTTTTCAACCTGGTAGCAAACTGAACCACACTCTCTCCATTCTCCTGTTTGGCAGAATTAAACTTCTGCAACTGCACTATCAACGATTCAGTTTTCTCGAATCGAGTTATAAAAGCTTGTTTAAATTGCTCAAAGTCTACTTCTCTTTTCAGATCCGTTGATTCACATAGGAAATCAAATGCTGGTCCCTTCAGGCGACTTTTTGCCACTATAATTTTAACTAAGTCGTTCCACCCAGCTAGACCACCTATTTCCTCTAAACTAGCAAAGAAATGGCTAGGGGAAATTGAATCGCTAACTTTCTTGTAATTTAAATCCCCAACTAATAAAATAGCAATTCGCTCCCTTTTGAGAGTCCTATTCATATACGTTCCCCTTCTTTGTCAAAACCGATCACCATTCTTAATGTGATTCCCTGATGTATAAACAATATTCAGTTATGCATTCAGTTATGTTTCAGACTTGGTAATGACCAGGAATTCCTGGGTGTCTCCTTGACTCTAACACTAAGGAAAGTATAGACTTGTGGCGGATTTAAGGTCTCTAAAAAGATTAACTTCCGTAGCAGGAAACACAAAACTTGCACTTGGAAAATGTTGATTCACACAGAATCTGTTTTGTCTTGAACAGATTCGGAATATGTTTATGTTTTGAATAATGTCAATTTTTAATAGACAGCTGCTGTAGTAACTACATATTAGGATAAAGGGGGGGGGGGTGACTGGTTGCCTTGGCAACAGAAACAAACAGTTTTAAAATACGATTAGCAAATAAAAACGACCTAATTAATTTTACTTTATTATATTGCATTTAATTGGTAATTTTTTAAAGTCGAATTTTGGTATAATAAAGATAAAAAACTTGAAATAAGAATACTTTCGGATTATGAAAATTTAGAGTAATGTATTTTTGCAGCTGCGTAACATTTGTCATAAATATACAGTAGCTTAACTAAAACTAATTATACAGGTATTTGTTATTAGCTGTACTTTCACGAATTTTTTTGACAAGTACATGGGCAGGACCATGGGCGCCGGCAGCATATTTTGAAATGGGTAACAGGAAAAAATATCCCTGGAAAAAAATATTCCATTTTCTTCTTCTTATTATTATAAGAATAAAATAATAATAATAAAAACCTATTATTTTTAGGCCAACCGAATAATTAAACTCATCTGCCGTGCATTGTGTATTATGTCTCTAAATTGCGTGTGTTCTCTGGTCGATTTGCCTGTTTTGCTGGACGAAAAACCCTAGTTTCCAGGGTAAAAAAAAAACCTTGCTATCTACGCCTGAAACCGACTAATTCAGCCATAAAATTAGCCCATTAAAGTTCCTCTCGTCATCCGAACCCAAGCCTTTTCTACCCAGTGTTGGGAGGACGGCAACGATTACCACTGTGCTACCGCGCAGACTATTATAATAATAAGAAGAAAATGGGGATTTCTTTCCTGGGAGAGGAAAGAATTCTTCTATTTACAACAAAAGTAAATATTCAACGCCTATCATGTGCTCAATATTGGATTATGGATGGTACATTTAAAACAGTTCCCACAATTTTTTATCAATTATATTCAATACATGCACCCGTCAGTAATGAAAACTATCGAATTCTTCCCTTAGTTAATGTTGATGACGAAAAAGAGTGAAGAAAATTATAAACGTTTGTTTCAAGATATGATTGACTTTGCCGAAGAAAATGAAACTGAATTGAGACCCACAGGCCATATTAACTGACCTGAAATTAGTTGCAATAAATGCTTCCAAAGAAATAAGGTCTGTTTTTTACCACCTGGGACAATGTGTTTGGAGAAAAATTTAAGCAAGTGGACTGGCATCTCAGTACTGCACCGATGAAAAATTTTGTTTGCTGCTTCGATATTTGTGTGCCTTGGCATTTATTCCTTCTTATTGTTATTATTATTACTCTTATATTATTTCTCCCTGATTGGGGGGTTCCACCTCGTGACGGGTATTGCTACCAAGTACAGAGGGTGGTTGTTGTTATGTCTGGTGTTACTGTTGGTCGAGGAACTCTCTGACTATCCTACAGGTGTTCAGGACTGTGACTTTCTGGAGATACTTGTAGGTGTTCGCTGAGAGACCTATTGCTGCTAGGCTATTATGTAGGGTCTTTCGCACCATACCTGTGGTTGACACGATGATCGTTACTTGTTGCATATGCCACATCTCTTTGATCTCTTGTCTTAGGTTCGTGTACTTCCTGATTTTTTTCCCGTGGGTTTTCTGCAGGATTGCAGTGTTGGGTACCGCTATGTCAATCAGATAGGTAGCCTTTTCCTTCTTGTCCATAAGGGTTATGTCGGTTTGTTGTGCGGGATTGTCTTATCCGTTATTATGGTGCGGTCCCAGTACAGCTTTTGGGTTGGGGTCTCTAGTACTGCCTAGGGTTCGTACTTGTAGTACGGTACACTTCTTTGATCAACTGGTATTTCCTTACTAGCTTCTGATGTATTATCCTGGCTACCTTGTCGTGTCTATGAGTGTACTCAGTCTGGGTGATCACTTTGCATCCCGCGGTGATGCGTTGGATTGTTTCTGAGGCCAGATGGCATCGTCGACATCTGTCTTCGAACACTCCGGGCTCTTTGGCTATGTATTTTTTATAATCCTGGTGTTGATTGCCTGATCTTGGATGGCGAGCATGAATCCTTCAGTCTCGGGGAAGAGTGTCCCGCTCTTGAGCTATGTGCATTGGAAGCAATTTTATCATTGTGATCTTGCTGGAGATTATTGTAGTGTCTGCCCTGGAGTGTCTTCTCTGCCCATCTTTCTAGCTTCGTTTGTGCCTCCTGGTTGGGGGGCTCCTCGCTTATGATGAATAGGGTATACCGCTTGTCTATCTTCCTTATGGCAGCTCGAGTGGTGTTGTGTGTTAAGTTATGTTATTATTATTATTATCAGTTTATGAATCAAACACCCCTGTAAAGAAGTTATCTAGGAGGATGGCTCATACATAAATCGAACATAACTTATTAGATAGGAACACATGTAGTTACATAAAATAAAATATCAGAAAATACAATAAATAAATAAGAATAACTACAGTCATTTTACACCTGAATTTAATGTTATAGTCATTCTACTGAACGGAATATCGTCAGTACTATAAGAGTCTTTTGAAGACACTATGAAGTGTTCATTACAGTTTTCGAGTTCATGGGTTTTTTCTATGCACAAGCTAAGCCTTTTGCTATGAACAAAACTTTTCTTTCTTGAAATGCATTGTACATTATATATGTAATTTAGTGTACAGATCCGCTGCAATGAGCTTCCTATAGGTTCTCTCGTAGTAGTACCTGTCCAGGTCTATTTTGAAGTCTCTAAAGTGCTCCAGAGTATTGTCAGGAAACATCCGCCTTAATCCATCCGTGTTATGGAGGGCGCTACGGAGACTATGAGGGTAGTGGAGCCGGGCTCCCGGGTAGGACCAGACCACAAGATTTTCAATTTGAGGGGCATTTAAGCTCGCAGTCAGAAGTTGTGCCAGAGTGCAGATGTTACGTAGGGTGACATGATTCTTCTCTAAAAAAAATTTGGTCAACAGCTATTAGAATAACGTTAGTTCACTATGTTGTGACGCACTTAACAAAGATCGGATAGGGTTACATTTCCTGTCTTTCACCTAGTAAGCTGAAATAAGACTGATAGCTCTGGCATCGAATTTCTCACTACACGTACAGTAGTGGACAAAAGTATGGGGGTGACTTGGCTAAATAATAGTCTTTTAAGGCAAGCCTAAAGTGAGAAGCCAGCTATTCTACACAGTACTAGAAACTAAATTATACTGATGTGAAAAACTTAGGACCACTCAGGTTTTCAACTGTAGCTTCTCATAGGAGTGGCCTGGATTGGGAAAGGCATATCAAAGGAACCTCGTGGGGTAAAGAAATGATGAAGGAAACAACAACGGTACAGAGGGACTTTATTCAAAAATGGCAATATAGCACTGGCTTCCATGATACAGATGCATCACTGCCAAAGATGGAACAAGGGAAGAGGTGGTCCTCAGTAGGCAATATGGCCACCCCCCAATGTCGATGCAGGCTTTGCACCGCCTGTCCTTACTTAGAACAATGTTTCTGATAAGTTCTTGCAGTAACATCGTACATTCCTCTGTCAGCGCCATCTTTAGCTGGTGAACATTTTCTGGTGGGTGTGGACGTGCCGCTAGGCATCTCCCCAGAGCGTCCCATATGTGTGCGATAGAATTTAGAGCAGGGGAAACGAGCAGGCCAATCCATACGAACAATGTCCTCACTTTCCAAAAGCATATCAACAGCTGCAGTGCGATGGGGTGTGGCGTTATCATCCATAAACACGAACTCGGGACGAATGGCACCTCGGAACAGACGCACATGGGGAAGAATTACCTCAGTACAGTTGTGTGCACCGGTTATAGTACCGCCTTCCAGTATCTGGAGTTGTGTACGTCCATCCAAGGTAACGCCTCCACAGACGTGAACACCTCGATCGATCCCTTTTAGTGATGTTTGTGGGATGATACCGTGTGCCAACCTCTCGCCAGATTAGATGACGTCCAGAATCATTGCTGAGACTGAATCTACTCTCATCAGTAAAGAGTACCTTACCCAATTGCGCTGCTGTCCAGTCCTTGTGTTCGATGCACCACTGTAAACGGTGTCACCGATCGGCAGGTGTTAAAGGGACACAACGTACTGGCCTTCGGGCAAACAGTCCACCTTTGTGGAGTCGCCTGGCCACAGTAAACCGCGATATCCTGCGTCCTGTGCAGTTGGTTTGCAATGGATTCCACTATCTGGTGTCGGTCCCTCTTGACCTGTAGGAGTGTATAGCGGTCATCATTGGGCGTTGTTTTTCGTGGACGATCACCACTAGCTCTTTGAACAGCTTTACCTGTGAAGGCCGACCACGCACGTGAGACGATGCTATGGACGATACCGAACTCTGCAGCCACACTCCTCACACTTCCCAATTATTCGACACCGGGTAAAGTCATCCAGGTGTTGGCTACTGGCCATTTCGTTGTCTGTAGCACTGTACGAAACCAATCGAACGTCTGTAACAATCGTGCTCACCATTTGGTAATTTCCACATAACTGCTGAACTGCTGCTTTTATCTGTTTATGTAAGCCCTCTGATCACGATTCAAATTTTTGCATGTGCACCAGCTTTCTAATGAACGGCCACAGTTATGCAAATCGCCTCAGGATGTTTCGTTTGATTTTGTGGTTGTAACTTTTAAAAATAGTGTTGGTCCTTAAGTTTTGCACGCCAGTGTACCTATCATGGCGATATGTCCAGGAGCATTTATAAACATGATAAATGTAGACACATATAGTATCTTACGTAGGATGGCACCTGAACGAAAGTTCAACTTCGCCTTTTTTTTTATTTATTTTTTTATTTTATTATTTTTTTTTAAGGTCCTAGCCACTGAAATCTTAGGAAATTAGGTGGCGGGACCTGCCAGAGTGAACTATATACTAGTGAGTACCTGGTCTGCCTCCACGGGGCTAAAGTGGGACAAATCTAACCCCAGTGGCTCACATCTGGTGAGTATGGGCTTGGCAAACCCAGGGTCCTGAGCTGGATATCATCATTCTTCTCTTTCTTGGTGATTCCTCTCTCTCTCTCTCTCTCTCTGGGTAATTCGGGAATTTTTTTTTGGCTGGTGCAACATAAGCCTTAGGCTTCCTCGCACCATATGGCTAATAATAATAATAATAATAATAATAACGTCGGGCCTCAGTAGGGGTCTGGCGGCTAAGTGACCAGATGAACAACGGTACAAGGCATCAAATATATACAAAGTCCATACACTTTTAAATCTCTGGCTTTTCCAGTCAACTGGTTCACCCACAATGTAAACTACGCGGAGATGGGGGAAACCCCTGGTGCCGCTTAACCCTAAACACACTTTACACTTTACTTCGCCTTTGTACTCTGTGATGAATACAGAAGGCCAGAAATGTGTGTAATGTTGTTTGTGCAGTGTGTATGTGTGTGTGTGTTGTTTCTGGACGTTTGGTCACCAGGCAGGCGATCACCTGGAAAGCCTGCCCAGTGTCCGTCTACAGCAAGGGGAGGTAGGTCACAACTACGCATGTACCATGGCCAACCTTAACAGTCACGCACTGAATGTCCAAAGCAAGTTTGGAACCATTCAAAAGAACCCCGTGACAGCAAGCCGGCAAGAGCGCGAGCGCACCCGTACAGACAAGAGGGGAAAGGTCTTTGTCAAACAGCAGTATTAAAGTCATCCAAAAACAAGATCAGCAAGGAACAAGTTCTAGATATAAATATGTTAATCTGGGTTCTGAAGTGGTATCAGAAGTCTCTGGTTGATGACGGTATCACTGTGCAGAGGAAGGATTTAGTTGGGGAGAGTCTTGATAAAGGATGAGGCGACGTGGATGGATGATTTCTTCATCAGGTAATCTGAACTGGTACAGCTTATACTTCAAATTTAGCATAAATTATTCCATTTGCACTGATGTGATTCACTCTAGGAAAATACGCCGGAAAATATCCACTCTAGACAAAGGTTCACTCTAGATACAAAGATTAAAAATTATGTAGCCATGCTTGCCAGGGTCACCCACCGAGACTGAGGGCTGAAGAGGCGAACCCTCGTGCTCCTCTACAAGGCAGACATCGTCCCAGCAATTACATATGCCTCCGGCGCCTGGTATCACAAAGCCTCAACAGTGGTGAATCGTCGACGATTGGACATAATACACAGACCGATCCTCCTAACCATCACCCAAGCATGCAATACAGTATCGACACATGCACTGCAAGTTATCACGAGAACCTTGCCTCTCGACTTGGAAGTAATCCGCACAAGAATGCAGCAGCAACTCAGGCGTGGAAAAGCCACAACGTATCTAGACCATACCACAGATCCGATAAATAACAGTCAGACAGAGAAGAAAAGACTGGAAACATATCTACAAATAATCTGGCAGCAACGTTGGACTGACTCAACCAAAGGAGAAATAACTTGAAAGTTTCTACCTAATCTCCAACAGGCCTACTCACAGGACACGGAGCGATCTGCAACAAACTGAACTTCCTTGGAATCACAGATAATCCCATGTGCGCGTGTGGCTCCCTGGAGACATGGGACCACATAATGCATGAATGTGAGCACTATGAAAATCTACACGGACACCTGATCACACAGATACAATTCAACCCCAAAAACCAGGAACATTATCTACTGGAAATTACAAGCTATTTTTAAATTTGCCCAGAGCCTCTACGGCAGACGGCAAACCCTGAGCAACCAGAACCAACATAGTTCACTGCTCGTACGACCACACCAAGCCGTACTGACTTGCGGAATAACCAGCACAACAAAAACAGGAGTTTCGAATCCCTATTTCCCCATAGTGACTGAATCCAAACATCCCGACTTTCACTCCTGGACAGGCCATAGGGCCCATGGAGAAACCATGACTACCAAAGACAAGTCCAATCTATAGCGTGCAAATGACTCTACACACCCAGGATGGGATCAAAGCACAGAAATTAACATGTAAAGACTATGACGATGACGAGAACAAATCCCACAAACAGTGATCATAAAGATCTGACTCTTTTAACCCACAGCTGGGGCATTGCCCAATCTATAAAGACTAACGACCAAGCAGCTGTCGTGCTGCACAGATACCAAATGGACATGATTGGACCTTCAACCCTGATGAAAATCCTTCTCAACAGACAGACGGACGGGACTGAGTCCCATGAGCGACTCTCACCAAAAGATGACAAAAAACCTGCACAGTCGTTGTAGGGACCTGACAAGAAAGCCTGAACGAATTCCATTAGCCCTGGATGGTAGGCCACTGATGATAGAAGACCACTTCGCAGCCACGGGCGTTCACGCCCTATGAGTGATCTAGGTCAGCTCCCTTGTTTGGCCCACTGTTCCTCCCCTTCCCCTGTGGGGGAGGGAGACGGCTTGCCATCTCCTGCAACCCCCACCACCCTTCTCTTCTTTCTGTTGGGGCATGGGCATAGGCATGCCCCACTGCAAGCTGGAGCTACCTTCCCTATCGGCTCCTGATTTCTGACTATTCCCTCAAATCTTCAGTCTCCCTCCCCCCCACTCTAACTATACGCAAGCGAAAGTCTCACACAATCCAAATTTAACCATCAAAATAAATTTCGCTCAAAACTCTCGGCTTCTCATTCTAGCGTGCCTTCACCACGCGAACGACCCTATACCAATTGATGTGTACGTATATGCATTTTTTGTATGTATGTATATGTGCACTTTTTTTTTTTTTTTAAGGTACTAGCCACTGAAATCTCAGGAAATTAGGTGACAGGACGTGGCCGAGTAAATAATTATAATACTGGTGTACCTGGTCTGCCTCCACCGGGCAAAAGTGGGGCAACGTTGGGCCTTAGTAAGGGTCCAGCGGCTAAATGACCAGATGAACAACGGTACACGACACTACACACATACAATATCCATACACTTTTAAATCTCTGGCATTTCCAGGAAACTGGCAATGCGAATTGCCAGTTTGCCCCTGATGCCGTATGACCCTAAATACACTTTACACTTTGGGTCGGCGATGCTTATGAGTGGTCCATTTAAGAATAAAGTATTCATATGCGTATTCCGGTTTCTAAAGTGAGGCAGATAGTCAATTTCAGAAACAGAAAATCACGAGATAAACCACAGTTTATCGGATATCGGATAGTAGTTACAGCATTGCCGAGATGGGGGGAACCCCTTGTGCCGTCAGACAACTAACACAGTAGTTACAGCATTGTTGATATGGAGATAAGTGCTGTTTCACTTTAATCTTAAGGTACTAAATCGCTTATCCATGCATTTTATGTCAGCATTAAATCTCAGCTTGGAAGCAAAACAGACGCAGAGTTTCTTATTGCTGATGGCAGTTTGGGAGTACCATAAAATAATCGTTGAATCACTGTTGGTCGTTTGTATTTTTGATGTATATTTGCATTTTACATATACTTTTGATTGTAAGAATGTGTATTTCATGATCGGTTTTGCTCGTTTAAACGATGAAAAATTCGATTGTTAAAAAAAAATTGCGAGACCTACATAAATTACAGAATTTGCTTCCATTTTTGTATAGGCTATGGAAGAGCCAACTATTTCACCATGTCACTTTTCTCTCATTTTGTGTGGCTTATCGCTATTAGTTTCTTCAGTGTTGCTCTTCAAATAAGCAGCATTTGCCATAAGAGAAATTTATTTAATGCGGTATATCACTCCCATATCCCATCAATTCAATACTTAATAACTCGGTGGCGATTTAATCCAGAAGATAAACTTGTCAAATATCAAATCTCGCAATTATGACGGTTGCATTATGGGCACGTGATTCATTGATTATCTCGCGACACTGGACCTTTCCAAAAGAAGAATGCCCGCATTGAGCCTTTGTATTTTATCAGTATTTGTGTGTTCAACAGCACTCAAACGCATTTTTTACGAGAAAAATTGGAATTTCCAGTTTCAAAACCGTACATCCGTCCTCCTGCTCCTCTCGTCCTGATACAGCCGGAATTGTTATTATTATTAACCATATGGTGCAGAGAAGCCTGAGGCTTATGCCACACCAGCAAAAAAAAAAAAAAATCCTCAGTTACTGTGAGAGAGAGAAATCACCAAGATTGAGAAGAATGCTGATATACAGCTCAAGTCCCTGGGTGCGCCAAGCCCATACTCACGAGATTTGAGTCCCTGTGGGCATATCTAAGCACTATGGAATATCTCAAAAGTTTTTTCGGATTCGAAGCAATATGGGGGTTTCGTTCTCGTCAAGCAAACCCTGTACGGCTAAGCCACACGGTCACTGTGCGTTATGTCTATCCCTCTCCCTTATGTATTTGCAGTGATTTAATTTTGCTCATTAAACAAATATTTGTGAGAGTTTGGTTAAACTCAGTTAGGATGTCCATCAGGAGCAGCATTCTTAGATATATAATTTCGTGCTTTTAATGAATGCAGTGGCAGGAAATCATATTCTGGGAGTACTTGGCGTTATGCTTACTCATTTATCTCTTCAGTGATTCGGGGAGGTAATTAACATGCGATTTGTAATCGCACGTTGGCCACATCTTCACAATAACTCATAAAATGATGTGTATAACGTTGTAATCCTTTATCTAATATATAATTTATTACATATGTATAGTAAATATTACACAAATTAGATTTTGAAAATAAATTTATAGCTAAGTCAATAAGGCATGGAAGAGTTTTGAAACAGCATATATCTGCATCCAAATCATTACATGACCAAAAATGTAGAAAATTAGGGTATTTGGAATTAGAAATTGTAGTTACCAGGCTACCTTCGTGTTCGTAAAAAGTATTTAAATTAAGTCTAACGCATTGCTAGAGACGTTTAAAATTAAAGTTATGTGGTAGTTATAACCCCTAATTCAAATAGTTTCGCACAATTTCCATATGCGAAAGAGATTTTTTTTCATAGCTGTTCTTCATAAAAGAATCAGCAATTTTAACCTTTTTAGTCAATTTTTGGATTTTTTTTGTGCGATTCCTTTATATTAATTACAAAAAAGTTTCATAATGCGTGCGTTTTAACTTTTCTCGTAAAATACAGGTATTAAAATAAATCACCGTAGGTACTTCGCCCATGGAAGGGGCGAAAATCCGCTTGCAGAGTTTCTCGAAAAGCCTCTTAAAAAAAACTTCCACTGCACACACATCTTTGTTTCCATTAGTGACAGTGGTACTATGATTCACTTCTGGCAAGGGTCTCTGGTGTATCGTCCTCCCTGTGAAATGAATAGGCAAGGTGGGAAGGAGCAGCAGTGCGTAACACACGCTTCTTGATTAGACAGGGGTTCGAGCCCATCACCACCAAATACGGAGGATGCGGAAAGGTCAGGGAATGACCACCGCATATCCCCGGAGCAAATGGCCTTAGTTGCTAATGCTCCTAAAAACCAAATAACAAACGAATGTAAAGAATTAAATATTATTTCCATTTAGTTTGATATAGCTAATGTGAACCCAAAAATCACGTTTTCGAAAAATTTCAGTAAAATAAATAAAAAGGGAGCCTTTTCATTATTAAAAAAGATAATTTATTGGACTTGCTTCCACATGTGTGTTGCCGCTCAGTCAGAATCTACTATATAAATGTTGCTGCCACTTTCATTATATGATGATTTTTATTCAAAATGTGCATGTTTTATGTTAACTACAGTGGCGTAGTCAGGATAAGATCAGCAGGTACATTGTACTCCGACGCCGAAATCTGGTATTTTGTGGCGCTTTTTTTTTTTTTTTTTTTTTTAGAAAGCAATTGGCGCCTTTTTTGTGAATGTATCTGCTGACAAAAAATCATGGCTACGCCAATGGTTAACTATGAATAATGATATCTGCCTATCCTTTCTTAACTCCAATACGAAGATAAATCAAGAAAAATTATTTGTTTATTGACCCAAGATGCTTTACTTCTTGAATTAATTTCCTAATTATTTAGGAATTTGTCCACCAATTTTTTCACACTTTATTATAAAAATCTTTTGTTTTCTGCTCTCCATTGTATCATTGAAACCTCTATCTGGAATACTTTAGTCTCTTAAAAGCATGGAAATTGTAAGGCGACAACTCCAAGTTATTCGGAAGATGGTTAAGTACTTTCAGCAGGATCCTTGTAAGGGTACAGCAGACAACGGTACTACATGCTATACGGTGACCAAATTATAAAAAAAAAAAAAAGAAGGGGGAAACTCAGCTGCCTCGTCAGCAATGCGATACGTACGACAGCGCAGTGCGCATGCAAACTGAGAACACACGTGACTGCACATGAGCTCTTTTAGAAAAGTACGGTGTCTATCACAGATGACTGCTTTTGCTAACGTTGTTTAGTGCCTATTAGGAAGATTGTGAATCTGAAAACATTATTTATTTACGATTGCTCTCTATTTCTATATATACATATATATGAATTTCTATTTCTATATATATATGAATAACATTATAGTATACTTCTATACTGTAATGTTATTCATATAATCAGCGCCGACAAGCATGTTCATCAACCGGTTCTGTCGAACAAGGCCCCGCGCTCAAATGGTCTAAATAATAATATCATCTACGTCTTTTCTGCATTTCTATCAACGAACCTAACGCCGTCTTAATGTCTACTTACCCACATTATCGTCACTCCAAGAACTGTAAAATTTGCAAAAAAAAAAAAAAAATAAAAATCACTATTACAAAAATATCGCATATAAGTTTTACAAAGGGCCTCTCAAGTAATTCTTGAACAGGGTGCCACAGATTTTGGGGCCGGCCCTGCATATAATACGTCTTACTACTAAAAGCGAATGCAATAGATATAAGAAATTATATTTCAATCTTAACAGGGTCCTAACAGCATTTCCTCTGTGTGTGCAGTAAATTTGCCCAACATGTAATAAAATTTGATAAAAAAAAACAACCCTTCCTAAATGCACATGTAAACTTGCAAATTCTAAATAAAATAGCATAGCTCGAAATCTTTTTCGAGACTTCTGGTCGCCTCAAATTATCGTTAAAAAATGAAACTTCATACAGTAGACTATATAAACTTTGTGGAATAAAAGCGAGTGGCTTGCACTCAAATATCTCATAATTTATCACAAAGCGGCCTAAGAAAATGCCATATATCTGCAGGTTAAAAGATGCAAACCGTTTTCCGCAAAGCAAATATAAAATTTTGTTTTCTCAAATGCTACTACCGTCGATGTGGTACTGCGCATCATAACGAAGTAGCAGCTTTGCATAGTATTTTTTTCAATTTATCCAGAGGTGGATGGGCTCAATTCATCTTCAAAATACGGTATTATCGGTTTATTTGACTCTTCCTTAGTTATTAAATCATTGTTTTTACACATGATTTCTTTCTTCTTTTTTTTAAGACTGCTAGAAAAGTATAATCGATAATAAAGTCATTAAAAATTGATTTCAGTATATTCATATTACAAATGAAGGCAAATCAAGGATAAAAAAAAAGTTAAATAGTAATAATAAACTAATATCAGAAGATACTTTTTCTTTACATGTCCTTTAAAAATAGGCGAATCATTCATTTAATTCTAAGGTTTGAAACCAACCAGCATTAATACAAATGTGAATCAATTAACCCCAAGGGCTCACATCTGGTATGGGCTTGGCACAGCCAGGGTCCTGAGCTGGATATCATCCTTCTTCTCTTTCTTTGTGATTTCTCCCCACCCCCGCTCTCTCAGGGTAACTCATGAATTTTTTTTTTGGCTGGTGCAGCATAAGCCTCAGGCTTCCTTACGCTATATGGCTAATATATCCCACGCACGTTGTGTATTAACAGAATTATCGCAGCGTCCTCTTTTGTTCATATATTTTGGATTTGATATTTTTTATCCTAGATCGGGGCTTCCGTAATTGCTATCATTTCTTCTCAATTTAACTGAGAGGAAATAATTGTTTCCGATACCCACCTTTGTTTTTTTTTTTAAAAATACTAAAGTGTATCAATACTAAAGCGTAAAAATACTAATAATGATGTGTGTTTTGGAAATTGCTCCATAAATACAAATAATGTGAGATAATAATAAACAATTACACAAGTATATTACTATAAATCTTTTATTTGGGACAACAACCACAATTAACGCTTTTTAACACAAAAACCAAAACGATTATTGGAAGTTATTTGAACAATTATTACTCATGACTCTGAAGTATAGATTTCGATCATCACCAAATGTCTATGAAATAAGAAAAAAACAGCAGGTGTATAACGAAGAGAATTTTAAAAAATATTCATCAGCAATTACCTATCTTCTGCCTTTCTTGGCAGGTTTCTTTTTTTTCTTAACTGTTTTCTTTTTTTTCACTATTTTCTTCTTTGCTTTACTTTTCTTAGCTGTTGTTGTTTTGACGGGCTTCTTTGTAACCTTCTTTTTAACTACTTTCTTGACAGTTTTTCCTTTGCTGGTGACTTTTTTCTTAGCTTTCTCGATTTTTGGCACAGGATTTTCTTCTATCTTAAAGCCATCTTTAGTTTTTACAATTTTTCCTGCTTTTTTAGCAGCAGTCAGGTATTTCTTTATACTTGCAGTGACTGACCGCCCATCAATGTTATATTGCGCTTTAATGTATCCCTTAATGTTATTCTCGGTTGAGCCTCCACGATCTTGCATTGCTTCTATGGCGGCTAACACCATGTTTTCAACATCTGGTGGCGCATTTCTAGCTGCTGGACTTGGAGAACGGTTGGTGAAAAGGCCAGACTGTACAACACTAACTGCACCATCCATTTTTGCAAAGGAATCAAACACAACTCTGTATACGAAAGATATTAACCTGACTAAAAAAAAAAGATTCTGCTTTACAACACGAATGCCAAACAACTATTAGCTGTTTCGAATAATAGAACCATTCAAGTGCTTATTTCAACGTCATGGACGCGAGAGCTGGTATTACACTGCGTGACAACGATTAACGATTTTCATGCTCTAAAAATAATTTCATCTGGCCATTTGAAATACGTAACACAGCAAAATTTAATTATTCAATAAAAATTGAAACCGATATTTTATCACCATCTTCGAGAATTAATAAAAATGTAATAAAATCAATATAATATAATATAAAAAATGAATACTGACAAAGATCCAATTTTTTTTATTAATAATTAACATTTGTTGCCGTCAATCTACTCCCAAGTATAAAAACTACATCGTAAAATTACGGCAAACGATATAATAAAATATACAATTCACAATACGGAAGTAAGTTTCAACCAACAATTTAAAATTTATTATTTTCAATACTTTAGGTGCTCGACCATCATCAGTCTCAGTTAATTACATAATACTCTTAACGGGGAGCTTAATAATTTTGTAACAACTGAGAGCAAAGTGGAGAGGAAATTGTTGAAGTTAAACATAAGAAAGGCACCTGGGGGATGGGATCTATCCGGATAAGGAGGTAATTATCCCCTTATATAAGGCAGTTTTAAGGTACTGCAAACAGGCCTGGAGGCCTCATTTTAGGTTTGTTATTTGGTTTTTAGGAGCATTAGCGACTAAGGCCATATTGCTCCAGGGATATATGGTGGTCATTCCCTGAGCTTTCAGCATCCTCCATATTTGGTGGTCACGGGCTCGAACCCTGGTCTAATCAAGAAGCGTGTGCTACGCACTGCTGCTCCCGTCCACGGAGGCGCCCCTCATTTTAGGAATGATGTAGAGTTGCTAGAACGAGTGTAGAGAAGGGCAACAACATTGGTGAGGGGAATGAAAGGGTCCTCTTACCAAGGAAGGCTAAGTTCTGCAAATTGCACCATATGGAGACTAGGCACCTGCAAGGGGGATCTGATTGGTGTATAAATCCTTGAGTCGGTTGAGCAGGCTCAATGCTGATGGAATGCTTGCTCAAATTATAAACTTGAGGGGGGCATAAATTCAATTTAGGAAAGACAGATGTAGAATATGTGTGTGGAAATTTGCATTTAGCCATCAGGTAGTTGATTGTTGGAACAAACTTCCATCTGCTGTTGTGGAAGTTGATTGCTTAAATAAATTCAAGGAAGAACTGGACAAACTTTTAGAGCAAAATGGATGTCAAATGGGAATTTTTTTTTTTTTTTTTTGGCTGATGCTGTATACGGTTGGCTCGCTTTCTTGCATCATATGCTTCTACTAATGTAATGCTACTCTACAAACATCAATATTTTATTAAATTTTATTTTGTGTTGAAATTTCTGATTTTAGGAAAAAAAAAATTCAGTTTTAAATAAGAAAATGTCTGAATATTTTCAAAAATGAAGGGAATTATCATAAGAATTTTTTTTTTTTGTTAATAGATTAATTAAAAATTTTATTATTTTTTTCCCCTGTTTACAATGTATATACAGGCATCCCCGTATATAACATGGTTAGAGAATTGTGGCAAACCTCACATAACACGGTGTTTTTGAGCTTTTGTGCGGGTAAAAACCCCTGCTATTACGTTGGATGTAATTTTTCAACATTTCCATCCTTTTTTGCTGTTGACTCGTTAGTCGTTATGCAAAAAAAATTATTGGAAATTCCCATATTTTTATTTTGTTGGGAAATCCCACGTTAGGTTTTGTGCTATTGAACGCGTGCTTGTTTGAGACCATAATAGCAGGCGGCAAAGGAAGTAAGCAAACCCTTAGCCATAATTTGGACTCAGGGGAGGTACCCATGGACTGGAGAAGTGCAAATGTGACCCCAATCCACAAAGGAGGATCAAAGGGAGACAGTGGTAATTACAGACATGTTAGTTTAACTTCTGTTCCAGGGAAATTAATGGAGGCACTGGTTAAAGAAGCATTGCAGGCAAGAATTCAGTTGTAGCTTGGACACACCATGGGTTAGTTAAGGGAAGTCTTGTCTGACCAATATGATTCGATATTATGATGTAGTCAAAAAAGGAACCGGATGCAAAGAATAATTTTGATATCATATATTTGGATCTTAGAAAGGCCTTTGATACTGTTGCACATGGAAGACTGCTGCACAAATTGGAGCAGTGTGGCATTGGAGGCAAATTGCTGCTATGGATAAAGGGATGGTTGAGTGGGAGAAGACAGAGAGTGGTAATCAACGGACACTGCTTTTCATGGACTATTGCTATTAGTGGAGTCCCTCAGGGTTCAGTGCTGGGTCCATTGTTGTTTTCTGTATTTATAAATGATACAAAGGAGGTTAGGCAGGCGAAGGCAGATTATGAGAAATCCTTGGCAAAAGATGTTAAGAAAAACAGCAAGGATTTCTTTACTTATATAAACTCTAAAAGGAAGGGTATGAATCTGATTGGTCCACTCGACATCGATGGTTTGACTGTTGATGATCCTACTCAGATAGCAAACCAACCGAATGAGCATTTTGCATCTACATTCACACATGAGGAATTATTAAGGTTTGAAAATGGCAGAAGGTTATCAAATTGTAGCAGGATACTTAGATTTTGTAATAAATGAGAGCGAAGTGGAGGAGAAACTGTTGAAGTTAAACATAAGAAAAGCACCTAGGGTGGATGGGATCTATCCAGTTATATTAAAGGAGGCGGCAAAGCAACTAAGCAAACCCTTAGCCATAATTATGAGACCATCCTTGGTCTCAGGGGAGGTTACAACGGACTGGAGATGTGCAAATGTATCCCCAATTCACAAAGGGGGATCGAAGGATGACACAAGTAATTACAGACCAGTTAGTTTAACTTTTGTTCCGGGTAAAATAATGGAGTCACTGGTTAAAGACGCATTGCAGGATTATCTAGACAAGACTGCAGCAATAATTCAGACACAGCATGGGTTTGGTAAGGGAAAGTCTTGTCTGACAAATTTGATAGGATATATGATGTGGTTACAAAGGAACTGGATGCAAAAAATAATTTTGATATCATCTATTTGGATTTCAGGAAAGTTTTTGACACTGTTGCGCATGGAAGACTATTGTACAAATTGGAGCAGAATGGTATTAAGGGTAAGTTGCTACAATGGATAAAAGGATGGTTAAGTGGGAGAAGACAGAGGGTGGTAATCAATGGGTGCTGCTCTTGGTGGACTAATGTTATTAGTGGAGTCCCACAGGGTTCGGTGTTGGGGCCACTGTTGTTTTGTATATTTATCAATGATATTGATGAAGATATATCAGGCTTAATGTCGAAGTTTGCAGATGAAGTTTGCAAAGGTTGGCAGGGTTGTTAATGACAGTAATGGCAGTGTGCTATTGCAACAGGATCTAGATAATTTGGGCAGATGGGATAAGAAGTGGCAACTGAAGTTTAACCTTGACAAATGAAAAGTACTGCATATGGGTAGAAGTAACCCCAGAGAATCGTACCAACTGTGTGGTACTATACTTAAGGTGGTAGAAAATGAAAAAGACCTGGGAGTAATTGTGAATGTGATATGAAGTTTTCTGAGCAATGCAGACAGGCTGCCAGAGCAAGTCATGGGGTTTTGTCAATGATATATAGGAATTTTGCTAGCAGGGAGAAGGAGGTGATTGTCCCTCTGTATAAGGCAATGGTCAGGCCACGCCTTGAGTACTGCGTACAGGTCTGGAGGCCTCATTTTAGGAAGGATGTAGATTTACTGGAGCGTGTACAGAGAAGGGCAACAAGATTGGTGAGGGGAATGAAGGGATCCTCTTACCAAGAGAGGCTTAAGTTCTGCAAATTGCAGTGGCTGGAAACTAGGCACCTGTGTGGTGATCTGATTGAGGTGTACAAGGCCTTGAATGGGTTGAGCACGCTGAATTCTGATGGGATCCTTCCACTTGTTCAGATTACGAACCTAAGGAGGCATAAATTCAAATTAAGAAAGGATAGAGGTAGAATAGATATGCGGAAATTTGCCTTTAGCCAGCGGGTGATTAATTGCTGGAACAAACTTCCATCTGTTGTTGTGGAAGTTGATAGGTTGAATAAATTTAAGGAGGACTGGACAGGCATTTGGAGGGAATGGTGTGATTTTTTTTTTGACTGATGCTGCATAAGCTCATACACTTGCTTTCTTGCATCACATGCCACTACTACTACTACTACTCCAAATTGATGATGGTATATCAGGCTAAATATCCAAGTTTGCAGACGATATGAAGGTTGGCAGGGTTGTTAATGACACTAATGACAGTACGCTGCTGCTGCAACAGGATCTAGAACAGTTGAGCAGGTGGGCTGAGAGTTGGCAAATGAAGTTTAACATTGACAAATGTAAAGACCTGGGGGGGGGGGGGTAATTGTGCAGGCAGATAAGAAGTTTTCTGAGCAGTGCATACGGTCTGCAAGATTAGCTCATGGTGTCTCGTCAATGATATACAGGAATTTTTCTAGCAGGGATAAGGAGGTGATTATCCCCATGTTTAAGGCAATGGTCAGGCCACACCTTCAGTACTGTATACAGGTCTGGACACCTCATTTTAAGAAGGATGTACAGCTGTTGGAACGAGTAGAGAGAAGGGAAACAAGATTAGTGAATGGAACAAAGGGTTGCACTTACGAAGAAAGGCTTAAGTTTTGCAAATTACAGTGTCTGGAGACTAGGCACCTGCGAGGTGATGTGATTGAAGTGCATAAAGCCTTGAATGGTTTGAGCATGCTCAATGCTGATGGGATTCTTCCTCTTGCTCAGAATAATCACCTGAGAGGGCATAAATTCAAATTGAGGAAAGACGGTTGTAGGATAGATGTGCGGAAGTTTGCCTTTAGCCAGCGGGTGATTGATTAGTGGAACAAACTTCCATCTGTCGTAGAAGTTGATAGCTTAAACAGATTCAAGGCAGAACTTGACAAACATTTGGAGCAAGTGGATGGGTGAAAAAAGAGGGTTTTTTTTGTTGGCTGATGCTATATAAGCTTGCTTTCTTGCATCATGTGCCTTTGCTAATGCTAATAAAAAATTCTGGCTTCGAGCATGCAGTTCGTGACTTAAGGTTTTTCTAAGGTTATTTTGGTTTTTATTTGTTCATTTATAAATTATTCAGGGTATGCATTACTAAACTTTGTTCTTAAGAACTGTATTGGAATAATATTTGTTGTGAATTAAATTCCAGCCCTAAATTATGCCTAAGGAACTTAAGCATAATTTGTGTAACTGCAGATATATTTAAAGAATGGTTTTTAAATTGTTTTATGTGAGCTGTGGAAAACTATTTAAAGCGGAAAAATCTAGATTTAAAAGTTCTATTACTATTGGATAACGTGCCAGACCATCCAAAAGATTTAAGTCATCCAAAATGTTAAAGTAATATTCCTACCACCTAATACAACTTCTTTAATTCAGCTATTAGATCAAGGCATTATACCTACCTTTAAAACTCATTACATCAAAAAATAGTTGCAACAGATTTTGGAAAAAATTGATTCCGAATCTACTGAACTGATGCAGGCATGGAAACATTTCTCAATTGTGGACTGTATCGGAATCATAGCTTTATTGCTCAAAGAAGTAAAACTGTCAGAAAACGGAATCAGTGCTATAGCAGAACTTGCTAAGTTGGTAGAAAGGGAAGGTTTTGATGATATGACTACTGAAGACGTTCAAGAATTACTGGTATAAAAAGAGGTTGGCAAAGCGGATTTGGTGGAAATGGCATCAGAGGTAAACCAAATCAATTTGAGAGGATGATAATGCAGATGAAAATTCTGAAGCTGAGCAATTAGAATCTTATTTTTTGAATGCAATCGACTGAAAGGAACACAAATTTCAAAAGGGAGCTTTCACATCAAAAAAATTTTGTTACCAATCGATTGTACTCTAGTGCCACCATAGATGTTTTCAAAACTCGTGCAACTTGCGATGATGCAGGACAAAATCTGGGAACTAGCTGAGGGGACAGGAGCGGGAGTGCGGTAACCACAATAAAACGAGACCATTTTCTCAGTTGCAGAATATTTTCACCTTTTGAACTTTCTTGTGCAGCATCTAGATTTTCGTGTATCTTCTGCACTCTTTAAAAAAAATCAGTAATTTGGGTTTCTTTCCTTTTGCTTGCTCCATACCATGCAATTTACAAAGATCTAGCAAGCAAAAGGAAACAAACCCAAATTACTGATTTTTTTTAAAGAGTGCAGAAGATACACGAAAATCTAGATGCTGCACAAGAAAGTTCAAAAGGTGAAAATATTCTGCAACTGAGAAAATGGTCTCGTTTGATTGTGGTTACCGCACTCCCGCTCCTGTCCCCTCGGCTAGTTCCCAGATTTTGTCCTGCATCATCGCAAGTTGCACGAGTTGTGAAAACATCTATGGCGGCACTAGAGTACAATCGATTGGTAACAAAATTTTCTTGTAACCGAAATAACCTAATCGAAATTTTTTGATGTGAAAACATCTAAGGCGGCACTAGAGTAAAATCGATTGGTAACAATTTTACTCTAACATTGATTCGGTAGAGTAAGCAGCGGGTAGTAATATTATTCAAGAATAAAATGCAGACTTTAATAAAATCTGCTTCTCAAAATTTTGATCAACATCAACCTTCTGAGTAGCTTTCGATCAAACCGTTCAAAAATTTAAACGGTTTTACGATTGCGATAAGTTTCGCGATAATATTATGCAAGAATAAAAGCAGAATATTATGCAAGAAAGCAGGTGATAATATTATGCAAGAATAAAATTTCAACTTGTTTGTTTGTTATTTGGTTTTTAGGAGCATTAGCAACTAAGGCCATATTGCTCCGGGGCTATGTGGTGGTCATTCCCTGACCTTTCCGCATCCTCTGTATTTGGTGGGCACAGGCTCGAACCCCGGTCTAATCAAGAAGCGTGTGCTACGCACTGCTGCTCCTGCCCACGGAGGCGCCCAACCTTTCAACAAATCTTTGGCAAAGCATTCAAAGAAAAACAGCAGAGTCCTTTACCTATGTAAACTCTAGAAGGAAAGGGATGAATCAGATTGGTCCACTGGATATTGATGGTTCAACTGTTGATGATCCTCCGGTGGCTAACAAACTAAATGAGTATTTTGCATCTACATTCACACGAGGAGTTATTCAGGGAGGGGAATGCCAGAGGTGAATTAAACTCTGGCAGTGAACTAGTGATTTTGTAATAACTGAGAGGAAAGTGGAGGAGAACTTGGAGATAAACATAAGAAAGGCACCTGGGGTGGATGGGATCTATCCAGTTATATTAAAGGAGGTGGCAAAGGAACTAAGCAAACCCTTAGCCATAAAATTATGAGCATCCTTGGCCTCAGAAGTTCCCCCAGACATGGAAGAGCAGATTGGTATTAATTTGCTACAATGGATAAAAGGGTGGTTGAGTGGGAGAAGACAGAGGGTGGTAATCAATGGACACTGCTCTTTGTGGACTAACGTTATTACTGGAGTCCCACAGGGTTCAGTGTTGGGCCCACTGTTGTTTTGCATATTTATCAACGATATTGATGTAGGTATATCAGGCTGTGTCGAAGTTTGCAGATGATACAAAGGTTGGCAAGGTTGTTAATGACAGTAATGGCAGTGTGCTACAACAGGATCTAGAAATTTTGGGCAGATGGGCTGAGAAGTGGCAACTGAAGTTTAACATCGACAAATTCAAAGTACTGCACATGGGTTGAAGTAAGCTCAGGGGAACATACCAACTGCGTGGTAATACACTAAGGTGGTAGAAAATGAAATAGACCTGGGAGTAATTGGGCAGTCAGATATGAAGTTTTCTGAGCAACGCAGATAGGCTGCAAGAGCAGGTCATGGGGTTTTATCAATGATATACAGGAATTTTGCTAGTAGGGAAAAAGTGATTATCCCTTTGTATAAGGCAATGGCCTTGATTACTGAGTACAGGTCTGGAGGCCTCATTTTAGGAAGGATGTAGATTTGCTTGAGCATGTACAGAGAAGGGCAACATTGGTGAGAGGAATGAAGGGATCCTCTCAAGAAGAGAAGTTTAAGTTGTGCAAACTGCAGTGGCTGGAAAGTAGGCACCTGCGAGGTGATCTGATTGAGGTGAATAAGGGCTTGAATTGAATGGGTTGAGCACACCGAATTCCGATGGGATTCTTTCACATGCTCAGATTATGAACCTAAGGGGGCATAAATTCAAATTGAGGAAAGACAGTTGTAGAACTGATGTGCAGAAATTTGCCTTTATCCAGTGGATGGTTTATTGCTGGAACAAAATTACACCTGTCGCTGTGGAAGTTGATAGCTTAAATAAATTCAAGCACAAACTGGACAAATGTTTAGAGGGAACAGTTGTGTGAATTTTTATTTATATTTTTGGCTGATGCTACATAAGTTCATACGCTTGCTTTCTTGCATCACATGCCTCTCATTACTATTTGTTCCATTTTCATATTTCTTTTTTATTTTAATATCACTTTGCCCATGGTTTTATTCAATCACCACAGGACAGAAGGATGCCACTGTGTCTAATATGTATGGCTACAGTTTCAAACGAAAGCATGCAGCCATGTAAGCTGCAGATGCACCCACAAGGACAAGAAGTATAAATCACTGGATTACTTCAAAAAACTGCATGATAATTTACAAATAAGGCCAACAGTAAAACAAATGCATAGTGAAAGAGCATTAAAAGTTGATAAACGTTTACTTGCATCCTATGAGATTTCCAAGCTAATTGCAAAAGCTGGCAAGCCACATAATATTAGGAAATTACTGATTTTGCCTTCAGTGTCTGTTTTAATTTCAATTGTAATGAACCAGAGTGTACATGAAATTACTCAGACCATCCCTTTGAGCAACTCATTAAGTATCAAGGCATATTGATGAAATGGCAGAGATGGAAAAACAATTAGTTGCACAACTGCAAGTCAAGAAGTTTGCCCTCCGAATCGATGAATCAACTCTACACGATAATGAAGCCCTTCTGATGATACATTAGGTTTTTGAATGGTGATCAGCTTAATGAGGAAATGCTTTTTGCCTGAAAGCTCAAGACAGACACCAAAGGTGAGACAATATTTGAAGAAGTTGAGTTATTTCAAGGAAAACAATATTCCACTACAAAATATAATAGCTTGTGCAACTGATAGAGCTACTTCGATGATAGGTAGATACAGAGGATTCGTTGCTCATTTAAAAAATGCTATGCCTGAAGTTTTTTGCATACACTGTGATCCACCGTAAACATTTGGTTGCAAAAAAATTGGGAGAACGCTTGCACGATGCCCCCTGCTGTTGTAATAAAAACCGTAAACCACATCAAATCAAATGCATCAAAATCGTCTGTTTCAACAACTTTGCGAAGAAAATGAGGAAGAATTTGGATGCCTAATATAACCATCCTACTGAAGTCTGATGGCATTCAAAAGGTAACTGGTAACAAAAGGTAACAAAACATTGTTTTGTTGGACTTTGGATTTATTTATTTATTCTATTATAAATAAATATTGTAGTTAATAAATCCCTTTTTAATAATTAATATTCCTTATATTATAAACAAGTAATACATGTTAAAAATAAAATGTGCAGTTGATAAAGTGCATATTTTTTATAATTAAACAATATGAGGGGTGGGTCCAAAGAGGTGAATGAAACTCAGAAGTGGGCCACAAGCAAAAAAAGGTTGAGAACTTCTGTTCTAAACAACATAATTGTTGTTGGTTATGCTAATGAAGCCTCCTATGCCATTCTTTCTTTATTTTCTTTTGCCCCTTTTCATTTTTCTTCACAGCATCACCTGATTCCCTTTTTTGCTTAGATTCATTTTCGATTCTTTCATGAAACAGTATTTGGAGGAAGGGCTCTAAATAAACAAATGAACAGGAAAACAGCTCCTTCTGAGTATTCACTTTGTGTTATTCATTATCTGGGTGAACATGTTAGCAAAATATCAAGTTTTTCTTAATAGTGGCTGGTGGTGTCACATAATAATAACAAACACAAAAGATGCTTTAAATAGTGAGGCTGATACAGCTCATTATAAATGACTGAGTGCATTTTGGACAGTTCTTGCATGACTTTCTGCTGTAGTTAAAATGAAATATTGGTATCTTTGAGTGAGGGAATAAACTGTCATTACAACTGCTGGCAGTTTTCTCCACTGATTTAGAAAGTAAACAGATTATATTGCAACAAAAAGAAATATCAGTTTTAATCATGATTTCCGTGGACTAGAAGTTTCTTGAAAGAAAAGTGAAGACAACAGGGACAGTTTTGATTCCCATTCTTGTACTGACAGATTAAGTGTATACACATTGATAATGTAATTTTTGCTTATGATCTTCAGCTGTAGTTATTTAGAATAAATGCTGATGCAGCTAAGATTTATAGAATGATACAGCGTCAATGTATCATTCTATAAATTACACGTATTCTACAGATGGTTTAGATATTTACAGGATATAAAACCAGATCCTGGGAGTGAAAAAATAGTGCAATCCCCCCCCCCACACACACACGTGTGAGTAGGGGCAAACAAAGCCACATCCATCCAATGTTTTTGAATTTTATCACAATGTTAGGCATGTAAAAAATATACCGCAGAATCATTACAAGGTTGTGTGGGTGGATGGGGATTAACAATGAGGGCAATCCACTCTGACTTGTGCTACATACTTCTTGTTATTGTGGCAAAAATAATTATCTGATTTTTTTTATTGATAAAGCCAGAGATTCTCAAATGGGGTGTGTAATTCTTACAAGTGTGCTGTCAGACTGAAAAATACTGTGTTCACAATAATGGAAATCGCGGTTTAGGCGTGTTATGAAATTCTGTTTTACATTCCAAATGTGTCTTGATTGATCAAAGTCTGAGATTCACTGGATCACACATTTCAACTCCTGGGCTCTCTTAAAGAAATACAGTTAATTTAGATTCACCCTTTATGTATCAACATATACACACACATAAATGTAGCATTATGAACTCTAGCTCTGGTACCAGACTGACTTGATATGATTCTCCCCTTGGTTGTGAAGCAAGTTCTCTTGCACGAATTTCTTATTTTCTTATTTCAAGTCCTCATAAATAAGTTTTTCAGCAGAATGGAAAACACGATTTCACTGTCGGACACCAGGAAATTAAAAACTTTCAAATTTAACTTGAATTACTAGAAAAGTAATTCAAATGAGCATTTTTTTTTTAAAATGTTACATTTCTAAATCCAGTCTAGAATTAGTTCACATGAAATTAATATAAGCCTTGCAATTTTTTATTTATTTATTTTTTTATTTTAAAATATAACGGAAAGCAAAAAGTACCTCCATGATTATACAAGTGAGCATATGGTTTCACCAACAGTTACGAATTGTTGATGTACTAGTAAAAATGAAATTCATCCTATAGCATTCAATGTTCCACATTATAAAACTGCTTTTGTCACTTTTTTTTTACCTGTTTACTTTTTTTAGCAATAATGTGTTCTCCACAAACTGATAAAGCTATCACCAGATCAACTAAAAAAAAAAAGAAGAAAAATATTTAAATCAAAAATCTTTAATAAAATTGCATACACGGTAATATTATTAAAGAGACTTTTTTTTTTGTTTAGGGAGGAATGAAGTCTATCTCAAGATTCAAAAATTCACATTCATTAATGTGAATTTTAATCGTTAATGCAACCAGCTTAAAATGAAAAATACTGGGAGACTGGGACAAGCAACTTATAGTTATTATAATATAGAAACTTTTGTTTCATATAAAAGCCAAAACAGTCAAGAAAATTTAGAATGAAAAATAAATTCAGAGAATTTTTTAAAACTCTGATACTACATTAAATGATACTATTACTTATATTATAATTAATTCAGGACTATCGAGAACTGTCACATAAGAATGCATATTTTCTTTGTTCTGGAAAAACCTGTGAAATTTATTGCCACTTTTCTTTCCTTTTATGAATGTTCTGAAATGAAAAGATTTATACTGCAAATGCAATACAACCAAGAAAAGATACTTTATTTACCCAGCCAGCTCGTATCCGAAAAGGTTCATGAAATATTCCACCATCCACATTAAATGTACAAGTCATGGCTGAACAGTCTTAAATGGTCACGTGGAAGGCCTTGTTGATGCACTGAACTATGAATGTAGTTTGATTAAAATATTACAGCAGCTTGGATAAGGCACTCTTTCAGAGTACCTGATTAATAACAGGAAGTTCAACACAAGGCTTCCAAAGATGGCTGAGTATAAGGTCCCACAAAGCACCACTTCACACTTAGTTCAGGTATGGCAGATAAACTCTAAGACAAAATACCCTCTACTCTTCGTCTTCGTCAATTATTTCCGTTTCTTCTTTGATCAAGAACTCTACTACCTCTTCCTCCAAGTTAGTCATTTCACTATCTAGTTCATCTGTATCAATATCTATGATAAAAAAAAATTATAGTTATTACAATATAATTGAAATCTGATAAATCATTAACAACTGAAGGGAAAAAAAAAATGATGCAGGGAGATTGAAAGAGTAGGTTGAATATTATTTTAAAAAATTATTTTCTTTTTGGTAGCAAGTTTGTTTGGAGGAAATATTCCTTCAATCAGTATGACATGCATGCGCACAGCTGTGCTATCCATTTCAGATATGGATGATTATGATTTAATTGAGATCATGTGAAAGCAATATCTTAATAGTAAGCAAATGCAAGGTTACACAAACAATCAATAATGAGAAATTAGCCTTAATATTATGGCTACATTAAGATAAAGCAGTGGTTATCAAACTTTTTTGTCAGCAGGTGAATATGATGAAAATATGACAATAGAAATTGTGGGTGCACTGCATATCGGTTAAATGCTGTGATATCATTGATATGTATATATATCGCACAACATACATATTAGAAAACAACACTTCTCAATAAATTTTGATATAACTGGCAAAAAATTGTACATAAAATTAACAAATTTTCACAAAACCTTGAGCGATATTTTTTTAAGTGAAGCAAGGCAAAATTTTGTTAATTGCAAAGCAAAATGAAAATACAAAGAAATATTTATGAATTGTAGTGTTACAAGAATGTTTTGTAGCATGTGATTTATGGAATTGATTTTTTTTTTGAGATTATTCCATCAGCCTTTGTTTTACATATCCTTTAGAATCCAGTTATAAAGACATTGTTTGGATATGTAAAACACATATGAGATACTATCTGTTAATTTAAATCTTAATTCAGACTTGTTTACATTCATAGTAGAGAATGTTTTTTCACAGATACAAGTACTTCCAAATAACAAAGCTATTTGATATAAGTACACAAGTTTTATGATTCTATAAAATTTGAATAAAGATTTTCTTCACATTTATACATAACATAATAAAAAATAGCTGTGGGCTGCACACAAAAAAAAAAAAGCTTGTGGGCCACATATTGTGAACGGTATATAACCCTTAGCTCACACATATTGTGAGCTAAGGGTTATATATCAATAACTAAAATTGATTACAAACCATCATACAGAATGATTCTTTAGTTAGGCTATTCCACACAAGATTTTTGTTATAAACCAGAAACAAACAGATATAAGAATGTGACATTTGATTTATAGGTACTTTATTACAGCTGCCAACTTTCTTGATTTTCAAAAAAACTGGAGATCAGGTAATTATAAGCATTAGGAAAACAGATTTTTTGGGCCAAAACAGGTTTTTGAAAAATTCACATTACATTAAAAATTAAATTTCACTAACAATGTACACTTTTCGTATTAATTTTAATATAAATTACAGTATGTTTTTAAACATTAGCTTACCTGAGATTTTTCTATCTGTGGATTTTCTGTTAGACATTGACTGATTATGGCTGCCTCGAAGAAATATACGACAGAAATAGTAACTCAAACTCAACTTGGATGTCAAGGCCATTTCAAAGCTTCAGCAGAAATAAGATCTGAACTGAGTTTTTGTTTTTCTCATACAGCTGAATATTCTCTCTCTCTCTCTCTCACACCCAGAGAGAGAGAGAGAGAGAGAGAGAGAGAGAGAGAGGGAGAGTTGCCATGAAAAATTGTTAATGTCAAGCATGATTTGGGATAATTTGTTATCCCAAGCAGTAATGACTCCAGTATAAGGATGTTAAGTATGATGGATTAAAGGGCAACATTGGAATTTTCAAATGATGGCATAACATTTAAAAGAAAGCACAACACTTTATTTCAATCTTCTTTATGCTTCTCCATCAATAATTTGGATACAATGTTGTTTTCCTTGGTCACTTCCTGAACAACGATTGCATCACTGTGTGCACTAATATAATCATTCAATGACACTCCTGAAAGAACATTTAATCTGTCATTTTTCACATTCTTCAGTGTTTTGTGGTACAATACTGGCCACAAGACATTGAAGAACACTTAAGAATATTTTTAAGCTGCACTCATTGAGATACTCAACATTCACTGCACTAACTGTGATCTGTAGTGAACCACAGCAGCATGAATTTTATCCCGATCCAGAGACTATAAAACAGACATGCAGTTAGATGGAAAGAACATAACTTTAATGCAATGTGTTTTGGCAGAGTGATTAAAAGCAAAATCTTCCTCTTTTCTCCTTTCATTCACTGTTCCAATGCCAAAATCCAGTCTTGGAAAATATCACTTGTTATCCAAGCTTTTTATTTTGGCAATATTCACAAGGAATGAAATGTGAATGATGCACATTTCTTAAATACTGATAGCTTTGTACTTTCTGATAACCAATGGTTTTAGTTTGTCAATTTGTCTGACTGTTTGCCAGTCAATTGCACACAAGAGCACAGTAATCCTTTCTTTGGAATTTTTGCCACCTTTGCACCCTTAAACAAGTGTCATATTGAGCATTAACCTGTAAAACAACACTGTTTCGTTGGTTTTGTACATGTGTTCTGGGCAGTAATGCTGAATGATAACTTTCAATTGCTAATCTCACCAAGACAATGCCATATCTGTCAGAGCATCACTTTCTTTTGTCAGAAATTGCTTTAAATTCAGTTAGGCTTAACGAGGACCATGCTTGTTTGCATAAGGGAACAATCATTGCAGTGTTCTTAAACCTTGTTTGTTATTTGGTTTTTAGGAGCATTAGCAACTAAGGCCATATTGCTCCGGGGATATGCAGTGGTCATTCTCTGACCTTTCCTGATCCTCCGTTTTTGGTGGCACGGGCTCGAACTCTGGTCTAATCAAGAAGCGTGTGCTACGCACTGCTGCTCTTGCCCACCTGGCTACGGAGGCGTCTTCTTAGACCTTGTGTCCAAAAATCAAAAAGGTTGGAATAGTAGGTGCACTTAATATTTCAACAGGCTCCAAAATATTTATCTTTGAAATGTACTACTTTGTCAACTTCTTTACTGTCCAAAGTGCAAATTTATTTTCTTGGTGGTGCAGCTGCACTGGAATAGATGTTTTTCTAAATTTTTCTCTGTCTTTGAGAAATGCACAGAGCATCGTGGACTGATTCAGTCTTTCTGGCAACTCCACCTTTTCTCATTCTTGTCTTATTCTTCTATTACTTTTCTTTTCATCCAAGGAAAAGCATTTGTGTCTCTTTCTCCTCCATATGCAAACAAAAAAAATTACCAGTTTACCATAAACTAACTTGGGTTGAACAATAACAAGTATGTATTATGCAGAGATTGGAACTGTTTCAAGGAAGCCTTTATTTCCCCCAATGTTTTTAACAGTAGATTTATCTCAAAACTTTGCCAGCTAATTAGACTACTTTCTCAAGAGATATAGACATAACTGAAACTATCACAACTGTCAGATGATAAATAAACAAAGTTGGCAGGGTTGTTAATGACAGTACCCTTATGAACAGGATCTAAAAAAAGGTTGAGCAGATGGGCAACTGAAGTTTAATAATGACAACAAATGCAAAGTACTGCATATGGGTAGCAGTAACCCAAGAGAAATGTACCAACTGTGTGGTACTACACTCAGGGAGGTGGAGAATGAAAGAGACCTGGGGGTAATTGTGCAGTCAGATATGAAGTTCTCTGAGGAGTGCAGATGGGCTGCTAGAGCAGGTCATGGAGTTTTGTCAATGATTATCCCTTTGTATAAGGCAATGGTCAGGCCACACCTTGGGTATTGCATACAGGTCTGGATTCCTCATTTTAAGAATGATGTAAAGTTGCTAGAACAAGTACAGAGAAGGGCGAAATTGTGACAAGTACGAGATTGGTGAGAGGAACAAAGGGGGTGCGCTTACGGGATACTTCCACTTGCACAGACTAAGAACCCGAGGGGGCATAGATTCAAATTGAGGAAAGACAGTTGTAGAATAGATGTTTGGAGTGAACAGGTGGGTGAAATGGGAAGGTTTTTTTTTGGCTGATTCTGTATAAGCTTGCTTTCTTGCATCATATGCCTCTACCAATGCTAATGCTATACTACCAATGCTAATGCTATACACGAGGGTATATAAATTCAAACCGAGGAAAAATGTGCCGAGGTCTGTCTTAAGCAGAGGGCAGTTATGGTTAATTACTGGAAAAAGCCACCATTTGTTATTGAAGTGGGTAGTTTGAATAAATTCAAGGAAGAACTACATAAATTGGAAGAGAATGGTTAGGTAAGATAGGATGTTGTTGTTGTTGGTATTTGGCTTATCGACACAATGGTTACTGAGGCCAAATTGTGTTTGCTCACAGTTTATTCAGTCAAAATATACCGGTGTAGACATTCAATTAAATACTCCTGTATAGGCCATTACATTTTTAAAAGATTAAAAGTTCTTCTATGTTTGCATAATTTCCAAGGATATGAGTTAAATCATGTGAGACGTTCAGCCTAGAGAGCAACTGAAAAGTGTTTGAACGTACGGTTGAATAAAGGAGGCAATCAAACAGAAAATGCCTAACAGTAAGTTGACTGTCACAGGATGAACACTGGGGTGGATCTTTTCCCGGTAGCAGGAACAGATGGGTATGATGAGGGTGTCCAATTATGAGTCCTGCCAGTACTACTTCCTCTGGTCTGTTTCATTGAAAGCCTGAGAGCCACAGCTTTGGTTCTTGCTTTATCTGGTAAAGTTTATTGTTGGTGTTAATTTTCCAGATCTGTGACCAGTTGTAGTAACTTGCTTTGTGAATAACAGGCTTATAATTAGTGTAAGGAACCCGAGGGTGTTCTGGAACAGATGGTTGAGAATGTTTAGCTGCGAGGTCTGCACTTTCATTTCCTGGAATGCCAGAATGGCCAGGGATCCAGCAAAAACTGATTGGACATGCTGCAGGAAAATAGCTGAGAATGAATGTGTTTCAAGGTAGGTTAAGAAGATGAGAAATTCATCCTTATGGCAGACACAGCACTGAGGGAGTCGGTGTAAATTATGGCAGGTGATATAGAAAGTTCAATAATTTTACTAAGTGCTAATTTGATGGTATATAATTCGGCTGTGAAAACGCTGCAGGCTAATGGTAGTGAGGCTGTAACCGTATGAGAAGGAAAAACTGCAGCAGCACCAACTGTATTGGCTGTTTTTGATCTGTCAGTATAGATTTTACTGACGTGGGAGTTCAGAGTAGTGTGAGTTAAGTGCAACTGCCTGATATTAAAGGAAGGTACAGTTGAAAAATATCGCTTAATTTGATATTCCAACTCTGAGAAAGCTCTTTAATCCTGAGTAAAGCATGTCTGTTTTCATTTGGCTTGCTGTCATATAACAAATCTCACTGAGTATTATAAAGATACTCCCAACTGGGGTGCAATGGAGGACTCTGGATCTTAGCAGTGTAGTGGAGAAATAATAATTTCCTATGAAGATGTAATGGAAGATCACGTGCTTCGATATAAAGACTGGATTGGAGAAGTCCTAAAAGCACCCAAAGCAGTCCTGAGAGCACTGTGCTGGATGACATTTAGACGTAAAGTAGTGCCCCCGGCAGAGTCATAGACTGGACAACAATAATCTTGCCATGAACAGATTAAAGTTCTATAAAGATGCAGTAGAGTATACCAATCAGTGCCTCATGACATAGCCGAGACTGATTGCAGAATATTCAGATGCGTTAGACATGTATTTCTTAAATGAGAGATGAGAGCTTGGAAGTTCAGCCTGCTGTCTAATATCAGTCCAAGAAATTTAACGGTACTTACAATTGGGACTGGAATATTGTTTATTTGTAGTTCCGGATCGGGATGGAGAGCTCGCTTCTTGCAAAAGTGAGTGAGTGACAGTGCATTTCTTTTCTGATAGTCGGTAGCCATTCTGTGAAGTCCAGGATTGTATTTTGGTAATGGCAAGTTGTAGTTGTTGCTCAATGGTATTCATACTTTGAGACTGACAGGAAATGGTAAGGTCATCTGCGTACATGTAAGTTTCAACAGTTTTTGGGATATCTCGTGTTATGCTGCTAACAAGGACTGAAAACAGTGTTGGACTAAGTATTGATCCCTGCGGGACTCCCTCTTCCTGAATATGAGATGTAGAAAGTACGTTTTTATATCGGACCTGAAAAGAATGCAATTGCAGAAAATTTTGAATTATTTTCGGCAAATGGCTCCTAAGTCCCAGATGGTAAAGGTCCATAATAATCCCATGACGCCATGTAGTGTCAAATGCCTTTTCAAGATCTAGGTTGACCATGACTAGTTGTTGTTTCATGACAAAGGCACTGCGAATATGACTAATGGTAGTGAGGCTGTAACCGTATGAGAAGGAAAAACTGCAGCAGCACCAACTGTATTGGCTGTTTTTGATCTGTCAGTATAGATTTTACTGACGTGGGAGTTCAGAGTAGTGTGAGTTAAGTGCAACTGCCTGATATTAAAGGAAGGTACAGTTGAAAAATATCGCTTAATTTGATATTCCAACTCTGAGAAAGCTCTTTAATCCTGAGTAAAGCATGTCTGTTTTCATTTGGCTTGCTGTCATATAACAAATCTCACTGAGTATTATAAAGATACTCCCAACTGGGGTGCAATGGAGGACTCTGGATCTTAGCAGTGTAGTGGAGAAATAATAATTTCCTATGAAGATGTAATGGAAGATCACGTGCTTCGATATAAAGACTGGATTGGAGAAGTCCTAAAAGCACCCAAAGCAGTCCTGAGAGCACTGTGCTGGATGACATTTAGACGTAAAGTAGTGCCCCCGGCAGAGTCATAGACTGGACAACAATAATCTTGCCATGAACAGATTAAAGTTCTATAAAGATGCAGTAGAGTATACCAATCAGTGCCTCATGACATAGCCGAGACTGATTGCAGAATATTCAGATGCGTTAGACATGTATTTCTTAAATGAGAGATGAGAGCTTGGAAGTTCAGCCTGCTGTCTAATATCAGTCCAAGAAATTTAACGGTACTTACAATTGGGACTGGAATATTGTTTATTTGTAGTTCCGGATCGGGATGGAGAGCTCGCTTCTTGCAAAAGTGAGTGAGTGACAGTGCATTTCTTTTCTGATAGTCGGTAGCCATTCTGTGAAGTCCAGGATTGTATTTTGGTAATGGCAAGTTGTAGTTGTTGCTCAATGGTATTCATACTTTGAGACTGACAGGAAATGGTAAGGTCATCTGCGTACATGTAAGTTTCAACAGTTTTTGGGATATCTCGTGTTATGCTGCTAACAAGGACTGAAAACAGTGTTGGACTAAGTATTGATCCCTGCGGGACTCCCTCTTCCTGAATATGAGATGTAGAAAGTACGTTTTTATATCGGACCTGAAAAGAATGCAATTGCAGAAAATTTTGAATTATTTTCGGCAAATGGCTCCTAAGTCCCAGATGGTAAAGGTCCATAATAATCCCATGACGCCATGTAGTGTCAAATGCCTTTTCAAGATCTAGGTTGACCATGACTAGTTGTTGTTTCATGACAAAGGCACTGCGAATATGAGATTCGGCTTTGGTAAGCACGTCCAGCGTTGATCTATTCTTCCAAAAGCCATACTGATGATCTGGAAGGAGATTCTGTGACTCCAGGATGTAAATGAGCCTAGTATGAATCGTCCTTTTGAAAATTTTCAACACAGGAATGATCCTTTCCTGGTTTTGGTAAGGCAATAATGAAAGAATGATGCCAGGAAGAAGGATAGGGATTTTCGGAGAATATTCGGTTATAAAAGATTAACACGGTACTTAAATCCTCTTCAAATAAATGCTCCAGCTAACGCAATGAACTCCATCTGGGCCTGAGGCACTATTTGAAGATCTGTTTAATGATTCTTGAAGTTCTATGGGTTGGTTGTACAGGAACAAGCAGTGAGTGAAAAAGTTGATTTTATGTCGTTCTTCATGAGCTCTGATGTTCTGAAAAGTGGATGCATAGGAGGCAGAAGCAGAGATTGTAGCAAATGATTCTGCAAGTGCATTAGCAACTTATTCAGCTGTGGATAGGTCTTTCCCTTTCCAAGTATTGGAGAGGGCAGACGAGCAAATTTCCCATTTAGTGCCTGTATTCTTTTCCAGATGAGGCGTGTATCGGTGTCTTTTGTGATTGTTGAGGCAAAAGCAATCCACGAGTCTCATTTTGCTTTCCTCCTAATTTGCCTTACTTTTGCTTTAAGCCTTTTATAAGCAATAAGGTTATTAGTCATGGGATTAAATTCATGGATCAGGTAGTACTTGAACTGGTGAGGTAGGAAGTTTTTTTTTTTTTGATGATGCTGTATAAGATTGCTTTCTTGCATCATATGCTAATACTAAGTGTCTCACTAAATATTCTTCTTTCTACCTTTTCTGCACTGGGTTCAGATAAAAGGAAGCCATTCAAAATTTGTGGCTGCTGTATATAAGTACAAATGAATGTTTCAAATTTTGAGCATATACATGGTAAAAGAGATTTCTGATACATCCATTTTTTAGAATTATCAATCTTGTCATTTGAATACCTCCAGAGAGAAGTCCAACTGGGTGCAGCATTTCATCAGCCTCTGATGGCAAACATTACCAATGCCTATATCATTCACTCAAAAAACCACAACCCACACACACACACCACTTTAGCTTATACATTGTGGATAATCAAACTATAAAATAAGTACATTTACAAAATATTTCAGAATTTACTTTGATTTCAAACTTATTTTAATTGTTTTAATGTTTTATATTAATAAAACTAGCACTGTGACTTAGAGAGTTCAAATTGTACTTTTATATCAGCATATTTTTTCTATAGTATTACTATCAGAACTTGCAGACAATAACCAATCTATGGTTTACTAATTAATATATTTCCCTTCAATTTTAACAACAGACAGTTAATGTCATTTATGCTACACCCATTAAGCAGTCTTAAGTGTATCTCAGCTGACTTTTCAATTTCTTTGAAAAGTCAACACCTACGTTTCAAAGATCCCACCCCACCCGATTAGTATACATACATCTATAAATTTAATTTTTATTAGGCTGAATATGCCCTAAACAATGACATATTTAATTAACAGCAATACTTACTATTACGAAGCTCAAGACGGTACTGTTTCTGACTGCCGAACTCTTCTTCTTTAGTCTTTCTATACTGCATGAAATCCTCCATTAATTTTCTTCTCTTATCCACCAGTTCCTAAAATACAAAACAGTTACAACATTATCAGTTGCAAATTATATATTACTAGAATAACGTAATTTTTAATAATTAATTACACTGGTCAACAAGGTTTTGCTAACGCGGGTGAAAGTAAGCATTTTTTGTTAATTTGTATGTGGTGATCACGAATATGACAGTAAAAAGTTTCTATCACGTCACATTTTTTAGAAAAATGCAAATAAAAAAAAAAACATAAAATAGCTTCAAAATCAACAAAATCGTCCAATGTCGCACTCTGTACCTTTCCTGGTCGAATTTATTGTAACAAAAGAGACATATCTGTGTTGTTTAATGGTATATTAATACCTTGTTTTAGTTTTATGGCCCTGAGGAGTTGCCGCTCTGAGTTATATTGCTATAATCCTTATTATGTGGTAGCATGTTTGGACCCTACTATATTTCCGTCAGCCAGGCACCTCTGTTAAAGACAACTTGTTTACAAGCTGTTTTTAGCCCTTAAATGTACATTTTTTGGGTTAGTTTCGATACGTAAGATCTGGTGGTAGGTTGTGGGGTTTTAAAGTTCTGTTTGGGTCTTGTGAAAACTCATGAAATGGAGTGAAAATGCTGTGTGTGCATTAATTTGCCAAACAGTTTTTGCTGTTTGTGGACAATTTACAGTGAAGTGCAAAGTCGATCAATCACAGACAAGGTGAAACAAGCTTATTATTTTTATTTTGGTTGTCATGTGGGTGATCAGGATAAAAGGCAGGCACCGCATATACAGCAGTATAACGTGCTATGTAAATCTGACTGAATGGATAAAGGGGAACAATTCGAAAATGCCTTTTGTTGTTCCGATGATCTGGCGAGAACCAACAAAGTTCACCTTGAAGATTGTTATTTCTGTTAAAAAAATTCCTACACATAGTTATGAAGAAATCACTATTCCGGAAGAAGAGCAAGAGTTGCTTGAGCCCATAACTGCCCCCTGAACGTTTGCTGATCCTAGTTACAATCCTGAAAATGACAAAAGCCCACATTTAATTGAGTTGTTTGTTTGTTTGTTATTTGATTTTTAGGAGCATTAGCAACTAAGGCCATATTGCTCGGGGATATGCGGTGGTCATTCCCTGACCTTTCTGCATCCCCTGTATTTGGTGGTGATGGGCTCGAACCATTTAATTGAGTAAAGTGAACTTAATGATTTAAATCTCTCAAAGCAATGGACTGAGCTATTAGGATCTAGGTTGCAACAGTGCAATTTGCTGGCAAAAACCACGAGGATTTCTGTGTTTAGAAATCAAAATGAAAAGTTTGCAAGTTATTATCAAATAAGGTTCTCTTTGTGTCTAAAAAATATGTAAATGCACTGATGGATGAACTTAGGTATGAACACAGTCCTGAAGAATGGAGATCATTCATTGATTCTTCTAAACTGAGTTTAAAAGCAGTTTTGCTGCACAATGGTAATATCAAACCGTCGGTCCCAGTGACTATGAAAGAAACCTATGATAGCGTGTCATTGTTATTAAATGTCTTAAACTATAAGAAATATTGTTGGAAAATCTGCAGTGATTTAAAAGTAATCACTTTGTTGCTTGGACTACACAGGGTGGTTTTACTAAGTATTGTTGTTTCCTGTGTTTATGGGATAGTCAAGCAGTAGAAAATCATTATATTGTGAAGGAAGGGCCCATCAGAGAAGAATACACTCCCAGGAAACTCAACATCAAATGCATGCCTTTAGTGAAACCTGAAGTGGTGCTTCTCCTGCCTTTGCACATTAAGTTGGATCCATTAAAAATTTTGTTAAAGCTCTGGACTCTTCAGAGCTGTGGTTAGCAGTTTTAGGGAATAAAGAAGTAGAGAACTATAAAGAATTGATAGAATTGTTGCATAACTATCAAAAGTTAGGATGCATGCCGAATGTCGCTGAAGATACACTTCGTACATTTGCGCCTGCATTTCTTTCCAGACAATTTGGGATCTGTCAGTGACGAGCAGGAGGAACGATTCCACCAAGATATCCACACTATGGAGCAGAGGTATCAAGGACGATGGGATCTAGCAATGATGGGTGACTTTTGTTGGTTTCTGATAAGGGAGGAACATTCTGCTCATAAGAGGGAAAAAATAACTAATAACTAAGATTTTCTATTTTTGCCTCCACTTTTGTGGGTTAATTGCTTACTTAAATCCAAATAGGTGTTTATAAAGTTTAAATATGTTATTTTTTGTCCATTTGGAATGTTTGCTTATTGTCATTTCTATTTCAAGCAATTAATTTACAAGAAGAGTAGTCAAGTACATTTAGGTAAGTAAAAATTCACAATTTTTGGAAAAAAAGGAGCACAAAGCCATAACATGAAAATGTGACATGCTATGAATTTTCCAATGTCACTTTCATTTTCAGCATATGCGATTTAGACAAAATCTGCTGATTTTGTTCAAGTTATCGAAAAAAAGTTTAAAATCCGTTGGCTAGTCTTTATTAATGTACTTTTCCCATTGTTATAATTTGAAAATTTCCTTTCTGGTGTAAAAATTTTCCTGTTGAATTCTGTTATGAGACTATCACTTCCCTATAATGAATATATTCACACATGAATACTGGAATACAGTGTTGTATTTTGCACTCAGAAGATAGTTCAAGCCATCACGTTGACATTCCACCTCCCCAGTACCTAATCGCCATGTCTTTAATGTCGTTGTGAAACCTCTGACCTTGTTCTTCACTAATATTTCCTAGATTTTTTGGGAAGTAGTTGATGTGCAAGTGTAAAAAATGTAACTTGACACTTGTTGCAACCCAGCTTCTTGAAGTCTGCCAACATATTTTCGACTATATTCTTGTAGTCTGGATCCTTGTTGTTCCCTAAGAAGTTCTCAACAGACCCGAAGCTAATCCATGCCTGTTTTTTTTTTTTTTTATTCATAGTTACCTCAAAATCTCAGTCCCTCATCAGTTTGTGAATTTGAAGTCCAACAAAAATACCTTGTTTTTGCTTCCCTTAAGTGACTGATGGAAATCCTTCCAGAGGTAAAGTTTTCACAAACTTTTTCATCAAACCCACTTTGATGTACAAGGGTGGATGGAGGACAGTTTTGGGATCTACCAGAACTTTATGAACTATGTTCTTTGATCCAGGAAACAAACTCTTTGGCCAGACTTAGACATCCCAGTGGGGGCAGTTGGAAAAGAAGTAAGGCATTTTTGGGTAGCCAAATTACTGTCCAAGTAACATACCTATCACTTTAAAGTCAGCATAGACCAACCATGTTCTTCATACTTAATATTTGTCAACAACTTTAAGTTCTCAAATGTTTCTTTCAAATGCAGAGTGAGCTACTTGAATTGACCCATATTTACTTACATTGCAGAGCAACACATCTTTGAGACCCATCTTTGACGAGTCAATAAAGTCTCTACTGTGTAGAATTGTAACTAATTCCTAAATAGTTCATTAAGCCATTTATATTACTGCAAAAAAACCATAGAATTGTCCTCAGAAAAGTAGGGGACTAGTTCTATTTCTCTATGTTTGTACCATGAAAAGTCCCATGTGCTAAAAGTTTTTTTGACTTAAGTCTAGAACCAAGGAGTTCTGCAGATTCCTCTGGTAAATTTAAATCTCTTACCAGATCACTGATGAGTAACTGTTTTCACAATATGAGTTTATATTGTGAAAACAGTTAAGGGCTGGACCTCAATGTCTCAGGCATGTAGACTTAGGTTTCATCTTCAGAAGTTTTGCTAATACATTCTCCAATATAAGCACAGAATTGGCAGATTATCTCCATATGGGACCAGTCTAATGCTAAATGGAATATTAGTATACATAATGCCATTTTCACTCTTTGCATTGTATCCCTCTACATTAAATAACTTCAACAGGACACTCCATGATGTAACAAGATCTGTTCTACAAAGTGTCTGGGCTCAAGGCCAAGCACATGTACAGATATTATCAAATTAACTGTTTCAGTAATCACTGCTTTTATAAAAGGAACCTGTTCTCTTGATGTAGTTTAACTACATATACTCTACACCAGAAGTTCTCAATAGTATGCCACAAGTACGTAAAAAGATATAATAGTGAAAATTTTTAGTAAGTTCATAGGTAATACTTTAAAATATACTGATGAATTTTAAAAGTGACTTTAGTATATAGTGTTTGACATGCATTACAATAATTCACTGCATCTGTTGCAACATAAAAGATATTTATAAGTTAATAAAAAATTAAAGATGTTGTTACTACAGTTTGCTGTAATGTGGTTTTGCTTTAGACTCATGTAATAAAAAAAAAAACACATTTATATTGCTATGTAATTTTAACTAAAATATATATACAAAATTGCTTAAACTTGCCTTTGATGCTTTAGAGAGGGTCATATGATCTTTAATATCAAACTGAGCACTATATTTCTTTAAATTTTTCTTTATTTCCTATGAAAATAAATATTATAAGATATAATTACTCAGAAAATTATTTTGAGATTTTACTTATAAAATATCCAACAAATATGTATGCTCAAAATCTAAAATCCTAAAATATATACAGACATCTCTGTTGCAAGTTGCATTTATTTATATTTGCAAGTGAGGTCGTGAAAATGCATAAACATTTAACTCTTAATTCAGCAAAATTTTGCTAAATGATAAAAATTAAAATATTATTACTACATATGCAGAGCTGGCTGTGGCATGGGGTTATGTACACGGACATAAACATGAATATAGAAGGTCAAGTCTGGAGATGCTATGACAAAATGCACAGCCTGTTGGGCTAAAATTTTGTTCTAATGAATATTACTCAAAATTATTTCAAGATAATTATTATTTATATAAATAAATTCTTCTAAACTTCTATATGTATATAAGTAATAATTTATGCTTTATTTTACTAAAATATCAGCTTCAAAATCAATAAAATGAAAAAATATGCCTATTAAAAAGCAAAATTTTTTTTATCATTGCCATACTGAAAAGCATATTCTATTCATAAAACGCATTTAGAAATATGTTACAGTAGGCAAACTTGTTACTTTTCACATATTAAATTGAATTTTCATAATAAGAAAATTCAATGTTTTGTGTAAACAAATATACGGGTATCACAGGGATTAAAAAAAAAAAAGCATAATCATTCAAAAAGGTAGAAAATAGTAGGATATCGAATTCATTTGCAGCAACTTTTAAAACTTCCATTTTATTCTTTCAAACGAGAACCAGAACCACATTTGTAAATTATGAATTGCAATACATAATTTTCCAAAAGTTTTTTTGTTATTAAAGCATTTTAAGCATAGGTAGACTTTTAAAATAATTCCATGTAATAAATTTTTCATAAAAACTATTTCATTAAAATGATATGTTTGTTCATTTGGTCTATAAGAGATTCAAAGTCTTGAGACTTTTGTTTTTTCAGTGTTTATGTCACACCAGATTGATTCAATATTACACTGGCAACCTACGTCTATTGGTCATAGTGTTTTAGAGTTTATGTGATTTTTAACTAAAAGCAACCCCCCCATTATGTCTGTCCTTCCTGTACACATTATAAGCATCACCATATCCAAATAATTCTGCATGCTCAATATCAGAGCGACACCATATTTCTGTTATACCTATAAATGTCAGCATTCTATGGTTTAAGTAATACTTCAATTCATCATGTTTATTTACTATACTCCTACTATCAGCGTACAAGCAAAAAGCAATGCAAGAATCAATTTCACCTTTGCTGTTGTTGTAGTAGGGTTTCAGGAGTATCAGCGACTAAGACCATATTGCTCTGCGTAAACTGTCTGTAAATCATGCATAGTCTGTAATAGATTTTCTGTTTGCCGGACAAAAAACCCAAGAGTCTGAGGAGAAAAAAAACCATGCTCGCCTGAAACTGACAAACTCAGGCATATTGTGAAAAAGACCCATAAAATTTCTCATGTCATTGATGGGGCTTTAACTATGGTCTTTTCCAGCTGGTGTGGGAAGGACGGTGATTCTACCAACTGTGATACCCATGACGGCACTTGTAGGAGCATAAGCTTGAATAATTTGAAGAGAATAGTGACTATTTAGCTTAATAGCACAGCAATCAATTTTTTCAATAATGCTTTCTACTTTTATGGTTGAATCTGTTGCCTTTTGTTGATGAGGAACCCAATTCCACCATACCATCCATTGGGCTGGTCTTCCTGCTGCCACAGGAAGCACAAAGAACAGCTTGCAGGTCTCTAGGGAATGGGGGCCATACCATAATCTGTGCAGTGCAGTGCACAGATTATGGTATGGCCCCCATTGCAGGTTAGTAGATTTTGGATTGATTTAGCCTGGTGTCTACCGTAGATCGACTCCTTATCACGGATGGAGTGTTTGCATGAGTCAATGAAGTTGAGAACTGTGCCACTGGGAGCCTATACTCTTAGCAGGGCCACCCATGATGGACCTGCTAAGAGTATAGGCTCCCAATGGCAGTTCTCAACTTCACTGACTCGTGCAAACACTCCATCCGTGATAAGGGATCGATCCACGGTAGTGATACACTGTGTGCGTGTGTGTGTGTATATATATATATATTAGTTGTAGTGGTAAGTTCTAATAGTGCATTAATAGACAAAGTTAAGCCGGCTATAATGTATAATACGAAAGCTAGTAAGTTATAGCTTCTCAAGCAGCCCAACGCCTTATGCAAGTGCCCAATGCAAACTGGAAAAAATACACATATGCCAAATAAAGTAAGGAAAACCTAACATATCCATAACATTAAAAGAAAAATGTTATGGATACGTTAGTATATATATATACACACTAACATACACACTAATATATACACACTAACATAATATATATATATATATTATGTTAGTGTGTGTATATATATATATATTAGTTGTAGTGGTAAGTTCTAATAGTGCATTAATAGACAAAGTTAAGTCGGCTATAATGTATAATACGAAAGCTAGTAAGTTATAGCTTCTCAAGCAACCCAACGCCTTATGCAAGTGCCCAATGCAAACTGGAAAAAATACACATATGCCAAATAAAGTAAGGAAAACCTAACATATCCATAACATTAAAAGAAAAATTAAAATGTTAATTATAGGCATTTAGATACATTGAAAGGGACTTTTTCGAGGGCTAACCCTTTCAATGTATCAACCATAATTAACGAGCTATCCGTTTCTGTAGTCATCATCCAGCATAACTGTGTCCAAATGATAGTCAGGTAGTATAAAATAACCAGGTAGAATAACATTAAAGATGTATAACAACCATCCAAAGGATGCAACCATCCATTACAATAAGATATTTAAGTTGATATATCCCAATTTAGTAGTAAGCTGACAAGATGACTGTTAGCCCGACGGATAGCCAAATTTTAAATTATAGAAAGAGATCCATCTATAGTTAGACTTATACGTATGTAGTATATAATATATAATCACGGTAGAATTAGCAATTGCCAAGTAACAGTAGAAGCATAAGCTAACCAAGGTGAACGGAAAAGGTCAAAGTATAGATATAGTACCTCAATCTCCCTCGATCTTACAGCAAAAGTTAAAAAGAACAGAAAAAGTTAAATCATAAATTAACTTCGGATATAACCGGGAGTGTAAATTCCCATCCCTTATAGTAAGGGATACCTAATATATATATTTATATATATATATATGAAATATGAAAACGAAGAAGTGGGAAAAACTTTTCTTCAACTAGGCTCGGCATTTTGTGTTTAATAACTTCTCCATCTATATTTATTTTTATTTTATTTTATTTTACTTTCATTGATGACACTTATATATATATATATTATATATATATATATATATATATATATATATATTAGGGTAGTTCTTATTTATATAGAAGAAATTTTTTTGGAGAATTTTAAAATAATTTTCTCCAGTTTTGTACCTTTCCATTAGTTACAAAGTACAGAATTTCAAATGGGTTTGAGATCAGCAACATGTGCCACACCCGTTATCATTGTACAAATGAATTTCATTCAGTGTGTAAAGTGCATGGAGCCTGTGGCAATAGATGCTATCCACATCTATTATACAGTTTGCCACAATTTACATACAGTATACACAGAGCAATATGGCCTTAGTTGCCGATGCTCCTAAAATCCTACTGCTACTACAACTGTCATATGTGAAAAGTTAGGTTTTTTTTTTTTTTAAATTTGGAACTAAAGGTAAAAAATACATAGTTTGTGTACAAATATTTATCTTGTCGGGCCAATGAAAAACCAAATTTTATGCAATAAGCTGCCTTCTAAAAAAGATGTATTGGGTATGTTATTTTGCAATATAAGAACTGTGGATTAGAGTTTTGTATGACAGTGTAAGTCTCGTGATTGATGAAGGAAAGCCTGGATCCAAATTCAAAACTGTTCAACATTGTATTATAAAACTAAAAAAGTTATACAGCGATCTAGAGAACTTAGAAAAGACAAAAGCAGTTCATTCCATCAGCAAAAAAAAAAAAAAAAAGTAAAAGGAAGCTTTAAACGATCTATTTGATATTGCGACGTTATTAGATAAATTAAGCATAATTAGAATTGCTGAGAACACAGAATTTTTTCTTTTGCAAAGGAAGAAGGATCAACCAGGCTACATGCTAGGAGTGGATTTAAAATTAATGAAAACCGAGAAGCGTAAAGAAGAACGGTTGGTTGCAGAAGCAAGGAGAAATATTCTTCTAGAATGTCAGTTGTGTTCAACAAAAATTATCCATCTATTGAGATATGGACAGATCTGAAGAAATGAAGAATGACAATACCAAGGAAATATCATCATTTCCAATAGCTGGACTATCGAATATTAAAAGAGCAAGAAAAGATATGACCCCACACTTTGCAGCAGCTCTGTACAGATGTATAATTAGTGACAGAGATGTTCATATTTTAACAGTTTCAGTGGATGCCATCTTGTTGAATCCCAATGAAAATGTGATTAATTGATCATCTATTAAAAGAAACAGAGAAACATTATGAGCAGAAAGGTATTTATCAATAAAATCAGTGGAAATGAACTCCTGATTTCATAGTTATTGGGATTCAAAGATATTGCCTGATATTTTGGAGAAAAAAGATGTCAATTGGTTACCTGTGAATTCCAGTTGTTTAAATTTGGAACAAGTATTACGAGTATCTGCTAAAAATATAGAACAGACAGATTTAGCACTCATTTTTCACTGCACAAGGACCACCACTATTCAAATCCTCTGCATTGGTGGTTCGATCGGGGGACGGACTGATCCTTTGTGATCGGTTCGCCTTTGCGGCGATTTGTCTAGCGATTGAAATGCAGCGATTCCCTGACCATTATTGGCCTTGTGGTCCTCCAATGATATGGGGCATAATGGTCAGTCTATTTTTGTTATTTTGGTTTTATTTTATTGTAGTTAGTTTAGTCTCTATTTGTGGTATTTCACGTAATTCGAAACTGGCACCTTACGAGGGGTGCCGCCGCTAAATTCTTATGTAATTGGCTCTAAATTTTAAAATTGATTTATTATTTTGAATTGGATTTTCTAAATTATTTGGAGATTTTCTGCTACAATTTTTAGTCTCACCTTTTCTTCTCCCCCCCTGTTGATTAATCATTATGTTTAATTTATTATTATTTTTCGCTCAACAGTTTTGCAATGCTACTGGCATTAATTCTGATTTAATATTTAATATCAGTTATGCATTGGGCATCATATGCATTTTGCTGCCTCTAATGATAGCTTTATATTTATTTTCTTAATTTTCGCATTATATTTTGTAACATTTGTTTATTTTTTAACTACTTCATTATGCTAATATACAGTCGATTCCGGTTATTTGGGACACATCGGGACTAGTGCATTTTGGCCCGATTAAGCGGCTGCTCCAATTATCCGAAGTTTCACATAAATAGTTAAAAATACAACGTACCCCCCCTTTACAATTAGTTCACTGTACAATCAAACACGTTATGACAAATTCACCAACCATAATGTACCGTTCACTATACGATGTGGCACCTCCGTAGCCAAGTGGGAAGGAGCAGCAGTACGTAGCACACGCTTCTTGATTAGACCGGGGTTCGAGCCCATCACCACCAAATACGGAGGATGCGGAAAGGACAGGGAATGACCACCACATATCCCGGAGCAATATGGCCTTAGTTGCTAATGCTCCTAAAAACCAAATAACAAACAAACAAACTATACGATGTGTAGTAAGCGCCGGTCATTGTGATCACGTTTGTGAATTGAAGTTTAATTCTATTAAACAGCGATTCTAATTAGTGAAAATAGGAGGAATGTTATCCACAGGCTATAAAAGTAAAGATATATTAAGCACAAATTTAACCTTTATTACCTTACCAATTAAAAAATTAAATGATATGTGAAATTCGGAAGAATGTACGTGATAATCAGAATAATTAATATGTACTGTAATATGTACATACTAACTAGTTGACATTTGTTCACTGACAATTGTAGGTGGGGGTTAAAATTTAAAACAGTAAAAAGATAAGCATTCAATAACAAAAAACACGGCACACACAAATTGCAAGTAACACGATACATGCAAGTGAGAATGGAGTAATGAGTTACAAAGCTTTAAAAATAGGAATGAAGAGAAGATCTGAAAATTAATTTTTTTATATGATTGAAGGTTCCATGGAAGTGTAAGCACATTTTACCATAATAACCCACAGAATTCCAGCTGTCAGTATTATCGCAAATTCAATAAGATCGAGTTTACTATCCGTTTATGATAGATTGCACCAACAGAAAAGCCCAATAAACAGGTGACTGCTAATTGTTTTTATTGTTTTATGGTTGTGACCTCCAGAAATCCGACCGAACTACGTGGTATGGTCAGAGACAATCGTAGGATAATCTCCAGTGCTGCGGTCTCCTGCCCCAATTAAACGACATTTTGTCCCAATTAAGCGAAGTGAACCCTGGCTATTTTCTCGATTGGGTTCTGTTTTTTAAGATTGTCCCAAATAAACGGCTGCCCTGATTAGCCGGTGGCCCAAATAACTGGAATTCACTGTATGTATATATATATATATATATATATATAAATATAGAAAATTAATAAATAACTTATGTAAAGTAAACTAAACAAGAACTGATTAATGCCATCTATACATATCTAGATAGAACATTACATCAGTCTTATTATATATTTTTTGTATAGTTTAAGTACAATTAGTAAAATAGGTAAGATATATTTCATATAGGATAAGCTGGTAGCTACTTAACCCTATAATAATAGCCATAACTGGTCCACGAGGCCAAACCTAGTAAAGGATGATCATTAGTCAAAGTAAAAGTAAAAATAAAACAAATAATAAACATAATAATAATATATATCAAGTCAATTATAGGTAATAGGACACATTGAAAGGGACTTTATCGAGGGCTAACCCTTTCAATATGTCCCCCTACAATTAACCCGGCTATCAGTTTCTGATATCATCTGCCTGTTTAACACGGTCAAAAGGTAAAGTTAATTAACCCGGCTATCAGTTTCTGATATCATCTGCCTGTTTAACACGGTCAAAAGGTAAAGTTAAACAGGCAGATGATATCAGAAACTGATAGCTGGGTTAATTGTAGGGGGGACATATTGAAAGGGTTAGCCCTCGATAAAGTCCCTTTCAATGTGTCCTATTTCCTATAATTGACTTGATATATATTATTATTATGTTTATTATTTGTTTTATTTTTACTTTTACTTTGACTAATGATCATCCTTTACTAGGTTTGGCCTCGTGGACCAGTTATGGCTATTATTATAGGGTTAAGTTTTTTTTTTTTTTTTTTTTTTTAAGAGCATTAGCAACTAAGGCCATATTGCTCCGGTGCGGTGATCATTCCCTGACCTTTCCGCATGCTCCGTATTTGGTGGTAACAGGCTCGAACCCCGGTCTAATCAAGAAGCGTGTGCTACGCACTGCTGATCCTTCCCACCTGGCTACGGATGCGCCTTTAGGGTTAAGTAGCTACCAGCTTATCCTATATGAAATATATCTTACCTATTTTACTAATTGTACTTAAACTATACAAAATATATATATATATATATATATCCTCATTTATAGATATCTGTATTGCTAATGTAATTTAACAAGTTACCTCCCTTCAGTCCATTTGGGATTCTAGCTCTGCTTTTACAGTCCTCCTGCATCTTGACTTAGAAGAACAGAGCCAGTTCATACTCGTCTTAGGGCTAGTTGTTGTTTGTTTGTTATTTGGTTTTTAGGAGCATTAGCAACTAAGGCCATATTGCTCCGGGAGATGCGGTGGTCATTTCCTGACCTTTCCGCATTTTCCGTATTTGGTGGTGATGGGCTCGAACCCCGGTCTAATCAAGAAGCGTGTGCTACGCACCGCTGCTCCTTCCCACCTGGCTACGGAGGCGCCCCTTAGGGCTAGTTCTGGAGTATTTAGCCATTTTCTTGTTACAACTACTGAGACATCAGAACGGTCTTGTATGTAGGCTATCAGCCGGTCTGTAATGAATTCCCTTGTGGAGTTGCCTTTTTCTTCTATGGTTCCATGTACTGAGTTACACTTAATGCAATTGATTCCCTTTACTAAACCCAAAGTTACCGATCTTGAATACTTCCCACTTTGAATTTGCCATTGGTAGCATCATCAGTTGGTCCCAATACATAATTTAAAAACTGTCTGAGACCACTGTACTCACCTTTACGGAAGCAAAAACCCTTCCCTTTACCCCTGATGGTAACTATATCTTTAAGTAAATCCCACATCAGTAAACTGTGATCACTGCCACCTAGTGGTTCCTTTATCTGCAAATTCTTAATGCATGAATAATCACTGCTGATAACCAGATCAAGAGTATTACACCCCCTGGTTGCCTCTCAAATATGCTGCTACTGCAGAAAACAATCATCCAATAAATCCACAAAAGTCTTGCTATTGTGTGAGTGACCAACACACAAGTTCCAGTCAATATATGGGAAGTTAAAATCTCCCATTATAACACAATCTGATTTACTGGCCCATTCTATTTCTCTGTACAATTGTTCATCGTACTCATTAGAGTCATTAGGCCTATAACATACTCCTACTCTCATTTTTACTTTCCCAGTGCTTATGTCACACCAAACTGACTCAACATTACACTGTCCATCTATGTTAACTGGAGATACTTCCTTAAATTTTATGATTTTTTTAATTTACAACCTAACTCATCCTCCCTTCCTTTCCTATCTGTACACACTGTACTCCCCAACTTCCAAGTCTGCACTGCTTATATCTGTCTGACACCGTGTCTCTGATATCCCAACAATATCCCTTTGATGTCTTGACCTGCATTTCAAATTCATCAAGTATATTTACTATACTTCTAGCATTGGTGTACATGCACATATTCTTAGTTACCCTAACACAGCCCATGTATTTATTTGTTTCATGATGACTCTCACCAGTAACTAAACTCCCCAGGCCGCTGCTCATCCTAATAGAAGCAGTGCAAGGATCATTTTCACCTCTGCCTGTGGCTACTATTAACCTTTTAGTCTGTGAATCCTGTCCCCCAAGCTTGCAGTTTCCGACCCATCTAACACTGTCTCGATAGTATTAGCAAACAATTTGCACCCCTTCTATTTAAGTGTATCCCATCCCTGTAGAATACTACAAGCACAGACCACGCTGAGAAAAATTCTACCCCACGAGCTATGCACAATCCCTCCAGGGCCGAATTGATTGACAAGGCTCACATCATATACTCCCTCCTATCGTGTCTGAGCAGGATTACAGACGCTTTCAAATTTAACCCTAACTCCCAACTTTTTTTTCAGCATTAACCTGTACTTGTTAAATAAATCTGCAGATCTACTACTCTATGTCATTAGTGCCAACATATACAACAATATGTACCCTTAAAAGATGATATCTGTTCTACATCATCAACAGGACTGGGATATGTCTGTCAGGGGCAAAAGCCCCTGGCAGACATATCCCAGTCCTATTCCACCTACTCATTTTACACAATATATTACCAGTCTCTCTGACAATAGAGTCAGTGACAATAACTAACTCCTGTAGGACAAACGCATTTTGCCTGATGCACAAGAGTGAGCTCTGGCATTAAGTTGGGCAACTGAGAGCTTGATGGTTCCCTTCTTTTAATACCTTCAAGGAAATTTACCCGACTCTTCAAACTCTCAAAAGTGCCCACCAGAACACTGAGTTGGAGCCTAATTTCTTGACATTCTCTGCACCTAGCACACACAAAGATATCCTCCTTGGCTAGATCAATTCCTGTCCCACAAGTTGCACATTTTTTTATGCACTGACATTGTATAAAAACATTAATGGAATCCCATTGTCTCGCAACTTTACTAGACATGTTGGACAGACAACTTGCTACAGAGACCTGCTATTAGCAGGTCTTGATCACATAAGTTGTCATCCCAACATTTTTTTAGGCTGTGATGCGTTGGAGAATCACCCCTCTTGGGTCTTCTCCGAGTCACAGCACTCCTGCTACTTTGTGCCAATTGCTTTGCTACTCTAGTCTGGGGCATAATATTGAAATTAATAAATTTAATTAATCAATTATCAATACTACACTTCTAATAGATTCCTTAAATGCAGTGATACGTTTTATGCTATCCAGTTTTATGTTAGAGCTACCAATTTACCACAATTAAAAATTTGAATTCCCTCCCAATCACTTTATACGAAAATAATGGCTGCAAGATTCGAATGAAACAATGGTTTTGCATATAATAAGTAGTAATCTAGAAAACTCTATCTAAATTAAAAATAACGAGCATAACTAGAACTATAAAGCTACTTATAAAGTATAATATAATATGACAAGTAAATAACATAGCAAAACACTGATTTTTTTGGAGCTTGTAATTCACAACTGGAACTGTTCAAAAATTTTTAATGAGGTGCAATATGATTTCAGCAATCAAAGTAACATAAAAACTAAATACATACTACTGTACTATACTATGAACTAGTACTTCATATCTCATAAAATACATGACATTTTATACATTGCAAATACATAGTTAACAATGACATACAGTCTAGGGAATATATAAAACAGAGAAACTGGTTTGTTTCACTATCCTTGAAATTTGGGGGGGGGGGATTAGGGATTAGCATCCTGCAATTATTGCATCCCTTTTTTAATATGGATTACACAATTTTAAACTATTTCTTGCCATTAATCAAAAAACCATATGATGAATAAAATATACTACATGAGTTGCAATGTGAATTTCTTTGATGCATCTACTTGAAGGTTAATATGATGAGAGAAACAGGCTTGCCAAACTATTTACGATAATATCAAAAGTTTTCCGAGAAAAATCTGAAGCAACATATACCTTGATTTTTTCTTCTAACAGAATTGATGCTGGTCTTGGACGCCAGAGGAGCTGACAAAATCGCTCCACATTGTTTCTCCTTAGTAGTTTTCCTTGAAAGGACCAGAGCCAAAAATCATTGTCAACCTAAACATAGAGATAAAGGAGAGAATCTGTTAATAATAATATTCTAAAAAGACATGCAAGATTAAATACTTAAAAATACACTAGAGCTCTTTACACACCTTATGTGCCCACCAGCTAACTCCTGTAACAACGTATCTTCCTGTAGGATCCCATTCAACATCTGTCGCCATAAAGTGTTCTCCTTGTGCCATAGTAGTAAAATCGGATGTATCAATGAATTCAAGAGAGCCATTCATGCTGGATATTTAACAAATGAATGCAAAGAATCATTGTTAATTATTTAAAATAAAATATATACTAAGATTTATTTTAATTTATCAATGACTAAACACTGCCCTCAAAAAATCAACCATAATCATTAAAACAATTACCTCATTTCAAATTAAGTAAATTTTATATTTAGAAGGTAAATAAATTGCAAATGTACATATATTTTAAAAGATGATTTTGAAAGAATATTCTGGAAAGACATAAGCTTACTGAGACTATCATGTATTTCAGTTCCAAATATTATTTATTTTATTGAATTTATTAATTTCATTATTTAGCACTCCAGACATACAAATCATTCATTCAGGAGAGTTACCTTTATTCCCAGCATATCTGATTGAAGTTTCAATTAAGAAAGTACTACTGTAGGGTATTTAATGGTTTATTTAGACCATGAGATAAACCATGAGACTTAGCAAATGAAAGACACGAGGGGCACAGCATTTCACTGCATACTCCTAATACAGCCCTATGTCGAAGTTTAGGGATTAGTGATATACTGTGCCCCTCGTGTCTTTCATTTGCTAAGTCTCATGGTTCATCGCAAGATTAGGGAACTTGCTTATGTTTGGCTGTTATTTATTTTTATTAGATTTCATTAAGTTCAGCTTTCATACTAAATCAAGGTTACCCAAGTAACAGGTCAGACATTAATATCTAAATTAAAAATTAACAAAAAAATAAAATTAATATCTATATTAAAAAATTAACATCTCAAATCAAAATGTTAATGAAATCTTCTGCTAGTCACTTTCCACTTTGTTTAGCTTAAAATTTTTTGTCCATTTCAAATGCACTAAATGCGGAAGAGATAAGATAATCTTGGCAAGCTTGCATATCTTTTCAAAATATTCTTTCAAAATCAATATAATGCAGTGTAAAATATGTACACTTGTGTAACTGCTGTATTCATTACTCTTCACCTTTGTATACTGATACATCCTATACATTATACAGGATGTACCTATATGCAGAGAACTCACAAAACTTTAATATCTTAAAAACTAGACATACTGGAACTCCAGATCCAACTATAACATTGAAATTGCTCAATGCCAATACCTGGACATAATGTTCCAAATTCTGGAAAATCTGCAGAATGACCATGTTGACTGTTGCTAAAGCCTATGAATGGTGGTATCAGTAATAGTACAATGATGTAAGAAATTAAACATATACATTATTATAAAAAAAAAACCCCAAACACTAAATGGAAGCTTATTCTTGCAATTAATTACTCCCCACCTAAAGGCAAATTTATCCTACAATTTCAATTTATTCCCTTGTGAAAGAGTAAAGATACCACCAACACTAAGTTTACTGTAACTGGCCTTAAACAATTCAAGTACCAGGCAGGTGCCTGTTATCCTCTGGACCAATATCTTAAGTTTTATTTCTGTATAATTTTTCCTTCAGTAATCCCAACAAGAAAATGTCTGCAAGAGATAAATCTGACAGGTTGGATGGCCAGAATTCTGTCTAAGCTGTCAATTAATTCGGTTACCATCAGTCAGTTCTCAGTAGTTCCGAGTCATGCCTGGAGTATTATGAATATTGATGGGCAACACTTTTATGAATTGGCTCTTTCACAAATCATGAGATATGTTTTGTGTGTTTTCTACAGGGAAGGGGACTATAAAGTCCTTTCTCGCCTATAAAAATGAAAAAACCTGCTGGTTTTCTGGAATTTGGAGAGTTGTGAAGACTGAATAAAGCATAGAAAATTTCTGTTGTTTTGAAACTTTTTACTCATTACTGAAATGGAATGCTCTTTTAAAATCTTATAGCTCCAAACGACATGGAATGTTAATCAATAAGACTCAGCATGTGAGGATTATATTGTTTATAGTAAATAAAGTTCCCTATAACGAATATCAGTCAAACTCCCGTCCGCTCGAATTAACTGGAAATGGGACTCATCGGACCAGGAGACCAGTCTCCAATCACCAGAAGTCCAGTGCTGATGTTCTTTTGCCCAGCTGAGGCGTAGAGTGCTCTGTTGTGGTGTTAGCATGGAACTGGTGGTTCAGCGGCTTCCATAACCTATTGCAGCTAATGATTGCCTGACAATCTTGGTGGAGATGTTTCTGGAACCTCCCTAGTTGAAAGTGATTTGTACTTTACAATAAACTTTGCACATATCACTAAACTGGTTAGTGGTAGGATCAAAGTAACATTTGTATTCTTCTTAAGGGTTAAAATGAGATACAAAAGGTGAACTGTAAAGGTGAATGACCCAGAGGACTTCCAATGATCACTGATCAGTCAAGTACAATCAGAAAGAATGTAATGGAAGCAATGTACAAGAGGCTAGTGATGATGAAACATGTTTCAATAAACTTAGATTTCGTGTCACCCTAATACAGAGGATGATGAGTTTCATTTTGGGATGCAATGTATATAGGAGGGCAGAGAGGAACGGAAGTTATGTTTCTGAGACAAAGTTACCTAAATGTGGTAATCATACCCTGATTCAGAGCAGTGTCTGTGTGGTGTGGTGTGAGATACTTAGTGGTAAGCAAAATTAAGTGTGAAGGTATGATACAGGATATGTTGCATGATATGTTGCATGTAACTTGAATAAACAAGTAAATCAGAGTGTTTGTTAAGGGGAATATTTCAATTTACCACTTATTGAAAGAAAATAGTGGACTGGTAACTTGAACCCAGGAGTAAATTTTCTGAAACAATGACTGTTATTTTTATCAACATGTCATGGCGAGTACAAAGGGAAAGAATATTCTTAATCTGGTTATCATCAGTTCTCAGTAGTTCCGAGTCATGCATGGAGTATTCTGAATACAAATCATGATATATGTTTTGTGTGTTTTTACAGGGAACTGGGGCTATAAAGTCCTTTCTCACCTTTAAAAATTAACTCAAAAACTGTAGGTCATATTGAAAAACATTTTTAGCATTGTAATCAGTACACATGGGAGTTTAAAAAAAAAAAAAAAAAAAAAAGTTTGAAATTTGACCACGGTATGGTGAAATTTCCTGGATGTATAAACTTGTCAATCATCCACAGGCAAAATCACAATAGTTTTTGCCAGTCTTGTTGTTCCAATTGACGTAGATGTTTGATTTTATAGGGAAATAGCTAGAGGCCTATTTTCAAGGCTTTATGTATTATGCTCCAGGGAATATCAGTCACATGAGGCATACGACAAGCACAAGATCTCAACGAATTTGACTGAGCTCGTTGTTGCACCTCATCTATTCTTTGAATCACTTTTTGCAATGCCAACAGAATAACCACCCCTAAGTTTAGATTATGTTATACAATAAAGGCTACAATAACACTATTGTTATTCTTGTAAAAAAAGATTAATGAAATGCACTTTATCTTTAGGTAACATTTTAAAAACAAACTCGATTGAACTTGCGCTATGGTGTCAAATATTTTTTCCCCGTGATGATGAAGAATAAGACCAAGATGAGTAAACACTTGAATTCTCTGAGCCCCTAGGTCTTTTTGCTTACTATCTTGAGTTTAGCACAGTACTTTACATTTATACTGGTAAATCTCTGTTGCCACTCTTCAGCAATTATTTTATCTAGATTTTATCTCTTGAAGTAGAATACCCTGATTACCAATAACTACAGAACACTCTTTTGCATTATCCACAAACTTGAAACACATACATTAATAATATATAGAAATAGAGAGGAATTAATAGAATTTTATAGGGTAGTAGCTAAAAGGTAACAAAGCACTTGCAGCTGATGCAAGTGCTTTGTTACCTTTTAGCTACAGCAATTTCTCTTTCACATTCCTTTTTATTATTATAAAATCAACTCTAATACTGTATTTAATAGACTTCTGCTAATAACATTTCTAACTTCTTCATGCATGAATGCAGATGCATAATTTTTATATTCAATTTATCAAAAATCTGTACAGGACCATCAATAGTCATGCTATTTTTGTATTCATTACACCAATGTAATTCATCCTTTTCTTTCTATTGTTAATATAGACAAAGAATTCCTTGTTGCTTTTCTTTACATTCTTAACCAAACATTAAGCATTTGGCTACTCCTTAAATATTCTGTTATATTCAGTGAAAACGGTCAACTTCATGTTAACAAATCAATTTTTAAATATTTATATAATTAGAAAAATAAACAAATCTGCATAAATAAGATGCTTAAAAGCATTTACAAATTGCATTTCTTAAGCAGTGGAGAGAGAGAAAAGGAGGGAAAAAAGAAAAAGAAAAAAAAAAGCAAATTCTGAATTTAAAAGCCGTTAAATTTAAACTAATCTCACCAATTAAAATTTAAAGTTCTCTGCTTAATTAGTTATTTTTTTCATTAGTATTGGGTAACATAGTCTGTTTCCTGACTTGGCAGTAATTCATTAAAGTGCAAATTCAAAGTAACCCAATCTTCTTTCACAAACAAGTTCTCTCAAAAAATGGAAAATTTAAACACATATTTATACAAACCTAACCTTTTAACAACACATGATTACAATATACTAGACAAACTATTTGCCAACCAATACACTAAACTCCATACATGTTGTTAACGCCACTTTGAGTGAGTGAGTGAGTGAGTGTGAGTGTGAGTGTGTGTGTGTGTGTGTGAGAGAGAGAGAGAGAGAGAGAGGGAGAAATTGAAATTAAGATATTAAAGTTAAATTTTGTAATGAAATGCAAGGAATCACGTCAAAAACAATTTAAGAAAAGTGATTATTAAATATTGCATATAATTTTTCAATTGATTTCGTGTGACGTCTAGTAAATAATTCTTTTGTGAAGCAAGTTCAATTTTTCTAATTTAAGTATGTTACATTCAAGATATATAATGATTTTGAAAGTTATGGGTCTAATTTTGATTTGAGTGCTTCATAGAGGATAGATACATGTATTGGTATATTTGAAAAAATATATTTTATAACACCGCCCATGATTAGGTACCAAAGGTACAAGCGCCGGCATACAATCACCACATGTGGGATAAACATGAGCAGAACATTACATCAGCTTTTATGTGCACACTGTTAAATTTAGTAGGTCTGTAATTGAAACCCTCCCCATATTTCTGTACTTGAAAAGTAACACAAGCTTGACTAAAAACAGATGATTACCTGCCAACTCTCCTGATTTTCCAATCAGATGAAAGTTGATTAAATCAGATGGGTTGGCAATATGCATTTTTGTTCAAATTATGATTTTAAAAGCAAAATATGCAGTGTATACATTCTTTTCCCCCTTATCCCCAAGTCAGAAGTTAGCTATCACTGTTATGAATTAAAAACTGAATTAAAGTGAAGAATAAGCTTGAGTTACACACCTTCTCAATCCAGCAAGAACAATAAACTGTCCATTTGGCGACCAAAACAGATGATTGCATTGTTTCCTTTCAAACTTTTCTGTAACAAATAAAAATACGCAACTTTAGAGGCTGAAAATGAAAAGGGAAACTTGTACTCTGAGCCTTTAACTGCTTTTAAATAGTATTTAAAAAAGCTGTTGTAAAATTAAAAGATAAGACTTTGTCTTAGTAAGCTAATGAATTTCAAAAGTGTAATATAGTAATAACCAGCAATCTAGATAACTTAAGCAAATGAACAAATGCATTTATGTTTGTTATGTACCAACATTAATATCAGTTTGTTAAGCCAAGACATAGTACAGGAGCAGGCCTTCTTCTGAACAGCCATATGCAAGAAAGGTACATATGCAACACTGCTAATATCTACGGCAGCATACATTGGTATATTTATTTTAAAAATGCTTGTTAAATCTTGAATTTTAAGAGAATTTAAATGAACTGTCAATGACAGCATTAAATAATATTTTACACCACTGTTTGAAATCTTCACAGGTGGCTATGTCAATATTCCTATTTTAGAAATGGTCATAAACCTTGAATTTAACAGAAATTAATTAAACAAAGTTTTTGAAATAATCTGTCCCAGAGATGATTATTGTGTTTGTGGCGTTGGGGGGTAGTGAAAGCAATCCCAACAGTTTTTCATGATAAATTACACATATTTTTTAAATTACTTTCCACTAATAAATCAATTACTAAAAGGACTTTTGTGATAGCTTGTATAGATTCCAATAGTTTAGAATAATTTTCAATTTAGATTTATAATTTCTTGTTTTAAACTATGGCACTGAGAAAAGTAAAAAATTACAATTCTACAAATAGGATATTTTGTTTAAAATAGAGATACGACTGTAAAAAAAAAAAAAAGTGTCAGGTTGACCTTGTTTAAAATATTTTGGTATATGATAAATGTAAACAGTTCCATAAATTATATATGTTCTAAAAAACATAATACCACACAATAACATGATATTTAACTCAAAATGGAATGGATATTTTATATTTTCCATTTTTCAAATACCATTCTAAAATCTAAGGAAGTGCATCCATTAACACAGATGGAAGCTTATTTGGAAGATCTTTATGCCAAACATGATCAAAAGCCTTTGAAATGGCATTTGCTTGAGTTTCCCCAAACATTTCCATTGATTTGTCCACAAATGGGTAACATAAGTCAGTATATCACCAGTGGATCGGCACTGATGGAATCTACTGGTGATCATAGATCAGACGGGAGGTTTTGAGATAATTTGGATTAGTCCATCGAGTTCGTGGTTAATGGATTTCTCCATTACTTTAGAAAGAGTAGAAGTAAGTGCAATGGAACAATAATAGATGGGAAGGATTTTTCCCCTTTTTAGGAACTGGCTGGATATGAGCAAATTTCCAAGCAGAAGAAAAAACACCAGTGGAATAAGAAAGTGTAAAAAGGCAATATAGAACAGGGGTAAGCTCAGGAGCACAGCTTTTGAGAACAAGTGAAGAAATACCATCAGGACCAGTAGCTTTCTTAGCATTAAAATTCTTCTGACGTCCTTTCAATGGAATATGATAGAAGGGACTGAGTGGAGTGTACCAGGATTGGTAGGTGGTTTACCAAGATCATCAATACAAAAGTTAGAAGAAAAGTAGGATCCGAGCAGGTCAACTTCAACTTTAGCTGATGTGGCAATATCAGTTTTAGCAGAGGTGGGAGTACAGATGGGCAAATGTTGTGGCCAACACCTTTTTTGGCAGGAGAGGAGAATGCTTGACTACCATTTGGACAAGAAGCAAATTGTCTACTCTTAGCCTGTTCAAAATCTAGTTTGGACTAATTAATAAACTGCTTTACAATTATTGCAAGCTTTGGTGTAGGCAGAAAATGAACCTGGAGATCTGAATGCAAAGCTAATTGTGGTATGCAATATTCTTATCTTGAACAGTCTTAGCACATTTATTGGAAAACCAAGGTTTAAAGAAAGGACAAGATTTTAAGGTGTGGTATTGATTAAAGGATTTCATCTCTAAAAGAATAATTTCACTGACATAATCTGAGCAAACACTCTCAGATATGCCAGACAAGCTGTACTTGCTACTTGGGAGTCTAAAACGCTGATCGAACTGATATTCGGGTGCCATTCAAGTCTAGTGGACCCAATTTCTGTGAAGTCTGGAAGGTCTGTAATAGCCAAATCTTCTGCTTGCACTTTCACGATGATGGGACTGTTAGTAATCCTGGGTATAACCCCCATTCACAATCACACTGTGGGTGACCACCCAGGTGTGCAACCACCAATGTAAGCAGGGGTCGAGGATTGGCATCCACACCACATGGAGGAATGCCACCACTCTGTGTTACCAGGCAATACTAGGTGGTAGATGACTCTCATCAACAGGTGCAATACCACCACTTTGTTTATTGGAAGCTTGAAGTGGTGGAACCCATGTTTAGTCTCCAGAGCTAATTTCTGGTCAACATTTCCCCACCTCTTCCATCATGCAGTATGACTGATGACTTTTGAGGTTATGATAGACATCATGGTGAGATCCAATCTTCTTTACATTTCGAGTGTAGACCTCTAAAACGGTGTGCGCAGCTTGGCCGCTAGTTAGTACACTGGACCGAACCTATTGGTAACTCTTTAGGAGGCTTCCAGATTAGCTAGTGTATAATCTTGTTACCTTTACTCTGCCAAATAGTGACTGGAGGGAGTCACTCCAGTCACTATTTGGCAGAGTAAAGGTAACAAATAGTGACTGGAGGGAGTCAAAGTAGTGTGTATGCAGGAGAGGGCATTGTCGAGGCCACGTTATGTCAACGATCTGGATATATTCTTACCATATGTATGCCATATCCAAAAATTTCATTACTTCATACAGCATGTCACTCCCCACCAATTTTTCTTACTATTGAATGCACCATGAATTGTCAAACTAATAGAGTAAGCTTATCTGTGAAAAGATCTAAACCTCCCAAACACTTCCTAGTTCATTTCACAAATAAATGTGGTATCAATTCTAATCTCAATGATGTCCATTTCCACTTGCAGTCTGCCAAACCCCATGTACCTTTTCTGACAGAATCTCAGTTATCGGCTGATTCAACTACTGCTCATCTCAGTTGCCCAAATTATTCGCTGTATGATTCCTTTTGCCTCAAAAGTGGTACTTGTGCATATGTCTGTTCCGATATTCCCTGTCAGAGACTTGGCAATTTGGAATCTCCTCTTTTTGATCTTCTCTGGCTTAAAATCTCTCTACATCATTCTGTCAAATTCATCTGTTGTCTCTACTCTTCTCCCAACTCCACTAATCGCTAGGAGCTCTTCGACTTCCTCTTTTTGCAACTTGACTTTCTCCAGTCCAAATTTCCTAACAGTCAGGTAATTTTCCTTGGTGATTTTAATGTTAACGACTCGAGCTGGCTTCCATTTTCTAGTAACACATACCCAGCTGGTTGAGATGTTGAGGCTTTTGCATTACTAATGACCTTGCACAGATGTTTATTTACCTACAAGAATACCAGACAATCCTAACCATACAGCCAACACACGTGTTCTTTTTCAAACAAACAACCCTTCTAAGTACACATTCGAAGTGAGTGGTCCTTTAGGCACCTCAGATCACAACTTGGTGATTGTCTCTTCTCCAATGGAGCGTTTATCTCACGGCTATTCCCAACCTCGTGTTGTTTGGCATTACAAGAATGCAAAATGGGATGACCTGGGAGATTTCTATTCTTCTTTTCCTTGGTCGGACTACTGTTTCAAAACTTCTGATGTCAGTATTTGTTCAGATCATGTGAGTTAAATTATTCTTGTAGGAATGGAATCCTATATCCCACACGCCACTTTAAAATCTCGTAGTAGTGGCATGTGATGTAAGAAAGCAAGTATATGAGCTTAAGAGACTTTCAGCAAAAAAAAAAAAAAAAAATACAAAACAATTCCCTCTAAATGTTTGTCCAGTTCCTCCTTAAATTTATTTAACCTATCAACTTCCACAATGCCAGATGGAAGTTTGTTCTAGAAATTAACCACCCGCTGGCTAAAGGCAAATTTCCGCACATCTATTCTATATCTGTCTTTTCTTAATTTGAATTTTTGCCTCCTTAGGTTCGTAATCTGAACAAGGGGAAGGATCCCATCAGAATTCAGCTTGCTCAACCCATTCAAGGCCTTATACATCTCAATCAGATCACTGTGCAGGTGCCTAGTCTTCAGTCGCTGCAATTTGCAGAACTTAAGCCTCTCTTGGTAAGAGGATCCCTCCATCTCCCTCACCAATCTTGTTGCACTTCTCTGTGCATGCTCAAGCAAATCTGCATCCTTCCTAAAATGAGGCCTCCAGACCTCTACGCAGTACTCAAGGTGTGGCCTGACCATTGCCTCAAACAGAAGGACAATCACCTCCTTTTCCCTGCTAGCAATATTCCTGTATATCATTGACAAAACCCCCAAGACCTGCCCTGGCAGCATGTCTGCACTGCTCAGAAAACTTCATATCTGACTGCACAATTACTCCCAGGTCTTTTTCATTTTCTACCACCTTAAGTGTAGTACCACACAGTTGGTACATTTCTCTGGGTTTACTTCTACCCATATGCAATACTTTGCATTTATCAATGCTAAACTTCAGTTACAGCTTCTCAGCCCATCTGCCCAAATTTTCTAGATCCTGTTGCAGTAGCACACGGTCAACCTTTGTATCATCTGCAAACTTCAACACTAAGCTTGATATACCTTCAGCAATATCACTGATAAATATACAAAACAACAGTGGACCCAACACTGAACCCTGTGGGACTCCACTAATAACTCTTTGTTATTTGGTTTTTAGGAGCATTAGCAACTAAGACCATATTGCTCCGGGGATATGTGGTGGTCATTCCCTGACCTTTCCGCATCCTCCGTATTTGGTGGGCACGGGCTCGAACCCCGGTGTAATCAAGAAGCATATGTTATGCACTGCTGCTCCTGCCCACCTGGCCCCACTAATAACAGCAGTCCACGAAGAGCAGCACCCATTGATTACCATCCTCTGTCTTCTCCCACTCAACCATCCTTTTATCCATTGTAGCAACGTACCCTTAATACCATTCTGCTCCAACTTGTACAGTAGTCATCCATGCGCAACAGTGTCAAAAGCTTTCCTGAAATCCAAGTATATATCAAAATTATTTTTTGCATCCAGTTCCTTTGTAATCACATCATAATATCCTATCAAATTTGTCAGACAAGACTTTCCCTTAACAAACCCATGCTGTGTTTATATTTGTTGTTATTTTGGTTTTTAGGAGCATTAGCAACTAAGGCTATATTGCTCTGGGATATGCGGTGGTGAAAGTTTCGAACCCTGGTCTAATTAAGAAGCGTGTTCTATGTGTTCAAAGGTGCCTCCGTAACCACCTGGTTACGGAGGCACCTTTGAACCCCAGTCTAATCAAGAAGCGTGTGCCATGCACTGCTGCTCCTGCCCACCCGCTACGGAGGTGCCAGAGTTTATATAAGTAAAGAAATCCTTGCTGTTTTTCTTGGCATACTTTGCCAAAAATTTCTCGTAATCTGCCTTTGCCTGCCTAACCTCCTTTGTGCCTTGATTACAGACTAGCTTATATCTGCAATAGGCTTCTGTAGATATTTATCTAAACCTTGGTTTTCCAATAAATGCGTTAAGGCCGTTCAGGAGAAGAATGAAGCACATCGTAATTGGCTTGTTTCCAATTCTTCAGTTCCAATTTCTGCCTACATCAAAGCTCGCAACAATTGTAAAGCAATCATTAACAAGTCCAAACTAGATTTTGAACAGGTTAAGAGTAGAAAACTTGCTTCTTGCCCTGATGGTAGCCGAGCATTCTGGTCTCTTGCCATAGCTATTGGCCACAACTTTTGCCCATCTCTGCTCCACCTCTGTCAAAACCAGATGGTTCTGTTGTCACTTCAATCAAGGATAAAGCTGACCCGCTAGCATCCCAGTTTTCTTCCAACTCATGTATTAATGATCTTGGTAAAACACCTCCCACTGTTCCCAACACCCTCCATTCGATGCCTCCTGTGGTCTTCCATCAAAAGGATGTCAGAAGGATTTTGACGAATCTTGATGCTAAGAAAGCTTGTTCTCAAAACCTGTGCTCCCGAACTTACCCCTATTCTTTGCCGCCTTTTTTCACTTTCTTATTCCAAAGGTGTTTTTCCTTCTGCTTGGAAATTTGCTCACATCCAGTCAGTTCCTAAAAAGGGTGACAAATTCCTCCCGTCCAATTATCGTCCCATTGCAATTACTTCTACTCTTTCTAAAGTAATGAAGAAATCAATTTACTGTCAACTCTTAATCTACCTAAAAACCTTCCTTCTGATCAATGATCGCCAGTATGGACTTTGTCAGTGTCGATCCACTGGTGATATTCTGGCTTATGTTACCCATTTATGGACAAATTCAATGGAAAAATTCGGTGAAACACAAGCAGTTGCTCTATACATCTCAAAGGCTTTTGATGGTGTTTGGCATAAAGGTCTTGTAAACAAGCTTCCATCTTATGGTTTGCCAACTGTTTTTTGTAATTGCTTATCCAGTTTTCTCTCTGATCACTCACTGAGGGTGATGGTAGATGGCTCTCTGTCTTCTAACTTCTCCACTAATGCTGGTGTCACCCAAAGTTCAGTTCTTTCCCCCACACTTTTTCTCTTGTATATTAATGACTTTCTTCCATCGACTGGAAATCCTATCCATAGTTTTGCCGATGACACTGCATTCTACTTCTCGAATATCCGCTATGAATTCCTTAAATGCCGATCTTCAGGTAATTCTCCAGTGGGGCAAAGACAGCTTAGTTGATTTCAATCCTTCGAAAACTCAGTCTTATCTTATATCTTGCAAAAAGGATTCATATACTCCTATGTTTATCTTTGGTGATACTCCGATTTCTCGGCAAGTCGATATATCTCTTTTGGGGATTACCCTGACTTCTAATCTCTCTTGGCACAAGCACATTACAAATATTGCTTTCTCTGCATCTAAAAAAAAAAACAAAAAAAAAAAAAAACACCTTTGGTTTTTCTTTTGCTCTCGACGTTAGTTTTCTTCAAAACAGCTGTTCACTCTGTACAAATTGCAAATCAGCCCTACCATGGGATATTGTTCCAACATCTGGGGTGGTGCCCACAAAACCTCTCTCAGACTGCTTGATTCTTAGGTTAATTGTTAGGTTAATTAATGTTAACTTGATTCTTGTTATGTTAATTAATGATTCATTTCTAACAGTCTCTCCACTCGCTGTCTCATAGACATACTGTTTCTGCTGCATGCCTCTTCTACAGATACTTCCATGGGTACTGTTCTTCTGAATTGGCTTCTATAATTCCCGCTCTATCTTTAAAAACAGTCCGAACATGTGCTGCCACCAGCCAACATCCATTTATTGTCCAACTTCAAATTCACAGAACCAACTTTTCACCTTCCTCGTTTATTCATTCAACTACCGTTTCTGGAACAAGCTTCCTTCACACATCTTTCCTGAAAATTACACTCTACAAAGTTCAAGTCTGATGTCAACAAATATCTTCTCTCATTTTCTCAACCTCCAACCCAAGCACGGTACTAGGTACTAATACCTCTCGTGTTTGGGGTTTGCATAGAAAAAAAAAAAAAAAAAAAAAAAACGTTAAACTTACAAGGCATCCTAAATTCAAAAATTGATGAAATTACAGCTTCATAAACTTTCGAGGTTAATTGTATTTATTTTTCTGTACAGAAGGAAAATAATATCATTTGTGATGCACTCAGGTAAAGTAGACATTATGACTGAATATATTTTGCTAGAGTATAATAAATATTATAGTGAAAATACTATATTGAAAACAGTTTACTTATAGTTAACGACTCTTAAGAGAGGGACTAATCTTAATTAAACTGACTTCTCAAAATTGTTAAATTCTACTTACTTAAAAGGGTAACTGTACTCCCTGCTTTGATGCCATAAAAACTGACACTTATATGAGGGCTATCTCCATGAATTATTGCAAATTTGCTACCTACTGGTTCCCAAGCAAACGCTATTATATTTTCTGTGGAATAAAAAGATTCAGTGGGTCAACCACATTTGTCCATTCATAACAATAATTAAATTAAACAAAACAAGCATCATTCAGGTTTACCACAATAACTAAATAATCTTACTGAAAGTACAGAATTATTAATGAAAGGTGAAGGAAAGAACAGTAACCATTCAAAGCAAATAATAATTCATTTTTTTAAAAAATAATTGTTCCAAGATGTACAAACATTTAATATTATTTAAGGTTTATTAACCTTAAATAATTGTTTCAAGATTAAACCTTTAAAGAATTATTATGGAATTTGAATGAAAGAACAGTAAACCATTATTCAGTTTCATTTCAAAAATGAAGGTTTACCTGTTTAGTGTTTCTAAAACACTAAGTTTTAGAAAAATTAGTGTTCCTTTCTGTGTATCTGATAATGTAAAGGATTTTGATAATATTGTTTGGATTTGCAGTAAGGCAACTTAAGTCAGGAGATAGACAGGGATAAATATAACACCTTGACCTGAGACAAGTAGATTTAACCATGCCAACTTTACTGCTTTTAACAGAGGTTTCTAGTATTCGTGTGCCATTTACATTTTTAAAGCAAGTTTAATTTACACTGAGTAGACAGAAATCATGGGATACTTACCTAGTGGTAGGCCCATCTTTTACTGGTGTAAGGGCAGTCACATAGAGAGGCATTGAGTCCACAAGTTCACGAAAGCGTTTCACAGGTATTTCCATGTCTGCTGCACCGCTGTCCATAATTCCGTCACATTCCTGGAGGATCAAAAGCTCGAACAGACTGTTCTACAGCATCTGAAAGTTGCTTCACAGGGTTCATGCCCAGTGAAAGGGGAAGCCATTCCATGATGGTAGAATCTGCGGAATTCTATTTGAACCATGTTCTAGTCATCATGGTTCTGTGGGTGCACGATGACCATGAAGGGACGCAGATGGCCTACAAGGATGGACACGTAACCTGGACAGTTCAGAGATACGTCTAGATGTACCAGAGGTCCCAATGTGTCCCAGTTGAATATGCCCCAGACCATTACCAACCGTACACTTGCCTGAACAGTTTCTTGTTGACAGGACGGGTGCATAGCTTTGTGCAGTTTTCACTAGATAAATGGACCAGAAGACCCATCTGCAATCATCCAAAGCCCAGTGCTGATGTTCTTTCGCCCAGTTGAGGCAGAGAGTCTGGTGTTGTGGTGTTAGCAATGGAACTCTGGTGTGTTGGCGGCTCCCATAACCCATTGCAGCTAATGATCACCTGATAGTTTTGGTGGAGATATTTCCGGCACCTCCCTTGTTGAAGTCAGTGGTGATTTGTGCCACTGTCACTCTCCAGTTGGCTGAAACAATGTGAAACAGATGTTGACAGCCACATTCATCCACCACCTTTCCCCACCCACAGTGCTGTCCATGATGAGATGTTATTCTGGAAATAGTGTATTCTTGATACACTCTTGATATTGTCGAACAGGGATGGTGCCATTTCTGTACCACCTCTGCAATACAGTGACCCATGCATCGGATATCCCCCATCATCCCTCTTTCAAAGTCGGTTAACTCACAATGTTTATCCATACTGACAACGAATTACCATCTATGTGAATGCAGTTTACCCATATAACTGCCAAGCAGTGGGTTCATCCACTAGAGAGAGGGGTGACAGTGTCACATTGCCCAGGAACCCCATGAATTCTGTCCTTTCAGTGTATTTCAGGATTTTCATCTAGTTTATGTTATTGTTATTTTTTTTACACATTTTTCACACAAGTTCTTTGCGTATACATTACATTTGTTTATTAACACAGGTTTCAAGAACCACCATTAGGTGATTTAAGCCCATATTGTATTTAGTGGATAAAATAGTGGATTATTTAGTATCAATCATTTGTTCAGTACATTACTTTCAGTTATTTTTTTTTAACAAGTAGTGGTAGAAAGTTTTTTTTACTGATTTTTACACTTTTAAACAGTTAATTATTGTTGTTTTATTGGGATTTACTGTGCAAGGGCAGTAGGGTCTAATGCACCTAAAATGGTTGTCTAATTACTTGCTTTAAAAATATTTTTGGAAATGAACAGTTTACTTAAGAGGTAGTGTCTTTTTTGTGATTACTGTTCTTTCTAAATGCACAGGATGTCAGACACCATCATCAATATGGCAAGGGGAGCCTTCCAATTTATAGGTAGAAAAATTTATTTTTCACTTGAAATGTTTTTCAATTGAAGTCCTCCATTTTTCATTAAATCACACGCCATTTAATGGTAGTTTGTTTCTGTGGTTCTGTACTGAACAGATGCATTAAAAATAACAATATTTAATAGCAGTTGATCTGTACAGAAAATGTGATAGCCAGATTTATCCTGAGGAGAGAAAATATGCCATATTTCCTGGACCAGAAACGGACATTTTATTTTCCTTAAAAATACTGCATAAACTTCACTTCCTCTGTATTTTATGGTCTCAAGGTATAATAAGTGCATGCAGAATCTTTTTATAGCTGTGACTAGAAATAAATAGTTTTGTAACTTTCACTGAAACAGAAAAATAAGTAATAGATTTAACGCTCAAAAGTGTGCACTCATGCAAAGAGTGATGTCAATGTCAGTTTTAGTATTCTTTCATTACCATTTTTGCTTTTAATTTTCATTACTGATTGTATTAGAATTGGAGAAGTATACGCATAAAACAAATCAGATTCAACCGATTGCTTGTATACTTTTTGTAGCAGCATACGTGCTTGAAACAGATTGATGAAGGGAAAAAAAAAAAAAAAAATATATATATATATATATATATTTTTTTTTTTTATGTAAAAATTTGTGTATTATAGTTAAAAGTCATTGTCTGGCTGTTTAGCTAATGGGAGGCAAAATTACAATAGAAATAGACACTTCTGCCCTCGTATTACACAAATAGCTCAAAGTTCGGAAGAATTTTAGTTGTAGGAGAGTAAAAAGTGTATGACTGAAGAATAAAAAGCTGGTGCTCAGGTTATCCGAAATTTCTCATCTGTGTTAGTAATGGCCCTGGACCGAACCCTGGTCCAGGGCCGAACTTTCCTACAACTAAAATTCTTTCACACTCTGAGCTATTAGTGTAATACAAGAACAGGAATGTATATTTCTATCTTAATTACCTTCCTAATTTCTCCTCCCATTAGCTAAACAGCCAGACAATGACTTTTAACTATAATACACAACATTTACATGAAAAAAAAAAAATATATATATTGAGGTTGTCACAGACATTTTATTTTATTTTATTTTTTAACATATAATATACACAACAGGCATTCGCCCAGTTAAAGTGTATAACAGAGCAAAGGTTGTACAAACATAAAAATAAATGGTAGACTAATATACTTTGTACAATGGAAACGGGAAAAGTTCAATTCACAAAAATAAAAAGATATTCATGACGTCAAGTCCAGCGCTATGTAAACTCGCAAAAAGCAGTTTGCTGCAGGAGACATCATCACACACACACACACGAATTAATGAGGACATCTTTGGGCCAGAACTCATCCGTCAATCGGTCAATTTACTCCAGATAGTTCTGTGAAATTGTTTCTTGTTCACAGCCATATCCAAGTCAAACTTGTTCATGAGTGCCAATGTTCTTTTGAAGAAGGAGTTCCTGGATATCTCTAATCTGGAGTTACCGATGTGGAAAGTAGTCTTCTGTCTAGTAGCCACCACTGGAGCGTGAAGGTCAATATGGCATAGAAGATCCGGCAGGTAAGTTGATCCAGCGAAGATGTGGTACAACAGTTTTAAATCAAGAACAGTTCGCCGAGTTTCCAGAGATTGAAGCTTGAAGTAGGAACAGAGATTCCGGTAGAAGATTCTGTGGTAAAACATGGGGTTACGTCTGGAAAGATAGTGGATAAATTTCATCTGGAGCGATTCTATTTGCTGTATCAAGTATGCATAGTGTGGGTTCCATATAGGAGAAGCAAACTCCACTATAGGGAGTATAGTTGTCTTAAATAGGAGCACAGAGAACTGAGGATCTTGAAATCTGTACGTCTGCCGTTTAATGAAGCCAATTTGTTTTTTCGCTTGGTTCAATATATTCCTAACGTGTTTTTCAAACCCACATGTAGCGGTAAAAGTAACTCCCAGATCTTTAACTTCGTCAACTCTGGAAATCGGCATCTCCTTGATGTAATATTCATTAACTAAAGGCTTAGTTTTCCTCGTAGCGGAAAAGGAAATAGAGCTGCACTTCATAGTATTAACCTCCAAACCATTCAAAGCAACCCAATCAGCAAAAGAGTTGAGAGCAGTCTGAAGGTTAACTGCATCATCTGGACTGCAGATAGGTGAATATAGTTTCACATCATCGGCAAACATTAGTATCTAGATACCACCTCTCTCAACAAATTGCGGTAGATCTTTGATAAAGATGGTGAATAAAAGAGGCCCAAGAGATGATCCCTGTGGTACTCCTCTCGATGGAAAAAATTCCCTTGAGACTTCCTGTCCGATGATCACTGTATGTTTTCGATATGAGATATAACTCATCAACCAGGATAATAAAGGGTCAAGTATTCCATAGTGGCTTAGTTTTTGGGCAAGTTGATTATGCGGGACACTGTCGAAAGCCTTAGTAAGGTCTGTGTAGATCACATCAACCTGTCCCCCGCGATCGACGGTGTCTAGAACCTGTTGCCAGATGGTGAGAAGATTAGTGGTAGTTGATCGGCCCCTGGTGAAGCCATGTTGGCAGTCGCTGATGAAGTGATTAAAATATTCCATTAATCGGTGGTGAATGACAGTGTCCAGAATTTTTGCCAGCGAGTTCATAAGGCAGATGGGACGGTAATTCTCTAGTGAGTGGTTTGCACTTCTCTTTGGGATAGGAATAATATTAACAGTTTTGAAGTGAGTGGGGTAGATACCAGACTTAACGGAAAGATTGAATATATGCAATATTATATATTTAAGTTGTGGAAAGCATTTCTTCCACAAGATAAGTGGAATCTTATCTGGGCCTGCAGAAAAATCTTTTGTTAGTTTATGAAGCGCTTGAATGATATCGTCTGTGTCCACCGAGAGATTATTCAGTGTATCATCCTTAACAACTTGAAATTGATAAGCTGAAGCAGCAGTAGCTGCTGTTTTCTCTGAAAAGGAGGAGAAAAAGGTCGCAAAAAGATCTGCTTTAGTTTTGTCAGGTTATAGGCTTGCCATCGGAATCAATGATCCTTGTTCCTGTTGAGCAGTTATTAGAATTCTTTAGCATGTTCCAGAATGGCTTTAGGTCTCCATTTACTGTGAAACTGTGTTGAATTGATTGCATATAACGAGCGTACTGATTTCTGATCATCCTTTTAACGTTACTTCTGTGTTCCTTGAACAGTGCCATATATGCTTCATCATGTGTCGTCCTAAAGAGTTTTCTGCACTGTTCTTTGGCTCGTATAATCGCAATTATGTCTGTCATGATCCAATGAGGGAATCTATTCCTGTAATTTTTGCTAAGAGGTATGAACTCTTGAATGATAGAGGTGATTGTGCTAATAAGATGATCAGTGACTGCGTCAAGATCATTAATCCGTGGGAAGGAGAACCAATCAATGCAATCGAGCTCACGCCATAATAGTTGCCAGTCTGCTCTCCTAAAGTTCAGCTTGGCTGGAACAGGAGTTGTGCATCTATTCTTCTGTGATATGTCTATTTGACAGCTTAAAGCCTTGTGATCAGACGGCAGAAATGAAACTGCTTCTAAAATACGGATCTGCTTGGATGCAAAAATGAGATCCAGCATTGCCTTGCCTCTAGTACAAGTATTGTTATACTGCTTGAGGCCCATTCTCTCAGATATGTCAGACAAGCTGTACTTGCTACTTGGGAGTCTAAAACGCTGATCGAACTGATATTCGGGTGACACTCAAGTCAAGTGGACCCAATTTCGGCAAAGTTCGGATGGTCTGCGACAGCCAAATCCTCTGCTTGCACCTTCACGATGGTGGGACTGTAGTAATCCTGGGTATAACCTCCATGCACAAGTACATGGTGGGTGACCACCCACACCACATGGAGGAATGCAACCCCTCGATGTTACCAGGCAGTACTAGGTGGTAGATAACTGTCATCAACACCACCACTTTGCTTATTGGAGGCTTGAAGTGGTGGACCCCATGTTTAGTCTCTAGAGCTAACTTCCGGTCAACCCTTCCCTATATCTTCCATCATGCAGTATGATTGATGACTTTTGAGGTAAGGATGAACATCGTGGCGAAATCCAATATTTCTTACATTTCGAGGGTACAGCTCTAAAACGGTGTTCGCAGGCCATCCGCTAGTAAGTATACCGGACTGAACCTATTGGTAACTCTCTAGGAGGCTTCCGGATCAGCAAGTGTATAATCTTGCTACCTCTACTCTGCCAGATAGTGACTGGAGGGAGTCCGAGTAGTGTGTATGCGGGGAGCATTGTCGAGGCCATGTTATGTCAAGAATCTGGGTATATTCTTACCATGTGTATGCTATATCCAAAAATTTCATTACTTCATACAGCATGTCCCACCCCCTTTTTCTTACTATTGAATACATCATGATTCTAAAACTAATAGAGCAAGTTTATCTGCGAAAAGATGTAAACCTCCCAAGCACTTCCTAATTCATTTCACAAATATACGTGGTCAAAATTCTAATCTCAACGATGTCCATTTCCACTTGCAGTCTGCCAAACCCCATGTATTTTTTCTGACAGAATCTCAGTTACTGGTTGATTCAACTACTGCTCATCTCAGATGCTCAAATTATTCACTGTATTTTTTTTATGAAAACCCCAAACACAAAAGGCATCAAAACCTATAGTACTTAGTACTGTGCATGGGTTGAAGGAGAAGTATGGGTGGAAGGGGGTGCCGGAAACTTTGCTCTAGAGACTAAACATGGGTTTCACCACTTCAAGCCTCCAAAGAGCAAAGTGGTGGTATTTCACCGGTTGATGAAAGTCATCTACCACCTTTTCGCATCAAAGGTGGCACATGTGCATATGTCCGTTCTGATATTCCCTGTCAGAGACTTGGCAATTTGGAATCTCCTCTCTTTGATCTTCTCTGGCTTAAAATCTCTCTACCTCATTGTGTCAAATTCATCTGTTGTCTCTACCATTCTCCCAACTCCACTAATCACTTGGAGCTCTTTGACTTTCTCCAGTCCAACTTTCCTAACAGCGAGGTAATTTTCCTTGTTGATTTTAATGTTCACAATTCCAGCTGGCTTCCGTTTTCTAGTCACACCGACCCAGCTGATCGAGATACTGAGGCTTTTGCAATTACTAATGACCTTGCACACATTGTTCATTTACCTGAAAGAATACCGGACAATCTTAATCATACAGCCAATATGCTTGATCTTTTTCTCAAAAACAACCTTTCTAAGTACACGGTCGAAGTGAGAGGTCCTTTAGGAACTTCAGATCACAACTTGGTGATTATCTCTTCTCCAATGGAACCTTTATCTCATGGCTATTCCCAACCTCGTGTTGTTTGGCATTACGAGAATGCAAAATGGGATGACATGCAAGACTTCTTTTCTTCTTTTCCTTGGTCTGATTACTGTTTCAAAACTTCTGAAGTTAATGTTTGCTCAGATCGTGTCAGTGAAATTATTCTGGCAGGAATGGAATCCTTTATCCCACACTCCACTTTAAAATCTGGTCCTTTATCTAAACCTTGGTTTTCCAATAAATGTGCTAAGGCTGTTCAAAAAGAATGTTGCATATTCCCTGTCAGAATTCTTCAGTTTAATTTTCTGCCTACACCAAAGCTCACAACAATTGTAAAGCAGTTATTAATCAGTCCAAACTAGTGTTTGAACAGGTTAAGAGTATAAAACTTGCTTCTTGCCCTAATGGTAGCCGAGCATTCTGGTCTCTTGCCAAAGCTATTGGCTGCAACTTTAGTCCATCATTGCTCCCACCTCTGTCCAAACCAGATGGTTCTGTTGTCACTTCAGCCAAGGATAAAGCTGACTTGCTAGCATCCCATTTTTCTTCCAACTCATGTATTAATGATCTTGGTAAAACACCTCCCACCATTCCCAACACGCTCCATTCAATGCCTCCTGTGGTATTCCATCCTTTTGACGGAAGACCACGCTCCATTCAATGCCTCCTGTGGTCTTCTGTCAAAAGGATGTCAGAAGGATTTTGATGAATCTTGATACTAAGAAAGCTTGTTCTCAAAACCTGTGCTCCTGAACTTTGCTGCCTTTTTTCACTTTCTTATTCCAAAGGTGTTTTTCCTTCTGCTTGGAAATTTGCTCATATCCAGCCAGTTACTAAAAAAAGGGTGACAAATCTTTCCCATCCAATTATCATCCCATTGCAATTACTTCTACTCTTTCTAAAGTGCCTCAGCATCTCGACCTGCTGGGTCGGTGTGTCTAGAAAATGGAAGCCAGCTGAGTTGTGAACATTAAAATCACCAAGGAAAATTACCTCACTGTTAGGAAAGTTGGACTGGAGAAAGTCAAGTTGCAAAGAGAGGAAGTCAAAGAGCTCCAAGTGATTAGTGGAGTTGGGAGAACGGTAGAGACAACAGATGAATTTGACACAATGAGGTAGAGAGATTTTAAGCCAGAGAAGGTCAAAGAGAGGAGATTCCAAATTGCCAAGTCTCTGACAGGGAATATCAGAACGGACATATGCACAAGTACCATCTTTGAGGCGAAAGGAATCATACAGCGAATAATTTGGGCATCTGAGATGAGCAGTAGTTGAATCAACCGATAACTGAGATTCTGTCAGAAAAAGTACATGTAATGGAGAAATCAATTAACCGCCAACTCTTAAACTACCTAGAAACCTTCCGTCTGATCAACGATCGCCAGTACGGATTCCGTCAGTGTCGATCCACTGGTGATATTCTGGCTTATGTTACCCATTTATGAACTAATTCAATGGAAAGGTTCGGTGAAACACAAGTAGTTGCTCTTGACATCTCAAAGGCTTTCGATCATGTTTGGCATAAAGGTCTTCTAAACAAGCTTCCATCTCATGGTTTGCCAACTGTTTTTAATAATTGGTTATCCAGTTTTCTCTCTGATCACTCACTGATGGTGATTGTAAATGGCTCTCTGTCTTTAACTTCTCCACTAATGCCGGTGTCCCCCAAGGTTCAGTTCTTTCCCCACTCTTTTCCTCTTGTATATTAATGACCTTCTTACATTGACTGGAAATCCTATCCATAGTTTTGCTGATGATAGCACATTGCATTCCACTTTCCATTTTGAGAAACCTTGTCCTGCTCAATCAGCTTCAACTTCTCGAAAATCTGCTACCAATTCCTTAAATGATGATCTTCAGGTAATTCTTCAGTGGAGCAAAGACAACTTAGTTGATTTCAACCCTTCTAAAACTCAGTCTTGTCTTTTACCTCACAAAATAATTCTGCTCCTATGCTTATCTTTAGTGACACTCCGATTTCTAGGCAAAATGATACATCTCTTTTGGGGATTATCCTGACTTGTAATCTCTCTCTTGGCACAAGCACATTACAAATATTGCTTCTTCTGCATCTAAAAAACTTGGTTTTCTCTTTCGCTCTCGGCGTTACTTTTCTTCCAAACAGATGCTCACTCTGTATAAATCGCAAATCTGCCCTGCCATGGAACATTGTTCCCACATCTGGGGTGGTGCCCCCAAAACCTCTCTCAGGCTGCTTGATTCCATTCAGAAGAGGGCAGTTAGGTTAATTAATGATTCATCTCTAACAGAGTCTCTCCACTCGCTGTCTCATATACATACTGTTTCTGCTGCATGCCTCTTCTTCAGATACTTCCATGGGTACTGTTCTTCTGAATTGGCTTCTATAATTCCCGCTCTCTCTTTCAAAAGAGTCAGAATCCGTGCCGCCACCAGCCAACATCCATTTACTATCCAACTTCGAACTCATAGAACCAACTTTTCATCTTCCTCGTTTATTCATTCAACTGCCATTTTCTGGAACAACCAGAAACCTTCCTTCATACGTATTTCCTGAAAATTACAGTTTACAGAAGTTCAAGTGCAATGTCAACAAATATCTTCTTTCGTCTTCTCAACCTCAAACCCAAGCATGGTAGTAAGTACTATAGGTTCTAATACCTCTCGTTTGGGGTTTACATAAAAAAAATATATATATATATATATATTTACTAGCTCTGTCTATGCAGCTAGTCGCAAGATAGGTGAGTATTTTTGTGAAAATTACTCATATAAAAACCTCACTCACTCACTCACTCACTCACACACACACACACACACACACACACACACACACACACACACACACACACACACACAGTGGAGGACAGAAATCATAACCACCATGTTAGTTGCAAGGGTTTGTTGGTGAATCATTTCTTTTAGAACTGATACTACTGCAAGGAGTTTGAAATGCAACACTGCAAAAAAAACTGTGGCAAAGGGCACTTTTCAAAAATTTCTTTAAACAAAACTGCATAGAAGGAAAAAAAAAACTAATGATTAAACTTCAGCAAGAGACCCTTATCCATAGAGCTTTGCAACAGCAAATGATGGCAGATGTAGCTCCACCCACTGACTGGCTGCTAATCACCAAGATTTCGAGAGAGTGAATGCTGTTCTGCAAAACGATAGATATATTCCTGCAGGCTCTACTTGCTTGTAGAACAATACAATAGATGTTACAGAAGTGGCAACTGAAGTTTAACCTTGACAAATGCAAAGTACTGCATATGGGTAGAAGTAACCCCAGAGAAACGTACCAACTGTGTGGTACTACACTTAAGGTGGTAGAAAATGAAAAAGACCTGGGAGTAATTGTGCAGGCAGATATGAAGTTCTCTGAGCAATGCAGACAGGCTGCCAGGGCAGGTCATGGGGTTTTGTCAATGATATATAGGAATTTTGCTAGCAGGGAAAAGGAGGTGATTGTCCCTCTGTATAAGGCAATGGTCAGGCCACGCCTTGAGTACTGCGTACAGGTCTGGAGGCCTCATTTTAGGAAGGATGTAGATTTGCTTGAGCGTGTACAGAGAAGGGCAACAAGATTGGTGAGGGGAATGAAGGGATCCTCTTACCAAGAGAGGCTTAAGTTCTGCAAATTGCAGTGGCTGGAGACTAGGCACCTGCGCGGTGATCTGATTGAGGTATATAAGGCCTTGAATGGGTTGAGCACGCTGAATTCTGATGGGATCCTTCCACTTATTCAGGTTACGAACCTAAGGGGGCATAAATTCAAATTAAGAAAAGACAGATGTAGAATAGATGTGCGGAAATTTGCCTTTAGCCAGCGGGTGGTTAATTGCTGGAACAAACTTCCATCTGTCGTTGTGGAAGTTGATAGGTTGAATAAATTTAAGGAGGAACTGGACAGGCATTTGGAGGGAATGGTGTGATTTTTTTTTTTTTTTTTTTTGGCTGATGCTGCATAAGCTCATACATTTGCTTTCTTGCATCACATGCCACTACTACTACTACTACTACTACTACTTTTATTTCCACTAGTGAAAAAAGGTTAGGTTAGTTTATTCCACCAAATTCAGGATTGATTTTAGTGAAAAAAGGTGTCCGCAACGTTTAGTGTGTACCCCCCCACACCCTTTTTTTTTGCTTGAATCCATCCTGAATTTTATGGCATAATCTAACCTGACATTTTTTCACTAGTGAAAATGAAAGTCTGTTAAGAAAACTCCTACTTGTAGAAGGAGGTTTTCTTAATGAAGATGCGGTTTACTGGCTTGTCTATCATATTAATGCTGTCTCTACTCGCTTGTAGAACAGCATTCGCTGTAATGCAAAATCATGGTGATTAGCAATGCAAAGCAGTGGGCAGAGCTACATCTGGCCATCATTTTCTGTTGCGAAGATCCATGGGAAAGAGTCTCTGAAATTTAACAAAATAATAAATAAATATTCATAGTTATATCATAATGTTAAAATAAATTTAAAAAAAAAAATAAAGAAAATAAAATAAAAAGTTTTTAAAATGACTTCCTTTTTCCCTGATACACGTTTGTGTTTTTTTTTTTCACCTGCACTGGCTAGATCAATGGTTAAAAAATCCAGAGGGGGCACAGAAGATGTCCAATTTATACAGTGAGAGACTGCATCAAAGTTGCATCTGCTAACATTATAAAATTGATAATGACATTATAAAATTGATAATGCACCCTTTCAATTTAAGTGTATTCCATCCTTGTAAAAGTCTCTCCTGTTAATGAGCACAGACCATGCTGCGAAAAATTCCATTCCATGAGCCTTGCACATTCATTCCAGGACTGAATTGATTGATTGATGAAGTTCTCAACATATGCTCTCTCTCTCTCCTATTGTGTCTAGTTTCAATAGGAGAAATTTCAAATTCAATCTTAACTCGCGACTTTTTCCCAACATTGTTCTGTATTTGTTAAATAAATTTCCCAATAATCCCCAAGCTATAGCAGAATGACACACACAATGCATAATGCCGACCGGGCTAGCCGGGTGGGTAAAGTGCCTGCCTGGCAACCCAAAGGTCGCGGGTTCGATTCCCGCCTCGGGCTTGGATCAAAGTACTGCAAAAACATTGGGAGGTGCATTATGGCCACAGAAGCCTATGCGCCAACAACTACCAAAAAAAAAAAAAATAAAATAACAATGCATAATCAAAAAATATTAATGTTGCATTATCTTATATCTTCTAATATAATGTACCGAGACAGTTGTTGTTGTTGGAGGTTTTATGGCACAACAGAAGCTAAAGGCCATTATGTGCCAAACAATGGTAGGATACCGAGAAAGTCTATGCATTTTCAGTGACACAAGGTTCTTCCAAAGATCCTGGCAATCAATTTTTCAATACAGGATTAAAATGTGGAAAGTAATATATATGTTAAGCCCAGAAACCTGCATATTTCATTATAAAATGCACTTATTTATGTCTAGATTCCTTTAGCATGTTATGTACCAGTCTGTTAACAATGGAGATTTTTATTTTCAGTTCTGAGTAAGACCCAGGATGTGGCTGGTGGTTTCCACTGGATTTCCCTCATAAGGAGAAATATCAACCATTATATACATTCAGTATACAGACAACTACACATGTAGGATGGATTAGGACATTTCCACAACCTACCCATTATTGACACCAGAGGGCATCCAGCCATACAAAATCCAAAATGCAGGATATGATCTCAGTTAATTAATACTCATCTTGAGAATGACCTGCAAATTTCAATGTCAACAACTAAACCCAAATAGGATGCTCTGATGAAACAAATTCAGGCTGAAATATAAAATACTGCGGGGAAAAAAAAAAAAGAAAGAAAATATTTTTAATTTAACAATGTATTCTTTTATGATAATAATTTTGGAAAAAATTCTGCTTCAGCTTGGTTGCGCTCAAAAAATATTCCATGTGGCCTTCAATCCTCACACCAGCTATATGCCTTATTATGTATGAAGGGGGAAATTTATTGCTATTGTAGCAGTCTCAAATAAAACACAAAGAAATTCCTTAGTGTTTTATCTGAGCTGATACAGTATCACAGAATACTCTATGATACTGTATCAGCATTTACAATTAGATGTTACTAAGCCTCTACTGTCAAATGAATGAAAACAATTTTTGGCCTTCAGCAGAGCTCTGCTGTAATATCTTATGTTATCAAAATCAATGTGGAATATATGCTTGTTAACACTGGCCTCGAGTTTTGAATCTACAAAGATAATTTATACAGGGTGTCTCAAAAATATTGGTACAAACATTTAGGGGAGGTAGGTAACATCTAAAGGAATGTTAATCGCATAGGAACCCATAACCGGAAACGTCACGGGAAAGTAGTAGCAGAGGCACAAGAAGCAGAAATGACACAAGACAATAATTAGTGGCAAACATTTATTTGACATAATGTTAACAATGGAGTACGAGATGGATGCATTTCATGATGTTACAACAGATGTTCGAAGGTTCCACCACGAGACGCGATGCATGCGTGACGCCAATGCAGCATGGATTGGCAGACACGGTCGAACACACCTGGAGTTTCTTTGACAGTAGCAGAAGCGCAGACGAGTCTCGCCACGAGATCCATTTCCATCTCCACAGGCGATTCATACACGATAGATTTGAGGGCCCCCCAACAAAAAGAAATCGAGGCTCGATAAATCAGGTGAGCGTGGGGGCCAGGCAACGGGTCCACCACAGCCAATCCATTGACGCCTAAAATGCCTGTTCAAATGGTCACAAACACACCTTCCATAACGGGCAGGCGCCTCGTCATGTTGAAACCAAATGTTGCATCTCACATTTGCCGGAACATCATCAAGTAACCCTGGTAGAACTTGTTTAAGAAAGATCCGATATTTAGTGGAGTTCATGCAGGACGGTAACAGGTATGGGCTGACTAAGCAGTCAGCGACCATACCTGCCCACACACCGTGTAGATTGTTGTGAGCCCACACATGAGCACTGTGCTGATTGAATAAGCCTCATCCGTGACCAAAACATAGGCTGGAAAATTCAAGTCTTGAACACTTTCTTGGAGAAACCACTGCACAAAAGCCACACGTGCAGGATGATCTTGGGGGAGCAGTAACTGAACCCTTTGGAGATGAAAGGGGTGTAAGGAATCGTCGTGCCAAGACACGCTGTACACTGCAACTCCTAAGGCAGAGGCAATGGCATGTGTGCTGGTAGTAGGATTATTCTGGACGGCATTCAATACACTTTCTTCCATGGCGGGAGTTCGCGTCGAACGTGGTCTGCTTGCACTACTCCTGTTACCTCTAAATGACCCATAATCGCACAAATTTTGATGCACACGCCCAAACTAACGGTGGTCTGGTACATGCCTGTCTGGGAAGTGTTCTCCATAAATTCGTTGAGTGGCTCGTCCATTGCCCTCTGCTAATCCATACGCTAGGTGCATGTCTCCCAGCTCACATTTCGTACATCGATGCATGCTCTCTGTGCGGCGACTACTGCTTGAATTAGTAAACCAGAAATTTTTCCCTCTCGCAAACTGATGAACAGCGCCGTCTACCGACTTACGGTGATGTTTACGGTTATGGGTTCCTATGCAATTCACATTCCTTTAGATGTTACCTACCTTCCCTAAACGTTTGTACCAATATTTTTGAGACACCCTGTATATCATTCCAAAAGTCTCATTAGAATCAAATTTAATGAGATAATTTTTAAATAGGAAATTGAATAATTTGACATGTTTACACAAAAGGTCAACTCACATTGTAAATCAGGATATTAAAAGCACAACAATAACAGCTGAAAAAGTAGTGAATGGATAAAAGTTTCGTGGGTGTTTTTATTACTTTGGATATATGTAATCAAATCAAACATAAGTCCCCCTCATCCTCAATTAATCCCTGATTCTTGTGACAGAAAAATTTGACATGATATAAATAAAAATGTCACCACAAAGGGAGTCTGTATCACAGTAATCTATCAAATTGGTAGACAAGACTGCCCCTTAACAAATCCATGCTGTGACTCCAGTACAATTGCATTCCAACCCAGATGGTCCTACATTACTTCTTTAATCGGTGACTCCATTATTTTCCCTGGAACAAATTTAGTTATCACAAAGTTATTTAGTTCTCTGTTAGAGTTTGATAAATTTCTGGTATGCCCACCCCTAAAGAATATCTCATGTGTGAATGTAGATGAAAAATATCTATTAATTTGTCAGCAACGTGAGCATCAACAGCTACACCAGTGACAAAGTGGTGCAATGTGATTCAACCCCTTCCATCCCTTGTTAATATAAACATACAAGTCTTCACTACTTTGCTTTGCATTCTTTACCACAGACTTCTCGTAATCTGCCTTAGCTTGCCTGACCTAAGGCAGGGTTGTTAATGACAGTAATGGCAGTGTGCTACTGCAACAGGATCTAGATAATTTGGGCAGATGGGCTAAGAAGTGGTAACTGAAGTTTAACCTTGACAAATGCAAAGTACTGCATATGGGTAGAAGTAACCCCAGAGAAACGTACCAACTGTGTGGTACTACACTTAAGGTGGTAGAAAATGAAAAAGACCTGGGAGTAATTGTGCAGTCAGATATGAAGTTTTCTGAGCAATGCAGACAGGCTGCCAGGGCAGGTCATGGGGTTTTGTCAATGATATATAGGAATTTTGCTAGATGGGAGAAGGAGGTGATTGTCCCTCTGTATAAGGCAATGGTCAGGCCACGCCTTGAGTACTGCATACAGGTCTGGAGGCCTCATTTTAGGAAGGATGTAGATTTACTTGAGCATGTACAGAGAAGAGCAACAAGATTGGTGAGGGGAATGAAGGGATCCTCTTACCAACAGAGGCTTAAGTTCTACAAATTGCAGTGGCTGGAGACTAGGCACCTGCGCGGTGATCTGATTGAGGTGTATAAGGCCTTGAATGGGTTGAGCACGCTGAATTCTGATGGGATCTTTTCCACTTGTTCAGATTACGAACCTAAGGGGGCATAAATTCAAATTAAGAAAAGACAGATGTAGAATAGATGTGCGGAAATTTGCCTTTAGCCAGCAGGTGGTTAATTGCTGGAACAAACTTCCATCTATCGTTGTGGAAGTTGATAGGTTGAATAAATTTAAGGAGGAACTGGACAGGCATTTGGAGGGAATGGTGTGATTTTTTTTTTTTTTTTTTTGGCTGATGCTGCATAAGCTCATAACTTGCTTTCTTGCATCACATGCCACTACTACTACTACTACTACCACCTCCTTTTGTGACTTGATTACAGACTAATTTGTATATACCACAGGCTTCTGTATCACCTGTTAATTTATGCACCCCATGCCACGTGTCTCATTAGTTCATCTGACATCCATTTAGGTCTAAGCCTTGAACAGCATTTCTTTGTTGGTATGGAAAGCCTAGTAGCTTCTCTGATTACTTTCCTGAATGCTTCTCATTTAGAATTTGCTGTTGGTAACGCCATCAGTTGGTCCCACTGTATAGAATTTAAAAACTGTCTGAGAGCACTGTAGAAACCCTTAAGAAGGCTATAGCCTTTTCTTTCACCCTCGACAGTAGTTATGTCTTTAATTAAATTCCACATTAGTACACTGTGATCGCTGCCACCCAGTGGATCGTTTACCTGCAGATTCTTAATGCATGTAGAATCATTGCTGATAACCAGATCGCGAGTATTGTTGCCTCTCTAACATGCTGCTGTGGAAAATAGTCATCTAAGAAATCTACAAAAGTCTTGTTAGTGTGTGAGTGACCAACCCACAAATTCCAACCAACATCTGGAAAGTTACAATGCTTATTACAGTCAGCCTATAATACACTCCTACTCTCAATTTTGTTTTCCCAGTGCTTATATCACACCAAACTTATTCAACATTGTACTGGTCACCCATGTCAATTGGATGCACTGCCTTAGATTTAATATGCTTCTTAACTAAGAGCATAACCCCTCCAACACTTCTGTCCTGTTTGTCCTTCCTGTATACCTTGTACTCTCCATATTCAAATTCAGCATTGCTTACTTATGTGTGAGAGATACCATGAGTCCGATATCCCTATAGTGTCTGCATTTGATGACTTAATCAGTATCAAATTCATTAAATTTATTTACAATTCTCCTAGCATTAATGTACATGCACATATTCTTACTCTACAATACTACACTTCAACAGCTCATAAATTTACTTGTTTCACGATGATCAACACCAGGCCTGAAATTCCCAATACCCTGCTTTCCAGGCTGATGCATTTTCCAATAGAAGCAGTGCAAGAATCGCCTTCATCTCTGCCTGTGGCTCTAGTTAATATATTAATCAGTGTATTCCCCCCCCCCCAAGCTAGCACCTTTCCAACCCACCTATCAATGCCTCGATAGCATCAACAAATATTCTTGCACCCTTTCCATTTAAGTGCATCCCATCCCTGTAAAAAAGTAAGTCTCTCCTGTTAACGAGCACAGACCATACTGAGAAAAATTCCATTCCATGTTAACGAGCACAGACCATACTGAGAAAAATTCCATTCCATGAGCCTTGCACATTCATTCCAGGACTGAATTGACTGACAAAGCTCTTAACATGTTCTCTCTCCTATTGTGTCTGGACAGAACTGCAGACACTTTCAAATTCAAACTTAACTTGCGACTTTTCCCCAACATTGCTCTGTATTTGTTAATTAAGTCTTCATATTATTAGTGCCAACATGTACAACGTCACCTTCTGTGCCCTTTAAAAGATATCTGCTCTATATCATCTACTTTTTCCTTTGCAGACATACCCTAGTCCTATTCCACTTATCCTTCTTGCAGAACATATTTCTTGTTCCACTGAAAATAGTTACTGATAAGAACCACCCTGTGTGGAACCAGTGCATCCTTCTACGAACCACAGCCTAACAAAATATGCAACTTGTGCAATGTTTGCAGATCTTTCTGGAGCAGGACATGACAGAGCCCCCTGGGGGGGATATATTTGTGTGTGTGTGTTTGATGCAAAGAGTGCGAAGAGTAGAGTAGACACCCTTGAAAGAATTAAAATGGGAGACCCCATCAAGCTCTCAGCTGCTCAACTGAATGCCAGAACTCAGTCATCTGAGCAAATATTTTTCTGAGAAATTAGAAATTGCTGGAACATTTTCAATTTTCTTCTAGTAGGTTACAACAGTTTAAAGATATAATTGCATGTGGTTTAGAAAATGATAGAAATATAGGGTTAAAAACTCAGTACTGATAACATGACAATAATGTTGTTCTGTGACAAATTTACAATGCAGGTGAAACAGAATTTTATTGTCAAGTAATGTCCACTCATACTAGGAAAAAATGCTCTAGGGGAATTACAGATAGCAAAGGGAGAATTACAATTTTGTGCTTCTCCGATGCTTCAGGGAAAGATGGATTAAAATTAACTGAAGCAAGGAAATCTGAAATATCCTAGAAATCTGAACAAAAATGTATTCTAGATAATGTTCCATCTCATCCTCCACAGGAGGACAGTGTGGAGCATTATCTGACTGGATAAGATGACAATTGGCTGTCATTCAACTCACATTAAATGTTACCTCACTGGTACAACCTACAGAACAGGGTGTAATCTGTGATCATGAAAGTAAAGGTATGGAAATATAAGAGAAATAGGTATAAAATATAATGATGGACTTTATTTAGGAGAAGCAAAAAAACCCTTTTTGTTATTTTGAAAGTCACTAACAATTAAAGATGCTATCTACAACATTTCTAGATCATGGACAGAAGTGTCAAGAGTGAAACAATTGAAAGTCTGTTTAAAAAAAAAAACTGCCTGATTACTTTAGAATCGAAGAAGCTAATTTGGAAGTGGGAGACATGACATGAAATAAATTGTTCCTGATATTTTGAATACATTACAACATATTAAAGAATGCAAAGATTTAGTGAAAAAAATATTAATCAGCAGTTAAATGTGAATAAAAATGAGCTGGATGTGAAAAAATATGACTGACTATGACAATCTAAAGTGTGTAAAAGTCAATGACAGGCCCAGCTTATAAAGAAAGTTGTAAAGTCCTAACAACTGCAGAGACAATTATAATGAAACTTCACAAATTTGTCTGTACATAAAAATGAAAAACAAAATAACCAAAGGAAAAAAAACGATAAAAAATAGAGTTTCTAAGAAAATAACTTTTTGAAAAATGTTTAGCTCTTTTTTACATTTTAGAATGTGACTAGGTTCATTTTTTTTTACGTGATAGTTCTTTCTTTTACATAAAATACATACCTATGACAATCATAATAAAATATAATGTGGATTAGCCATGTTTTCCAGTCATCAAGGCTCTAGCTTCGCCAAAATCATCATGGATAATCAGTGCTCTGCTGCAAAAGTTTGGACATCATATGTTCACAGCATTTCCCTAAATTTTGTTAGAAATGGATTCCAAAACAAACAATTTCGTATAGGTAGTTGGTAAGAACTGAGCGACCAAAATAAAAGCTATGCATATGTGCAATAGCATACTCACGAACTATGTTATATATTTAGCATTAACCGAATTTTTATTACTGTTGAAAACAAAAGGATGCCATGTTTTGGGATGACCTGGTGAAAGTGAAATCGCAAGGTGAACATGTGATAAGATAAACTATATTAATATAGCTATAATACTTGTGTGAGGGTTCAATTAGAAAGATCAAGATTGTTCTTGTTTTGTTTTTTAATTAAGGAGGTAAAAACTACTTGAATATAACTATTGTGAAATGTGTTTGAGGGCTAAAATACTAACCTTCAAAGTAAATCTGAAGTAATCATGGTTCTGATTACAATGGGTTAATTCTTGATAATTTGAAGTTGTAGGGAAAACAAAACCATTTTGAGTTGATGAAAAATTTGACTTATTGAAATTTGTTGCTTTTCTATTAAAAATAAGCTAAAAATTTTAACCTATATAGTTAAAATATTAAAAAAAAAATCAGCATTATGTTAAATTTATTAAAATAAGAGTTAGTACGCAAAATAGCATAATACGTAATATGGGGGGGGGGGAATTACCACAATACTGCAATGTTTTTACTGCTAAAGCCATGGTCTACCGAGAGCAACATCTGAAGTCACTGGTGTCTGTGCAGTTTCCCTTCAGAGGCACCAGTGACCCCATATGTTTGCAAGAGTTAAAAAAAATACCAACATAATTTATTTTGAAATGTTATATGATATTTATGAAAATACTTTCTTTTGAAAAATTCTGCATTATATATAGGATGTTCTGTGATGTACTAGCCAAACTTTGTGTTCTGGAGATGACTTTGGGGGGGGGGGGTCAATAAACCACAGGCCAATTTAACATATCTGCCGAATTAAGCACTAGTGTGGTGTAGCAGGCCAGCACTTCCGTAATTGTGTGACTCTTGGTCTCCTTATACAATGTGGTTACATTGTGTTGCAGAGCTATTCAAAATGCAGCACACATTTACAAAAGAATAGGCCAACATACACTTTCTATAATAGAAATGGTAAGGTTGCTAAAACAGAATAACAGCAACAATATCCACATTGCAACACATTTCAGAAATGTACACACAGCTGGTTCCTTCCCACTAGAAAATGCAGAATGTGAGCAATGACAGCTTGGAGGTGATATTCTGGTTGCAGTGCAGTGAGGGCTAGGTAGTTTATCTAGAATTTCCATGATAATCAATCATGGAAATTCTGTGCACAACGACAATTTTATGTCTATCATCAACACACCTTTTACTGAGAAATCACACCAGCCATTGAATTCTGAAATAACTATGAATTCTTCCTGATAATTTATTCTCAGATGAATCTCGATTTACACATGCTAGTAATAAAAATAGAAGGAATTCTCACTCCTTGGCACAAAAAAATCCACGAGGTAGCAGAACATAATTTTCAACAGAAATTTTCAGTAAACATGTGGTGAGAAGTATTAGTATCTATCTACGTGGTCTACATTTTACAGCTGAAAATTACAACAAATTCTCATGAAAATAAACTACCACTGTATTTAGAGCATTTATGTGCCTCTTGCAACATAAAGATGAATGTGGATACAATATTCATTATACAATAACTCAATGCCAGCGCTCACTCTTGTGCATCAGGTAACACAGCTGCAATCTCCAAGGAAGAATGTGATTAACAGCATAAGGAGTTAGTTATTGTCGGTAACTCTATTGTCAGGGAGATGGGCAGTGTATTGTATAAAAAGGATAGGTGGAATAGGACCAGGGGTATGTCTGCCAGGGGCAAAAGTTGATGATGTTATAGAACAGATATCATCCTTTAAGGGTACAAGGGTGATATTGTTGTAAACATTGGCACTAATAACATTAAGAGTAGGAGACCTGCAGATTTACTTAACAAATATAGGTCAATGCTGAAAAAAAAAGTCGAGTTAGAGTTACATTTCAAAGTGTCTGCAATTCTGCCCAGGCACAATAGGAGGGAGTATATGATGAGAGCCTTGTCAATCAATTTGGCCCTGGAGGGATTGTGCATGGCTCACGGGTTAGAATTTTTCTCAGCGTTGTCTGTGCTTGTTAACAGGAGAGACTGCTTCTACAGGAATGGGATAAACTTAAATAGAAGGGGTGCAAGAGTGTTTGCTGATGCTTTCGAGGCAGCATTAGGTGGGTCAGAAAACTGCCAGCTTGGGGGATTCACAGACTAAAAGGTTAAAAATAGCCACAGGCAGAGGGGAAAGTGATTCTTGCACTACTTCTATTAGAATGTGCAGTGACTTGGAGGACAGGGTACTTGGGATTTCAGGGACGGGTGGGAGCCATCATGAAACAAAAAATACATGAGCTGTGGTAGGGTAACTAAGAATAAGAATAGGTGCATGTATATTTGCATGTACACCAATGCTAGAAGTATAGTAAATAAATTTAATGAATTTGAGGTGCTGGTCAAGACATCAAAGGCGGATATTGCTGGGATATCAAAGACGTGGTGTCACACAGATATCAGGAATGCACAATTGGAATTTGGGGAGTACAATGTGTACAGAAAGGATAGACAGGATAGGAAGGGAGGAGGGGTTATGCTGTTAATCAAGAAAAACAAAATCTAAGGAAGTACATCCAGTTGACCTGGACAGTACAACGTTGAGCCAGTTTGGTGTGACATAAGCACTGGGAAAGTAAAAATGAGAGCAGGAGTGTGTTATAGGCCTAATGACTCTGAGTACAATGAACAATTGTACAGAGAAATAGAATGGGCTAGTAAATCAGATTGTGTTATAATGGGGGATTTTAACTTCCCAGATATAGACTGGAACTTGTGGGATGGTCCCTCGCAAACTAGAAAGACTTTTGTGGATTTATTGGATGATTGTTTTCTTCAGCAACATGTTCGAGAGGCAACCAGAGAGTGTAATACACTTGATCTGATCAGTTATATTAAAGGAGGCGGCAAAGAAAGTAAGCAAACCTTTAGCCATAATTATGAGAGCATCCTTGGACTTAGGGGAAGTCCCCACGGACTGGAGATGTGCAAATGTATCCCCAATTCACAAAGAGGATCTAAGGATGACACGAGTAATTACAGACAGTTAGTTTAACTTCTGTTTGGAGGGAAATAATGGAGTTACTGGTTAAAGATGCATTGCAGGATCATCTAGACAAGACTGCAGTAATAATTCGGACACAGCATGGGTTTGTTAAGCGAAAGTCTTGTCTGACAAATTTGACTGGATACTATGATGTAGTTACAAAGGAACTGGATGCAAAAAATAATTTTGATATTGTATACTTGGAGTTCAGGAAAGCTTTTGACACTGCTGCACATGGAAGATTTTCGTAAAAATTGGAGCAGTATGGTATTAAGGGTAAGTTGTGGTTGTGGTAATCAATGGACGCTGCTCTTTGTGGACTAATGTTATTAGTGGGGTCCTCCAGGGTTCCGTTTTGGGCCCACTGTTATTTTGTATATTTATCAACAATATTGATGAAGGTATATCAGGCTTAGTGTCGAAGTGTGCAGATGATACAAAGGTTGGCAGAGTTGTTAACAACAGTAATGGCAGTGTGTTACTCCAATAGGATCTAGAAAATTTGGGCACATAGGCCGAGAAGTGGCAACTGAAGTTTAATATTGAGAAATGCAAAGTATTGCACATGGGTAGAAGTAACTCCAGAGAAACGTACCAACTGTGTAGTACTACACTTAGGGTGGTAGAAAATGAAAAACCTGGGAGTAATTGTGCAGTCAGATATGAAGTTTTCTGAGCAATGAACACAGGCTGCCACAGGAGGACATGGGGTATTGTCAATGATATACAGGAATTTTGGTAGTAGGGAAAAGGAAGTGATTTTGCCTTTGTATAAGGCAAAGGCCAGGCCAAAGTATTGCGTACACCAGTACGCAATACTGTGCGTACACAATACTCGAGTATTGCGTACAGGTCTGGAGGCCTCACTTTAGGAAAGATGTAGAGTTGCTTGAGCGTGTACAGAGAAGGGCAACAAGATTGGTGAGGGGAATGAAGGGAACTTCTTACCAAGAAAAGCTTAAGTTCTGCCAATTGCATCGGCTGAAGACTAGGCAAATGCGAGATGATCTGACTAAGATGTATAAGGCCTTGAATGGGTTGAGCAAGCTGAATTCTGATGGGATTCTTCTGCTTGCTCAGATTAAGAACCTGAGGGGAAAAAATTCAAATTAAGGAAAGACAGTTGTAGAATAGATGTGTGTAAATTTGCATTTAGCCAGTATGTGGTTAATTGCTGGAATAAACTTCAATCTGTCATTGTGGAAGTTGAAAGCTTAAATAAATTCAAGGACAAACTGGACAAACTTTTAGAGGGAATGGATGTGCAAAATTTTTTTTTTTTTTTTTTTTGGCTGATGCTACATAAGCTCACAAGCTTGCTTTCTTGCGACACATGCCTCTGTTACTATTATTACCTCCAGGATATGATTTGTCAATGAAAATTATAAACAAAGATGGACACAGAGGGTGAACTGATGACATGGATAATTCAGTCACTTGACTTAAACCTTCAGACTTCTTCCTCTGCGATTGCAGTCTAGGACAAGTTACAGTGGTAAGCCAGAAAAAAAGGTAGCAGCAGATGTGATATATGAAGCTACGAATGGCATCAGAAATGAATTAGTAGACATACAATGAGGACTAACACCTTGGAAACATGCAGCAGTCACAAGATGGTCATTTTGAAAACTGGATTTAATTGTAAGTAATCTTGTAAGTTAATAACAACAATAAAGCTGCATTTAAAATTGATTAGCTCTTTATTTGCTAAATTACACTAATGCTTAACTTGATAATGGTATCAAACTACCTGTTGTTTATAGAGCATTTTTTTGCTCCACATCACCTATAGAACATGTGTATGTAAATATCTGTATATTTGAATATAAAATATTCATACAGTAAACCCTCGCTAATCCAGTTCGAAGCATGGAAAATTCTGTTCACAGTTGAGTACTTTGAAAGACACGGAATTTAGTAAGCCAGATGAGTAACTCTACTGCATGCTGATTAACTGCGCATAGAGAGACGGGACATACATCACACTGTCTTGCGTGTTGTTGAGTATCGTTGTTGACTCTGATGGACAAATGTCCGACTCAGAGTCATATGTATATACGTCTGAGACGGACGTATATACATATGTCGACATATTTTATATCATTATGGGTTCTAAGAATTAAAAAGTGGAATAAAAAAGAAGAAAAACCGCTACTTTAACTATCATTAACAGGCTCAAAGTGATAGAACAACTTGAAAATGGTGTTATGGGGAAAAAAGAAAAAAAAAAAAAATGCTGAAGAATTTGGTATTGGCCAACAGGATGTGTCAGATATTAAAAAATGAACAATAAGAATCTATAAAGACATTTGCTTTAAAATTCGATGTGGGGAGTGATAAAAGCAGTGTATCAAATTGCCAGTTAACCCCAGGGGCTCATATCTGGTGAGTATGGGCTTGGCACACACTGGGTCCTGAGCTAGATATCATCATTATTCTCTTTCTTGGTGATTCCCTTCTACTTCTGACTCTTGCTCTCTCTCTCTCTCTCTCTCTCTCTCTCTCTCTCTCTCTCTCTCTCTCAGGGTAACTCGGAAATTTTTTTTTTTGGCTGGTGCAGCATAAGCCTCAGGCTTCCTTGCACCATATGGCTAATAATTATAGTATTAAAAAATCCAAAAGAAGTGGCACTGTCATTGCACACCAATGCCACCTGATAAATGTAAAAAGACAATACAATTTATCCATCCATCAGTGGATAAATGTATTATCTTTTTAGTTTTTAAATAAAGGCTCTACAGTGATATTTTATTTATTTATTTTTTATCAGCACTATCTACGTCATTAAATTTTCCATTTATTTGTGTTCTAAGTTTTTTTGTCTTTTACGGCTATCTTTTGCTTCACTAATTCAGATTATCGCTTAATCTGGATGACCTCTCCCCCAATTAATCCGGATTAGCGAAGGTTTACTGTATATACATATAAAAAGCAATAAAATAAAATATATAAAAAATACTTTCATTATTTTTCCTTTCAATAACCATGTTTGTAGTGGTAATGTTGTTTCCAAATCTGTGGAATGGAACAGGTAGTCCAATAACCTAGCTTCCAAGAAGTCAATGAAAAATCCCAGCCCTTCGTTTGAATTGTTGATCCCCCTCTCCACCTCCCAAGAAACCAACTATACTAACAAAATTCATGACTTAGGCAGAGAAAGAGAAGCAGTTGAGGAAGAGAGCCATCAGCTGTAGCAACCATAACTCCAGGCATGCTTCTCAGTTGTGTATACAGAAAAATCAAATACTGGGTTGATATTTATAGAGTGATAACTGGCATCTATGTGAAGTGTAGTACTATTTATACAAACCTTGGAAAAAGTTTTGGAGCATTTTAACGTCTTTTAATATATATTTTAACAAAATATTAAATTTAAAATGGCACTGGATTTCTCAAGTTTTAATTAAAATAAGCATTTCTTTTCATGAATGATAACTGGGTTTTACATGTATAATATGTTTCTATTATCTGCTATTTCTATTATTCAGAGTGAATAAGCTTACCTTTTATTTCTACACTGTCAACAGGTATTTGTTTTTCCCTCATGTGAAATACTTCAAAATTGTAATACAGACCCTACATAAAATAAACAAAAAATTGTATGACTGTTTGCAGCACAAATTAACCTCAAGTTCAACAATAATAAAAAAAAAAACAGCTATTACAGCTGGTTTTCCTTAACTGGGGACAGACCCCCCCCCCTCCCCATCTACTATACATAGTTACACTAATCACAAAATGTCTTTGAAAAACTTTGCCGGACAGAGATGAGTATCTAACACTTCACCCTCCATTATCACCGAGGGTGATAATGGAAGGTGAAGTGATCACTGAATTATGACCACGTACTTATTACCACGTTGGGCTATAGTTCTCACAGATAACAGCTGCTATTCGCTTATGGAATGACTCCACTAGATGTCTGATCAATATGAATCTGTAGCCAGGCTGCTTGCAAGGTTTTCCACAGTGTCAGAACAGATGACTGTTGCGTGTCCATATGCCTCACTTCCCATTCTAAAACATCCCATAGGTGTTCAAATTGGATTTGAGGTCAGATGAATTTGGAGGCCAATCAAGATAGGCAATATCTTCACTGTGGTCCTTGAACCACTTGTGCAGTGTGGGCCCTATGACATGGCACATTACTGTCTTGAAAGATCCCATTTCTGTCTGAGGAAAAAATACGTGGAAGGGTGCACATGGTCTCCTAAAAGCTGCCAACAGACCACACCAGTGAGATGCGAGATGGTCCATATGCACCAGGGGTCCCAGTTATTGCCAGCAAGACATGCACCATATAAAGCAATCACCACCAGCTGCCTGGATGGGGGCACCATGCATGATGGGTTGTTGTTGTTTTGTGTTTTATTGATGCATCAGGACTAAGGTTATAATGTGCCAAAACCAGGTCATATAAAAGAGCAGATTAAGCCATTAAACAATGATCATCGGTGAGGAGAGGGTGTCTGTTGGGTTATCAGCAGTTATCAGTGTGAGAGTAATATCCCATCATCATTTGGGATATTACTCTCACAATGTAACCTGCCATTGAGCCAGTACCCTTCATCACAAACTTCCACCTTGCGTAATCCCTTATAGTTCTGTCAACGGGAGGTGGTTTGATCCATTCAACACCATTCTTTGTACACTTTAATTGCAGTGGGCCGCGAGCAACCAATAAGACAGTTTCCAATATGGAAGTACCCAACACATGAGCTTCCACAATCACGTCCTTTTGAAACTCCATTATATCTTTAGTACATCCCATAACTGCTACTTAATCACTTTGACTTGCACAACCAGATGCAAATTACCAGTGCTCTAGCATACAAAGCTGTTTGGCTTTTCATACTACCAGCTATGTGGCATAGCCCATTAGGGATGGGGTGGTCATAATAAAAGTGAACACTTGTCAATAGCACTGCACACATGCATGTGCAGTGCTACTGACAAGTGCATATTGTGATTTTCAAAAATATATAATGGATAAACACTCTAATATGAGTACTAATATTATTATTAGACACCAGTCAGATATGAAATCCAAGTAGCATAAGTTATTTTAACTTGCATTGTATTGTGAATATAATGGAAATACTAGTGAGGAGAGAAGAAGAAAGAAATGGAACAATACATGGAAAGGATCTAAAATGTTACTAACAGAATGCTACTATTTTCTGAGATATCTATTACTATTCTTTCAATAATTACTCAATTAATTGTTCCAACGATTTGTACAGTTGAAAAAATACCTGAAGTATACTCACTTTTCTCTCCTTTTCAGCTGAGGAACCTTCAGCAAATCCAAATTTTCTACAAAACCCCAATATCTTTATAAACAATGCATGCACACATACATATTTAATATAATATAATATCGGTGTGTAGATACACCATAGAAAACTCTTAAAAAACTACAAAGTAGTTGTTGTAGGCATCATTTGCTCTCTCATATTGTGCTCTGCCTTCACGACGAGTTGCCATGATATTGCACTACCTCGAATAAGTAACGCTTCACTAATAGAGAAGACTATTGTTACTTATTCTCAGTGAGTACCACCACCCAGACATGTTTCAAGGCTATTGGCCTATCATCAGTGGGGTGGGCAGGTACCCTGGTATTGCAGACATGACGACCCAGTTGTGAAGATAATCACACAATATGAGAGATGCCAAAAGGTGTATATGACAATATTTAAAATAACTAAATGCACAAGGCATAATACATTAAGAGTTTAATATCTATATAATATCGGTGTGTAGATACACCATAAACTCTTAATGTATTATGCCTTGTGCATTTAGTTATTTTAAATATTGTCATATACGCCTTTTGGCATCTCTCATATTGTGTGATTATCTTCACAACTGGGTCGTCATGTCTGCAATACCAGGGTACCTGGTATTTAGAGACCGAAACAATGAAGAGACCGAAACAAAACAAATAGAGGGGGAAGAGGTATCAATTTTGTCAGGCGGTAAGAAAGATTGCAAAACACTTTCAGGGTCTGATTCGGATTCAGATGGCATACAAACAAGGGAATATGAAGGAATAGAATGGTTAAATGTAGTAGGAAACACAAAAGAATATAGGGAATATAGGTGAAGCTTGGTGGAAATTGTTAAAACTCGAGGAGAACCGAATTTTCTTTGGAATGAAAACGAGGAGGGTCAAGTAGTTAATATTCAGTTCAATTGGGGTGATTTCGTTATTTCCAATATTAAAAACAAGAATGTTGGAGATCTCACCGTGTTGCTCACCAGTAACAAGTTAAATGCCGAACATAGGAATATCTTAGCAGAAGTTCTAGTAAAGTTCTGCTCATAATGTCCGGAATAACATTTATGTCGTTAAATGTACAGGGTCTGAGAGCGATTACAAACAAAGGATGATATGGCAAATTATGATGAACATGGGGGTAAAGATTTGGTTTCTACAAGAAACCCACTTCGCAAGTTTAGCAGACATCCAGCAGTTTCAAAACAGATACCGGTTGTTAGGATTTTGGAGTTTTGGGACAAATCGATCCACAGGGGTGGGAATAGTAGTGGTTCCTCCAATTTTAGGGACTGTACGACTAAAGTGGGTAGGGATACAGAAGGGCGGGTTGTGGCAGTGGATTGGAGTTATGGGGGGGGGGGGCGCACAATTAGACTAATCTGTGTCTATAGTCCAAATTCCACTTTAGGAAGGAAAACTGTTTCAGGGGCTGGGCAACTATATGAGGGGGTGCAGTGGGTTATAATGGCAGAGGACTGGAACTGCATTCCTGACCCCATTATGGACAAAATTCTGGCGGGTACCCCGCATCATGGTACGGGGGGGGGGGGGGGTCGTGAATCAATCGAGGTTTGTACTAAATTGGACTTGGTAGACGTCTGGAGGGAAAAAAATCCGGGGAGACGAGCGGCCACGAGAATAGCCAACAACATAGGAACTAGGATAGATCGCATTTATGCAACAAGTCAGTTGAAGGATAAGATAACAATGATACGGCATGTGAAATTTGTGGGAGGTCGACAAGTTTCAGATCACATGGCAGTAATGTGGAAGGGAGATTTATTTACAAACGTTAGTCTGGGTAAAGGCTATTGGAAGCTCAACCCAGCAGTTCTGGAGAGAGAGGACTGGGACTTTACAACAGTTATTAAAGAGATAGTAGAGCGAGGTGGAAATGAGTGGGAAATGTTGGCGAAAATTAAAGAAAGTGCTAAATCATTTTATTACTCCAAAATTAAGGAAAGAAACGAACAACGCAGAAATAGACTGAAAGATCTCTTACAAGAAAAAAGAATTTACCAACGGTGCGGGGATGGAAGGGCAACAGCGGAAGTACAAGCGATCATTGACGGTATAATATTGGAAGAAGAGAAAGAAAAGGCGCGAAAAATACAGCTGAAATTTAGGGAGGCTGATAGTCCTTCAGCTGCGTTTTACCAAAGAAGACTAAGGCTAAATAATTTAGTCAAAACGGTTCAGGAAATTAAAGACGATGACAACACACATTCAACAATGCTAACTATTATGAATAGTTTTGTAAATTACTATGAAAAAGAGCTTGCTTTGCAGAAAAAAAGAGAGAGACAACTCCATTTGGACGATTGGACAATTCACACCCGAGCAAAAAGCATTACAGGACAGGGAAATAATTATGGGGGGATCTAACTGTGGCTCTAAAAATCATGTAAATTACGACGCGTGCCAGGACCAGATGGTTTGGGGGGTTGAATTTTATAAGAAATTTTGGAACTTGTTAGCGCCTATTCTTCTGGCCGTCTTTAACAAATTTTTTCTGGAAGGGGTTGTACCCGAAGGCTTTTTAAATGCCTATACTACTTTCATTCCGAAGCATGGACGGGATTTAACGAAAATTGCTAACTGGAGACCTATAATGTTGGCTAATTGTGACTACAAAATATTTGCAAAGATTTTGACAACTAAGCTAAAACGCGACGTAACCCAGGTAGTTAGAAGCACACAGTGCTACGGTATACCGGGGAGGCGGATAGAATATAACCTTTGGCTATTAAAAGATATATTAGAATATCGGAAAAGAAAGAGTTACAATTTAGCGTTAGTGGCAATCGACCTAGAAAAGGCTTTCGATAGAATCGACCACGACTACCTTTTCTCTATAATTAAAGATACGAACATAGGATCTAAGTTGTTTACAGTCCTGAGAAATTTATATACACGTAGTAGCACACGACTTTTGATAAATGGAGAAATTTCGAAAAACATTAAAATTGATAGGGGAGTAAAACAAGGATGTCCACTTAGTCCTTTGTTATTTACGTTAGCACTAACCACTACTGGGAAGAATAGACAGAACTGAGGCCATTCAGGGGACACCGTTGCCAAAGCCGGCAGAGCAGTGTAAATGTATAATGTATGTGGATGATGTTACAGCCACTCTCACTACGAGTTATGCTGTGGAAGAATTTATGTCACTGGTTACTTCTTTTGGTAAGAAGTCGGGGTTAAACATAAACGAAGACAAGACTAGGATCAAATTGCTAGGGGAATGGGTACATCGACCTTTACCACAACGAGAAGTGGAGTCGGATAAATCGATCCAAATATTGGGAGTTCCGTTTAGAGAGAGTCCCATGCTACCCGTAGGAGGGCTCACCACTAAAATACGTGAAAGTTTAAAAGAGTGGGAAGTGGGACAATTTTCTTTTGAGAACAAATCCATTATTGTCAGAACTGTAATCCTACCTATGATCTTATACACGGTGTTTATAACAGGAATCACAGCTAGGACAATGAGACGATTTTACGTTCTAACATTTCAGTTTCTATGGGGAGGAAAACGGCAAGAGAAAGGGCAGAAATTTTTATTTTTACCATGGGAAGATGGGGGAATAAGTATTGCAAAAATTAATTTGAGGTGTAGCTGTAAGAGACTGCTGGATGTGGCTAATATGGTGCAATCTAACCATTTAGTAGTGGTACTGATAAAATATTTTATGGGATTTAATACAGCCTTAATTAAAGGCGGCAATTATCTAGGGCCAAAAGCAGAGACAATTCCTATATATTACAAAAAAATTTGGGATATGTGCACGCAGTTAAGGGAGAAAGATATAGATCCTTTTAAGGGTGGTTTAAAACAACTCTACTGGACACTGTTTAACTCAGAAAATCCAGAAAAGCCAAATTTAGGATGCGCAATTGTTTTTTTAAAAATCTAAAAATTGGCGGAAACTACCCATCGCGTATTGATTTTTCGTGGAGGGTTGGTTACGGAAATATACCAGTGAATGATATTACGTATAGATTTAGTCAGACAGGCAGGCAACAGATTATGCGAATTTTGTAATGAAATTGAAACAGTATCATTTATTTTATTCCTGTCGATTCGCGCAGGAAGTTTGGAAAAGAATTTGTAGATTTTTGAGGATAAGACAGTTCACACTAGAGGAGGTAATTTACCTGCAATTCGATCATCCCTTGGGCAAGAAAAAAATGTTCACGATATTTTTAATTACAGAGGCAAAATATCATGTGTGGAAGCTTCGAAAACGGAAAAGGTTTGGGACCTTTAGGGGATATCTTTGGGACATGAAACAAACTATGTCTGCTTCCATGCAAAGGTTTTTACAGTTGGAAAAATGGCGTTTAGGGTCTGATAAGTTTCTGAAAAGGTGGGGAGAGCCACCTCTTCTGTGCAGTTTGGTTGCAGATGAGGTTCATCTTAAGTACTGGTTTTAGTTATTTGGAGGAAAAAAAAAAAAAAAACACCTGTGTTTTTTTTTTTCGTTTATTTCAAAATTCAGTTTTCTTGATAAAAATGTAGATCTCTTAGGCTCTCATCAAAACAGTTCCATGATATAGGTTTAAATTTTATAACTCATTTGTTTGGTTTAATAGACCTGGTCCAATGGATTATTTTTCACATTAAATTCACAAATAGCTTTGAAATGATCGTCTGAATTAAGATTTTTCATGATTTAGGTTTGGATTTTATAATTCATTTGTTTGATTTAATAGATCTGGTCCAATGGGTTTTTTTTTTTTTTTTTCACATTAAATTCACAACAGCCTTGAAACATGTCTGGGTGGTGGTACTCACCGAGAATAAGTAACAATAGTCTTCTCTATTAGTGAAGCATTACTTATTCGAGGTAGTGCAATATCATGGCAACTCGTCGTGAAGGCAGAGCACAATATGAGAAAGAGCAAATGATGCCTACAACAACTACTTTGTAGTTTTTTAAGAGTTGTCTATGGTGTATCTATACACCGATATTATATAGATATTAAACTCTTAATGTATTATGCCTTGTGCATTTAGTTATTTTAAATACATATTTAATAAAATTAAATTGCTCAGAACCTGTAGGATCTACCCCCCTCACCAGACCCTTGGTACTCAGAAACACAAATTGAAAACAATTGTGTTAAACACTTCAAGTGTGCACATTGTCTTGTACTCTATTATTGTGTTTCTACTAAACAAGAAAATGGAGTAATTTTTTTCATTCATGTGCTACAACAGTTACTGAATACTCCTCTCAGATATTTTTGAACTTCCCACCTGTTCATAAACACAAAGCAAAATTACAAAAATACACAAAATTAAATAAAATATTGATGCAAAGGGTGAAAAAAAGAGCAATTGCAAGCAATTTGGGTTGGATTTATTAAGGCAAACACCAAGCACTAGTATATCATTTACAAAAATGATATACTAGTGCTTGGAAAAAATAAGAGATCTTAGGGAAAAAAAAAAAATAATTCTGGCCTAGTATTATATTTATCATCCATTCATCAGTAAGGAGGAATTCAAAAATAATAATGCCAGAAACAGTCTGGTGTACTTGATTTATTAAAGATGCTCCAGCTAAAATAATCCACTCAATGAAGAAGAGATAGAGAAATGGTAGAAGATAAAAATTCTGAAGTTTTTGAATGGTGCTGCTATTAAAAAAAAGTAATATTTGGCCTAAGAAAGATAAAATAACTGAAGAGAAGGAATGATTTCAAAGCAGAAAGAGTTAAAATCACTTAGTATGAAGCTCAGAGCATATCAGTATATCAGTAGGTTTATTAAATTTGTTGAGGAGAGCATTCTCTACAAGGCCTCTGAAATAATGTAGCTGCATATTTATAAAATATGCTAATGCTAACTGACCTTACTAAAATGATATGAAGTTAGGAAGACAAGACTATCTTGTCCTGTCTTTATGTTTCCAACTAGCAGAATTTAAATGACCTGAACCAGAACAAAACTTTGCCATTACAATGAGCTTCACTGATACTTAACTACTTTGGAATATATGGAATTGCCAAAAAGGTTAGCCTAACATTTAAACAAATGGCTGATTAATGCTTTTAATGATGCCATTGTGCAAAATATCAAGGCAATAAGTTGCATTGGTATTGTACTACTCCAAAAAATATATCCACCGCTAAAAGGTTAATCTGCCATTTTACTAAATAGAGAGATTAACCTTTTTAACAATACCAATTGTGTGAAATATTCAGTAATGCAATAAGCCTTTTGCAATTTAATATTAAGTTTAGAATCAAAATTTAAGAACTGTAATTTTTTACGAAACGTATACTACATTTAAAAAACATAAAGTGTTAATTTTGACTCTGTACCTCACAGTTATGCATTTTATTGCACACACCAAAACTTTTTAGGTACTTCATAAAGCACACCTGCCAATTTTAAGCAGAAAATTTTTCAGAAAAAGCAGATTTTTATAAAATCCAGACTTTGGATTAACAATATAGTGTTTTGAAACATTTAACAATGCATAGGAATTTTTTGTATGTGGTACACAAAAACTGATTATAATTGCTTTGAGAAAGATGCTTTTCAAGGCTTTACCCTCTTCAGAAATGATCAGTTTTATTAAAAACAATGGCCCTACATTTTAGAATTGGCTGTCAAGAACATGGGATAATCTGTTATATTTCAAGCTTCCCTGTGCACTTGTCAGTTCCCCAACCAAGGATCAGTAAACATCAATTCCTTCTTCATTTCATATTAGCCTCTGGTTGGTTCTCATGTCAATATTAATAGAACTAATGCTGCAAAACACCTTTTGCTTCATTTGTTTCTGTCTTCAAAAATACTAAGAAGTACTGAAATCTTCCACAAAAAATTTCAGATGTGAAAATGATGCATTACCAACTGATGAAATTTGTGCCACCTTGGCATTTATGACAATTTTCAGTTGGAACTTGTTGTTGATATGGAGGTTTGATGGCGCATAAGCTACTTTGGCCATAATGCGGTTGGAACTTGTGCACCATATTGTAATGTATAGCAATAAAGTTCTTTTGGCTGAACAAAAGAACAGAATGTTCCCAGTTTTGGTACTTGTTAAGTTGCAAATTTTATGCCATATCTGTGAACTGCAGCCAGGATTTCTTATGAACCTCAACCTAAATTAAAATCACATCAGTTAACTTGTTTAAAAGTAAATATATATTTACTTTTAAATATAAATTTGTTTCTTTTTTGTGGCCAAAAACAGGTTTTTTTGAAGCCTAGATTGCATTAGAAATTAAATTTTAAATTAAATTGATGTTGTAGAAGACACTACAGTGTCTTCTACAACATCAATTTAACAAATACAATACTCATAAGCCAACTTTTGAAAAGCTAGATTGGATAACTGTGAGGAGGGAAAAAAGTTGATTTATTTCTTTCTTTTTTGTGGCCAAAAACAGGTTTTTTGAAGCCTAGATTGCATTAGAAATTAAATTTTAAACACCCAACTGTTTACCAGTATGGTATGCTTTCAAATAATAGCTTGCCTAACATTTTTCTGTGTGAATTTCTGTTTGGATTGTCTTTGTGAATTTGGATTAGACATCAACTGATTATGGCTGGTTTAAGAAAGATAGCACTGCAGACTTTGCTCTCTTCAGAAATGTTGAGCCAAAATCAATGATGGCATTTAGATTTGGCAGCCAAGAGCATTTCCAGAAAGGAAAGATCTAATTAGGTTGTGGGCTAACTAATTAGCCCACAACCCCACTTGGATATTTTGTGATAGTCTGTACTGCTATGAGGAATGGTTAAAAACACCAAAAAATTATTTGGAATAATTGGTTTTAATTATAGCTTCCTTGTGTACTTGTTAGTTTTCCAAAAAAGAACCACTATATATAAATTTTTTTTCTTCTTTCATAATATCATCTGGTAGGCTCTCACACTGAAACTGACAGCACTGATATTACAAAATATATATTTCTTCAGTGATATTGAAAAGTACTGGAAACTGTGTGTGTGTGTGTGTGTGTGCGCGTGCGCGCGTGCGTGTTATATCATGCAAACGTGCAGTTTTCCTTCCTTGTGAAATTGATTAATTTCAGCTTGGTTTAAAAAATTTGTTCACCAATCAGTGCTATTGGATGATGAATTGGTTCTCCATATAGGGTTATATTTAAATCAAAGTTAAATAATATTTAACATAAAATTTCCGAAAACTCAGCTGGGAACTTGCTATCTATGAATTCTACTGGAGCCTGCTAACTTTCAAATGCTGTAAGAAAACATGCCTTGGTCTTAGAAAGTCATACAGCTTCTACTATGAGTATATTAAAATATTTAAAATTGTAACACTTAATTAGATTATATCAGCACACAAACTGCCTTGATGGCACTGCACTGGTAGCATTTTTTTTAAATTTTATTTAAACTAAACATAAATATAAAATATTTATAGTGAAGTTTGACATGAATGTTAGGTCATACCTAAAATATTTAAAATTGTAACACTTAATTAGATTATATCAGCACACAAACTGCCTTGATGGCACTGCACTGGTAGAATTTTTTAAATTTTATTTAAACTAAACATATATATAAAACATTTATAGTGAAGTTTGCCATGAATGTTATGTCATACCAGTGATCAATTCAATGGCTATCAACCAGTTTTGATGTTCATGATGTATGGGCGTACTTGGCTCTCACTGGTCTTTTACAATTGTGATTGATGAGGTGATTGAATTTACCACAATGATTACTCACAACTGAGGAATGCAGCTTTTACTAATTTAATGAGAGGGGAGGGAGGCGTTTTGTTTTTTATTTTTTTTTATGAAAACCCCAAACACGAAAGGTATCAAAACCTATAGTACTTAGTACCGTGCATGGGTTGAAGGAGGATGCCGGAAACTTTGCTCTAGAGACTAAACATGGGTTTCACCACTTCAAGCCTCCAATAAGCAAAGTGGTGGTATTTCACCGGTTGATGAAAGTCATCTACCACCCGTTTTGGCTTGTATTTCTAGACTCTTGGCAACACAGAGTAGTTGCTGCCCATCACATTTATTTCCTTTGAAAATAAATCTTTAATGATATTAGTTTTATAAGCTTTAAGTCCTTTAATTAATCTTTACTGCTTTTTAATTTAAGAGAGGGTACACACCTGGGCTCCATCATATGCATTATGCTCTTGGAAATGATAAACTTGCAGAATAAACGTTTTTTATTTTAATAGCTAACTGAACAATTATGGCAAACTATTCTCAGGTGTTTATTATGGCTGTATTTATGAACAAAAAAAAAAAAAAAAAAAAACCACGGAAGTTACAGAAATTTAAAAAAAATTAGTTTAAAAACTGACTTCATTTAAAATAAATCATTCGTGAAAACAAAAAGATTGAGAAAAACTATCTTATAAACTGTGTTATGAAGGTGAGAGGGGGAAGGAGTCAAATTGAGCCAAAAGGATCTGAAACCAAAGTAATGGGCAATTGGCAAATTGACTACTAGTATGTATTCTACCACAATGATTACTCACAACTGAGTACAGGTTGTAACCCTTGTATAATGCAGAGGTTAGGTTCCAGAAATATCACGTGTTATAGAAATCGTGTTATATGAGGTTCAGGTTTCATACAAAATGTAGTTCCGTAGTGTTTTTTTAATTATAAAAACAACAATGACTTTCAACAAAAACATATTTTATTCATTCAAGAATTCATGTAACTAACTATTTAACAAATACATAGCATAAAATTATAAAAATTAGGAATTGTACATAAATTTCACTGCACATAATGCATAAATTTCAAAATTAAAGAAATGGATATTTTAATCGTCATCACTGTCTTCAGAAAAAATATTTCATAGATATTCTTTATTTACGAGTGGCCGCATGTCGTTATCACTTGAAATCTCTTCAACACCATTTGTATAATTCTCACTGGGTACTTCAGCTGGTTTTCTTATCAAAAAGTCGGTAATAAGACCTTGCTTACCACTATGCTGCAATTTTTTATTAAGTTCATAATATGGAGCTAAACAATTGTCCAATTGTCTTTTGAATTTTTCCGAGCGCTCTATTGAGGTATCATTATCCGTAAAATAACTTCCTAACTTTTGTGCCAAATTTAATCCTTCTGCTAATTTCTTTAGACTGAACTCTTTAACGGACTCAGCACAATCAGAATCTTCAGTAGAACTTTCCTCATCATTTGTATTTGGTTTGCCATCATCTATTAATTGAACCAATTCCTCCTCATTTAAATCTGTTTCATCATCAATTAATTCATGAATTTCATTTTCAACCATATCAGAAAATCCCTCGCCACCACAAATGTGTGCCAGGTTTGTTATAGGACTTAGTTCAGCATCCAGAGGAGGTACAAAATTTTGATTAAGGATGACACCAGGCCATATTTTTTTCCAGCAACCTTTCACTGTAGAGAGTTTTAACTCCTTTACACATTTTCTTTTCAGAGCACTGTACAATTTTTTAATTTTTCTCTATGTGCAGTTCCATTTTCTTCTTCTTCTTAGTGGATTTTAGGCTTATGAAGCCTGTACCATTAACTCTATTCAAAGAACACTTCGAACCAACTTTTTCTGGGAAGCCCTCTGTTTCTTTTTCCAATAGGTTTGTAGTTCATTGCCAATTTTGGTAGTCTCTTCATACTCATTCTCTCTACATGTTCTTTCCATTTTAACTGATAATTTTGCATTTCTTCTATTATGTTGGAGGTGTTTAGTCTTTTTCTTATTTTCTGAGAAAGAAAGCTCTGGCAGACAGGCTGCCAGAGTGGGTCATAGGGTTTTGTCAATGATATACAGGAATTTTGCTAGCAGGGAAAAGGGGGTAATTATCCCTTTGTATAAGGCAATGGTTAGGCCACCCCTTGAATACTGCATACAGGTCTGGAGGCCTGATTTTAGGAAGAATGTAGATTTGCTTGAGCATACAGAGAAGGGCAACAAGACTGGTGAAGGGAACAAAGGGGTCCCTCTTACCAAGAGAGGCTTCAGTTCTGCAAATTGCAGCGGCTGGAGACTAGGCACCTGCACAGTGATCTGATTGAGGTGTATAAGGACTTGAATGGGTTGAGCACGTTGATCCAAACCATTAGAGATTTCTCCATTTTTTCCACTAAAATATCGCGTACACGAGCAATGCGCTTTGCACTTATCGTTGACCCAGCAATAACACTATCTCTGATTTTCTGCTCATTTTGTTTGATTGTACGAATTGTTGATTCATTTAAATTCAAAGTCCTTGCAACAACTTGTTTTTCTCCATTTTTCAACTGATCCAAGATTTTAATTTTTTCTTCAAGAGAAATGAATTTTCTTTTCAATGTTGGTTTTTTTTCTTCTTTTGCAGTTTTGGTGGCCATTACTATAAAAATTTTTTTTTTATTTGCCAAGGGGTATTCCCCGAATAAATTCACTATTTAAAACTACTTGCACAACAATTAACTCTTTATAAGGTAAAAAAATTGGCACTACACAAAAAAAAAATATGTATGTACTTGTGTGTTTCTCCTTATATAAATTCGGTTCTGGCAACTATACCAGTTATACGAACAGACACAAATTTAACAAACATAAAGTTTGATTTTTAAATAAGTTGCATGGTAAAAGTGTGCAAAAAGAAGTGATACAACAATTTGTAGATCACGTTATATCGAAACGACTGTGTCATACAAGGATGGCCACAATTTATAAACCGCGTTGTGTAGGTACCGTGTTATACAAGGGTTACCTGTATTTGCTATCATTCTGATTCATGTAACAGAACAACATTAATCATGGCAGTGTTAGTATGTTTAAAGCCCATTTTACACAATCATATTTTTGTGACATAATTTTGGATATAAAAGTGTTTTGCCATATTTGCATGGTTTTGTAATTTATGATTAATGTTTAATATACTGGGGTTTTTCCTCTTGATATGTTTATAAAACTTTTGTTTTGCACAATTTTTGGCTATAGAATATGCACCTACATATTCTACAAAATCCTGTCTGATTTTGAATCAGCATATATTTTTCATGTTGTGGGCTCTAGTTGTCAAGTGGAACTTGTTTTTGATATAAAACAAGCATAAGCAAAATATCAATATGCTTTTGTATATTGAATTAGTGAAATGGAATTTTTAATTAATGAGAAAATTTAATCATTATACTTACACTGTATTTCCATTCATTCTTTTCTTTTTTGGCTTTTGTATAGCGATCAACTTTAACACACAAATAATCTCCAGCTCTCTGCCAGTACATTTTACAATCTGCTACATTGAAGAGATTTTTGGCTCGGAGTTCATTACGGTTTGGAATTTCTAGCAGTGTAACCCTTGCAGGTACATCCTTTTCTTCTGCTACCCAATAGGCTATTATATTATTGGTTGAAGACCAACTAAAACTTCTGTAAACATATATTAAAAAAAAAAAAAAATTATAGCCATAAAACTGAGCAGCTTTCAATGCCTGCAGATAAATATAAATAGATGGTAATTAAAGGTAAAATTATATGTGATGCATTCAAGAAATTGAAGCATTGTGGTTTGCTAATTTTTAATTTCTCAACTATTCAACAAACACATTTCTATAGAAATATATGTAAGACCTATTAAACTTGGTTACCAAACTAGTGTTCGACAATTCCCCACTCCATTTCCTTCCTTATGAATGATGCACGGCATCATATTTTCAACTGCCAGTTATAATTTTCTACTTCCTTCCAATCTGTTCTAGCTTATCATTCACTATACTCTAGAGGTCACCAATTGGTAGGCAGATGTATGCATCTCTCCAATTTTCCTGGAATCTGAGTGATCTGAACCAAAGTCAATAATTTTTATATAAATTATTTTAGTTCTGTAATTTTCTAAGTTCCCTTAATCTGACATGTGACTAAAAACTCAATCAAACATCATACCAGAGGTACCGTTCCTTGCATTCTATAATAATGTAGTAATTCCACAATAAAAGGTAATAAAAATGAGTTATAAAAATGTTTTATTAATTTTATGCCAAAGAAGGATACAGACCATGATGAGTTACCTTTTATCTAATACAGATTGAACCTAATAATTATTTTATTTTACATTTTTGTAATCCTACTAATCCCTTAATTTGACTTGTGATATTTAAAAACTCGATTATACACCACAGTGATGCACCTTGCTTCAAATTCTGTAATAATAAGCAAGTGTTCTATAATAAAAGGAAACAAAATGTGTTCTAATATTTACTTGATGTTTTATAAATTTTATGGCAAAAAAAGAGGGATAAGTTACATTTTTCCCCCAACACAAATCACAAACCTAATTAGTAATCCTTGCTATATGGCATCAAAATTTTATAGTTATTTTAAAAATGAAAGCTGATTACTACACTTGAGATAAAAAAAAAAAAAAAAAAAAAAAAAAAGTTATCTAATTAAAATGCAGAGTTTGCATACAACAAAATTTTATTAAACATGAATACAGAATTAAATTAATTTTGACAGAATAAGCTGGAGGATGTACTGAAAAAGTTCATAACCTCACTATTAAGATTATGGCTTCAGGCTTCATGGTGAACAACATGTAGGTGTATTTTTCAATATAGTTGCTTCAGAGTTGTATGCAGTTGTTCCTGCAATGCAGTTAATTCTTGCAGAACGATTCAACAAGGCTGAGAAAAATGCTTCTATCAATGATATAACTATGTAGTTTATTTTAAATTTTTGTCCAGCCAAATGAAATTTAAGTTTGGGAAAACAGTCTAACAGGGACTAGATTCGGTGAATAAGGTGGTTGTGATAGCAATTGATTCCACACTCATGCAATTCAGTCATTGTGATTAGTTTTTTTTTTAGTTAGTTGTTGGCGCATCGGCTTCTGTGGCCATAATGCACCTCCCAAGGTTTTTGCAGTACTCTGATCCAAGCCCGAGGCAGGATTCGAACCCGCGACCTTTGGGTTGCCAAGCAGGCACTTTACTCACCCGGCTAGCCCGGTCGGCATTGTGATTAGTGAGAAGTGGCGTAGCTGCCTAAAAAATACACTTTCTCATCGTTCCTTTTTAGTTGTGCATCCCATAAAACTGGCACAACAACAGGCTAGCATATATACTCCTGTTACAGTTTGAATAAAAAGGCATTCTTATAATACATTTCATATGCTGGAGCTGCAAAGAAAAGATCAGACTAGTGAGAGAGTGCTGTGGCTCGGGGGAGAAACAAAGGGGGCAATTCTACAACGCATCATAGTTTCAAAAAAATGTGCGAAATGTAAAATGTTTGCTGACCTTTCTAAAACAGGAAGGAGGATGCCTTTGTGTGTGTGCTAGGTGTCTGGAGTGTCAAGAAATTAGGTGCCAACTCAGCATTCTGATGGGTGTCTATGAGAGCGTGAGGTGTAGGGTAAATACCCTCGAAGAAATTAATGAGGGGGCCCCATCAGGCTCTCAGCTACCCAGCTCAATGACAGAGCTCACTCCTGTGCATCAGGCAACACAGAGGCAATCTCCAAAGCAGAATGTGCTGGTCCCAAAGGAACTAGTTATTTTTAGTCACTCTACTGTTAGGGAGACGGGGAATACACTTTGTAAGAAGGAGAGATGGAACAGGACCAGGGTATGTCAGCCAGGGACAAAAGTGGATGACGTTGTAGAGCAGATATCATCTTTTCAGGGCACAAAAGGTGATACTGTTGTACATATTGGAACTAATGACATTAAGAGTAAGAGATCTGCAGATTTACTCAACAAGTACAGGACAATGTTGAAAAAAAGTTGAGAGTTAGGGTTGAATGTAAAAGTGTCTGCAATTCTGCCCAGACACGATAGGAGAGGCTATATGATGAGAGCCCTTGTCAGTCAATTCGGCCCTGGAGAGATTGTGCAAGGCTCAAGGGGTAGAATTTTTTTCAGCCTGGTCTGTGCTTGTTGACAGGAGAAACTGCTTCTACAGAGATGGGATACACTTAAAATAGAAAGGGTGCAAGAATATTTGCTGATGCTATCGAGGCATTGTTAGGTGAGTCAGAAAACTGCTAGCATGGCGGGGATACATAGACTAAAAGGTTAACAGTGGCCGCAGGCAGAGGCAAAAGTGATTCTTGCACTGCTTCCATTAGAATGGACAGTAGAGTGGAAAGCAAGGTAATGGAGATTTCCAGGACTGCTGGTAGTCATAGTGGAACAAGTAAATAAATGGGCTGTGTTAGGGTGGCAAGGAGGAGGAAAGGTGCATGTATACTTGCATGTACACCAATGCTAGAAGTACAGTTAATAAATTTGATGAGCTTGAAGCTAGTCAAGACTACTCAGGGAAATGGGAAGTGAAAAAGACCTGGGAGTAATTGTGCAGCCAAATATGAAGTTCGCTGAGCAGTGTAGACGGGCTGTCAGAGTCTTGTCAACGATATATAGGAATTTTGCTAGCAGGGACAGGGAGGTGATTATCCCGTTGTACAAGGCAATGGTCAGGCCCCCATCCTGAGTACTGTGTACAGGTCTGGAGGCCTCATTTTAGGAAGGATGTAGAGTTACTAGAACAAGTACAAAGAGCAATAAGATTGGTGAGGGGAACAAAGGGGCACTCTTAGGGCACTCTTTCTTACCAAGAAAGGCTTAAGTTCTGCAAATTGCAGTGCCTGGAGAGTAGGTTGTTTGTTTGTTTGTTTGTTTTGTTATTTGGAGCATTAGCAACTAAGGCCATATTGCTCCGGGGATATGCGGTGGTCATTCCCTGACCTTTCCGCATCCTCCGTATTTGGTGGTCACAGGCTCGATCCCCGGAATAATCAAGAAGCGTGTGCTACACACTGCTGCTCCTGCCCACCTGGCTACGGAGGTGCCGCCTGGAGAGTAGGCACCAGCGAGGTGATCTGATTGGGGTGTATAAGGCCTTGAATGGGTTGAGCAGGCTGAAAGCTGATGGGATTCTTCGTCTTGCTCAGACTAAGATCCTGAGGGGGCACAGTTTCAAATTGAGGAAAGATAGTTGTAGAATAGATGTGTGGAAATTTGCCTTTAGCCAGTGGGTAGTTGATTGGTGGAACAGGCTTCCATCTTTTGTTGTGGAAGCTAATAGCCTAAATAAATTTAAGGCTGAGCTGGACAGGCATTTGGAACAAATGGAGGGATGAAATGGGAGGGTTTTTTTTTTTTTTTTTTGGCCGATTCTGCATAAGCTTGCTTTCTTGCGTCGTATGCCTCTACTAATGCTAATATTGTGATATCCTCCATGCCTATTCTTGCACCTCGAATAAGTAATACTTCCTAAGGAGAAAAGTATACCCTTGCTTATTCTCAGGTTACTGTCTCCTCACTGGTTTATGCAGTTTGCTTTAATTATGTATGCAGATGATGCTTAAACATCTCTCATATCTTGAGACTTATAGCCTCAAAATGTGTATGTGCTTATACCACCCAAATATCCTCCCTCTTGATAATGCTTTTTCAACATAGGCATTAACAATCATCCTGCAGTTTCCGAGGGCAATTTCTTCAACAAAAGATAAAATTTTATAATAAAAAATTATTTACTGCCAATGGATAAAAACAAACTGCTGTGGATGAACCGAAATTCCAAATTACGTACAAAAAAAAAAATACGGACATTCTGGGTTACAAAAAAAATTTTTCTCAGTCAGCATTCATTTATTTTTAACACAGTACTGGAACTTTTTGACTATACCTTGTACACCATGTATCCAGCCTATCTGATACTAATTTCAGTAATTCTTTGGTCAACCGTTTTTCGTTTCCACCTTGACCTATATCTTTTTAAAGGTGGTTATATAAGTCTACAAGACTATTATGAAAAAGAAGTACTATTTACCTTTACCTTATTTCTTTATCTATATATAAAAAAACAAGTAAACGCTAAAATTATGGCAAATTCTTAGAAAGGTGCAATATCGCTATTTGTGTATTAAATCACTCCACTACCTCCCAGGAGAGGAATCCACTTGGTTTTTTTCAGGGGTTTTACAAAGCATTTAAAAAAAAAAATTTGGCCATACCATTCCACTAATCCAAGTATGAAGCATATTTTACATCGATTTTTGTTATATGTATTGAAATATATATTATTTTATAAAAGCATGTACACACACAGCTATAGCTAAATTATGTCAGGTCTGTTTATTTACACTTGCTCTGGAGTGTGAAACTGTTTTAAGATAGGGACAAGGTATGAAAGTTTGGAAACCTCTACCTTATAGGATCCCGAACACAAAAAGAAGTAATGAACAAACTGAAATCATAAGATATACCATGGTGGCTACTGCTCTCTACGGATGAAATAAGACATGTAACAAACAAAATGTAAACTTAAATGTCAACCCAGCTAACTGACAGGTCTAGAGCAAAACAAGCACGCAAATTAACATTAAACCAAATAATAATAAACAGAATTAACATAAAAAATAAATCAAATTCAAATAAATTATTACTAACCAAATGAAATAATAAATTAAAATGAAGAAACCAAGAAGTGGTCATGAGCATTCAAACTAAAATACAATGGGACTAAAGAAGAAAGAAGGAAACAAAATAAAATATAATGGACTGTGTTACATCTATATATTAACTTTACTGAAAAGTAACTTATTATAATTAGACAAACATGTTATGTCTACAAAACTATTATGAAAAAAGAAACACTATTTACCATTTTGTGGTAAATAAGGAAAATAAGGAAACATATTGTTTTCAATATGTTTCCTTATTTAATCTATAGAGAGCAGTGGTCATAACATATCTTATGATCTGAGTTGGCATGTTACTTCTTTTTGTGTTTGGGATCATATACAAACATCAGTTGGCATTTGGCTGGATAGCAGTAAATAACTGAAATATGATTATTTTTCAGAGTTTATAAGCATTGATGTCCTTTGAAAAGGTTATGTATTCCTTTTCTTTGGTTTTTTATTTTTATAGGTGCCACTCGAGTTTCAGAGGTCGTAAGGATACATATCCTTGGGCAGGGAATCATGCACTTGCACTACTGAGGGTGCATTGTCACTTTGCTTTTTCTTATTTTATTTTAATATTCAGGTAGCAATATTGTACAGTTCTAAAAATTTACCCTAATTGAAGCATTTACTTGTTTTCTGGACATTTTCCATTTATGTGTTTTCCTTAACAATCTCAGTTGCCTCACTGAGTTAAACTGAAATGACAAATAAGGTAAACAGAATCTCCCTTAAGCAAATTAAAACCCATTTATCCTCAACTAAAAACTAAGCAAGCAGCTGACAGCAATTCTTCATTAATTAACACAGTTAATTCTTCATTAATGAAGAATTAACTGTGATTAATGACAGTTAATTCTTCATTAATTAACCATAATAACTAATTTCATTCAAATGAGATTTATAAAGCATTAGTAATAACAGGGGTTCACATGGAAGGCCAAAATATTTTCATTATAGCAAAATTTTCATTAAAATGGTATTCATTGTAATGGGACTTCACATGAGGCAAACTGTTTTCCTTTCAATAAAACAGGGAAGGGGAAATAAGTTGTTCATCTATTCACTGAACTCAAAACACTTTTTGCTTCTATGAAGCAGAAGGCTGGATTACACTGTAATTTTTATAGAGGGTTGTGTTGTTCATATATTTTTTTTAAGCAGCCTAAGAGTAAAAAAAAAAAAGTAAAGTGCAGCCATTATCAACCCACTGCAGGATGGAAGCCTCCTCAACAATTCATGCTGAGGGAAATGGACCATAATCTGCCACGCTGGTCCAGTGCGGGCTGGCAGATCGACCGTATTCAGCAGTCAGGGGCTTGAACACCGGTCTACTCAAAGAGCGTGTGATACTGCACTCCCGCTCCTGCCCACTCGGCCACGCCTAAGAGTAGTGAAAGTAAATTTAAGTAGCCTTAAATTTACTTTCTCATTAATTAACCCAAATTAAAAACTGTTAATACCAAATAAGAAATCTGGTATTAACAGTTCCAGTTATCTAGCCATGCAGCAACCTATTTACTTGAGATGGCCATGAAGAACCAGTCAAGGCCTGCCATTCCCTAAAGGATATGCTGCCCTCACCCTACAGGTTAGGGACCCCCTAAGATATAGTAAAAGTTCAGCTATCCAGCATGCATCATATTCTAAAAATCCACATATTCAAAAAAAAAAAAAAAAAAATTAATAATAAAATAAAAATAAATAAGCGTATTTACTGTTTATATTATATCAAAAGTGGCTACCAGAGGCAGTGAAGTCTGTCTTTCTTTGCCCAGCCACTGCTAGTTAAGCTGTGGTTACTCGGGCAAGTGTATATCCATAATTCATCCATTTGTTATGCCATCCAAAAAAGGCCAGAGTCGAAAAATGTAGATGCTGTTTATCTTTAACACAGGAAACAATATTTGTGCAAGACTAGAGAAAACAGATAATCATAATGTGCAAAAAAAAAAAATAATAAATAAAATAAAATAAAAATAAATAAATAAATAAAATAAAGCTTAAAAGAAAATGTGCAAGAAAAAAAAAGCACAAAATAGGATAAAATGTATGAAAAAAGTATAAAATATAGAATGGAAGCTGAATGCAAATGTAGATTATGAGTGAAGTAAATTGTTTCTCTTCCTCCTCCTCAATAGGATGATGGGCAAATGCTTCATTATGGTCTCCTGCCCATCCAAGCAGACACCATGCTGTTGCTACTCAGCAACCGCAGTGTGAAATGCTGACACTGGTCAGAAGGACTAAATCCTGACCAGTGTGGGAAAGAGCACCACACAGGTGCTCCAACATAAGAATCCCTTTCCCTGTGATCGTTCATTCCTACCACCTGGGTTGCCCTTTTTCCTCTTTGCCTGGTGGGTAACCCCACTGCCATTTGTCAACTCCCACCAGGATGGGAATTCTGCCCCAGGGGACCCTCTTTGGTCCTCACTTTGAAACAGGAGGGTGCCCTTACTACTGCCCCCTCTTTCTCTCTACCACTTTAATCCCTCCCACTTCCTGTTTTTCCACCATCACCTTCAACCTTTTTTTTTTACTGGGCTCTCCGTGCCAATGCAATACACTCCCTATTGCCTGGCCCGCCTCCTCATGGCGTTGGACAGTAAACTAGAGGCTTTTGTGTGAAAACACTGGCCCCTAGGCTAAGAGGCCGGATGAACAACACAACCCCACACTAATACTACACAAACCTGCAAATGTAAATGTAGATTATGAGTGAAGTAAAAGTGATGAATACAAAACAGAGTTTTGTATTCATCACATTGCCTAATGCGGAGATGGGGGAACCCCCGGAGCTGCATCAATTAACACTTTACACTATGTGCTCATTAAGAAGCATGATCTTGGTTTTTCAACAATTTATAACATAAAAGCACAAGTAAAAATTTTCAATGATAAGAAAGATGTGTGAAAATAAATGCTATTTTAAAATTGGGCCAAAGGAAATAAAGTATGGCGTGCACACTGGTGATAACTAAGAAGTTTATCTTCACATTATGGCATCACTACACAAGAATACCTCCTGGATGAGGTCATATGATTATTCTTATAGTCTATGAGTAATGCTCATTCAACTGGAAAATTAATGCAACCAGCATTAACCAATCTTCACAGATAACCAGATAACTGTGCTTTTACTAAACAATGTTTATAAATAAATATAAAACATAGTATACTTACCTGATTCCTGCTATTTTGATACTCTTCTTATCAAGGAGACCAAATGACTAAATATAAACGGCAAAATAAAATTTAAATTATTACATAAAATTCATTTAAAGTAGAACCTGAAACAGATAAAATTAAGAAAGTAATAATACAGAACATAAAAAATAATAACAACCCTATAATGTAAGTTCGGTGTACATTGTGGAGGGAGGTTTAATGACAAATAAGCTGCTTTGGTTGTAATGCACCTATCAAATGATCCTTCAAAAGAAATGGACAAATTCTCTTAATATCAGCTTAATTTAGTAATCAATCAGAACTGATGAAAATTTCAATCTGTTTCAGAAAGCTAAAAAATTCAGCAACATTAGAGCTTCACTGCCAACAAGGTGCTGTAGTGTTATCATTCTAAAATCTCTGTAATAGAAGTTATCATTCTAAAAACTTGGTAGTAGAAGCAGTCAATAAGGATGTGCATAACAGTTGAATATACGAAGCAATATAGACAGTGGGATGGATAATTTCTTGTGAGCAGATGGAAGTGAATCAAATAAGTAGGTAGATTATCCTTGTCCTTGAATTAAATTAAAACTAAAATGGTTATGGTATACTAAATTAGAATGTCCTTTATTTGTGTATGCTGCCTAATCCATGTGCTTCTCTTCTTATCCAACTGTCTGAATCCTAATAAAATTTGTTCCATTCTTCACTGTGTAGTTTTCAGCTTCTCTTCATTCTTTTGGTGAGTGCCCAAGTTTCACTTCCATAAGTAGGTGGGGAGTATACATTGGTTCATTATTTTATGCTTCAGACAAATTGAGATACTGCTCCTCAGTATATGACTATATTTCCTGAATGCTATTGCATCCAAGATTTATTCTTCTCTTGACTTCGAGCCAATGACTTGTCCAAGTTAGGTATATGAATCCACCTTTTCAAATCTGCTCCTTCAAAGATTATATCCCTTCCTGTGGCATACTTGTTCATCACTACTTTTTTTTTTTTTTAACCATATTCATCTTTAGTCCGAAATCCTTACTAACTCTGCATAACTGATTAAGATTTTCCTCTAATTCTTCAGGATCATGGCTTATGATCATAATGTCATCTGCAAATCGTAAATGGTTTAGGTACTTTCCATTCACATTGACTACTTTCTGCGACCAGCCCAATCTCCTGAAAGCTTCTTGAAGAGCGGCAGCAAACAACTTCGGAGATACTGCATTTTCAAATTGTCTTTGTCTAGTCTAATAAAGGAGGTAGCGTTCTCATATATTTTCTTAAAAATCATAATTTATGGGATATCTATGCTTTGTCATTCCAGTGCCCAAAACATTGTCTTATGCTGTACAGAGTCAAACGCCTTTTCATAATCCTAAAATGCTATACATAATGATGTTTTATATTCATTTGCTTTCTCCATTAGCTGTGATATTACCTGAAGGTTGTCCATAGTTGAGAATCAGGTCCTAAAGCCAGCTTGCTCTTTTGGTTGATTCTCATCAAGTATTCTTTCTAATCTGTTAGTAATGACCCTTGTGAACAACTTTTAGATTTGGGACAACAAACTAATTTGTCTATAATTTCCAATTTCTCTCCTTTTTTTATGCAGAAAAATTATGATTGCATTATTCCACTTCTTTGGCGTCAAGCCTTTCCAAATGTATTTTGTGAAGAGCCTTGCCAGTTTCTGTACCATGTCTCTTCCTCCTAATTTTAACAACTCTACAGTAACTTTATCTTCACCTGAAACTTTTTTGATCCTTCATTTTTTTCAATGTATGTCTACTTCATCAGGAAGGATATCGGGTATGTTGTATGTGTTGCTAATTTGTGATACATCTTCCCCACTGCTGGCATCACTGCCTTGCTCCTTATACAATACTTTATGGTAGTCTTCTGCTATTTGAATTATGCCTTCTCTGCTATTTATAAGAACACCATCACTGTTCTTCCAATTCAGTTTCATTTGCATTTCTGTATTACTGCTGATTTAAGTCCTTTGTTTTCCCTTAATGCTTGTTCCACTTTTCTTGTGTTTAATCCACTTGGGTTCTTCCATGTCCACTTTCTGTCCATGCTTTTCTTGAAAAAAAAAAAAAAAAAAAAAAAAGCATTCATTCTTGACATTCCTTGAGATTCTACAAATTCCATTAAATCTTTCGTATCTCATTTCTTTCGGCAATTCCAAAATTTCCTATAGTTTCCATTTCTGTGCTGTTTTGTCTCTTTCCAACCTTAGCATTGAAGTTCCCCATAATGATGGTGTAGTGAGTTTTCTGTTCATCTAGAAATCTCTCAAGTTTGGTGTCCTCTCTTCAACCTCTTCATCATCATGGCTCAATGTTGGTGTCATTATAACCTTTAGTTTGTACCTCGTAGAAATCCCGAGTAGTAGTCTTGGTGATGTACTTTTGAATTCCAAAATGTTGTTTTTAATATCTTTATGGACCAGAAAGCCAACTCTACTTTCACCCTTTTCATTGCTATACAGCAATTTCCACTTTATAAACTTGTAAACGATTCACTTGTGATTTTTCAATGCCACATATCCATAAATATGTAAGAACTTCCCCCATTATCCACTAAATCAATACCTGCAATAATGTTACCAAAAGGGCACAAGTAAATCCTTTTATTGAGACTATAAAGATATCCCTTAGATCTTTGTCCAAAAAAGCATCTGGCAATGAGATTAAGTAACCAACAATATATATTTTCACCATAAACAAGTCAAGTTTTTGTAGTCTACGTGACCTTCTGTGATGGTGATATAGCAAAAGCAGCTGGAAAGTGCTTACTTATACAAAATTATCCTTAAAAAAATAATAACATTCTCTGAATTAGGTCTGAATTCGAATTACTAAAAAATTTTTTAGAAATTTAATTCTACTAGAATTTTTAATAATTCCATAATAATAACGCTTTGTTAGTGTCTTTGCAGTAGTAGTAGTAGCGAAAACTTTCTCAATCCATTTCTTGGTTACTGTAATTTATTTTATATTATCTTACATTTATTGCTTTTTAAGGTATATTTTATTGCATTAAAATATACCATAAAAATGTTTTAAGTGAAGTCTACTATTTTATGTGTTTAGTTGTACATATTTTTAGTTTTAATTATAGATATTTTATCATTTTAACATTGCATAATTAGACTGTTGTTGTAATAAACTAAGAAGTCGGTGGAAGCAGTATATTATTAATAAGCATATTTTATGTTTGACATTAGCATTATTAGAGGAATATGATGCAAGAAAGCAAGCTTATACAGCAATAGCCAAAACAATCCCATTTCATCGATTCATTCACTCCAAAAGTTTGTCCAGTTTGAATTTATTTAAGCTATCAATGACAATGGAAGTTTGTTCCAGCAATCAACTACCCGCTGGACAAAGGCAAATTTCCGAACATCTATTCTACAACCGTCCTTCCTCAATTCGAATTTATGCCCCCTCAGGTTCGTAATCTGAGCAAGAAGAATCCTTGCATTGGGCTTGCTCAACTCTTTCAAGGCCTTATACACCTTAATCAGACACCTGGCACTTTTTCTTGTAAGTTTAGGTCAGATGAAAGTCTGACAATACCAAGCCAGATGCCAAATGAATTTTTGGAAACTTTAAGTTAAAATTTAAATTTAACTTCAATAAAGAGGGGTTTATACCATCTTCAAAGGGGCTTAGCATTAGAATAAGTCAGTCAAACAAAAGTGCTACTCAGAGAACAATTTTATGCTACTGGGGGAAAGACAAATGGTAAACACATTCAGTTTTTGGACAGGTGGATTTCAGATGTTCTATCTGTAACAAGAAATGGTGCTTTAGCTTTGATTACATGATACATCATCACTGATTTTTGTATCAGGTTTATACAAACAGTGTAAAAAAACATTATGGAAATCTTAAAGTCTCGAAACTTTATTAGACATGTTGGACAAATGCTAACTTATTGTGATTTTCTCTTGTAGAGGATCTGTATTCTCATTTTGAATTTAAAATCAATGGTGTGAAGGCTATTAAGAAGTATTTTTGGAATATTAAATTTTTAGAAATATTATATTTTAAGTCAGAAATTCTCTTACCTGAGATTTTTTCAGGAATGACTCCATCCAGGTAGGTTGTAATTAGAACAGTATTGAAATAAAATAAACCTGGTAAGAGGACGAAGGAATAAAAGCAAGCTTTGATTCTAAATCCATGCATGGAGAAATAATTAGAAGTATAGAGGGAGATGAATTCCTGAAGCTTGATGGGGCTTTTTGTTTATACCATCTTCCAAGGGGCTTATCATATCCTCGCTCCAAAAAAAAACCCCTTTAAGCTGTCCTAAATCACCAAATTTTCAAATTCCCAAACTATTAGTGTAATATGAGGGAGTTGGATTTTTTCCTTCTATCCTTCTCTTCCTTTAGCCTACTCAAATACCCTCCCCCCACACTTTTGAAATACAGCAATGGAACGTGTCCAGACTATAAATATAGCCTTTGACACGTGTTCGCTTCCCCTTTGAAGATGGTATACATGAAAATCCCCCATCAAGCTTCTACCCCTTTGAAGATGGTATAAATAAAAAGTTCCCATCGAGATTCAGGAATTCACTTCCCTTTATACTTCTAATTATTTCCTCATGCATGGATTTAAAATCAAATCATCCTCTTACCAGGTTTATTTTTTTTCAATACTATTTAATTACAACCTATCTGGATGCAGTCATTCCAGAAAAAATCTCAGGTAAGAGAATTTGACTTAAAATATAATATTTCTAAAAATTTAATATTCCAAAAATACTTCTTAATAGCCTTCACACCATTGATTTTAAATTCAAAATGAGAACACAGATCCTCTACAAGAGAAAATCACAATGTTAGCACTTGTCTGAATTTATAAATAATTGTGGGTCTTCTCGACTACACAAGTTGTCTGTCCAACATGTTTAAACAAATTCAAAAATGTTACCAACCAGTGAGGTACTAATGGCAATGTGACACATCTTCCTTTTAACATTATTAAAGCCTCTCATTGACCCTACAATTCAAATTAAAGTTAAGTAATAAATATCACTACATGAAGCAACCCGAAACTTGCTTACTATGAGTTGTGACTGCTGAGCACAGAATTTTGAACAACACTGCAATAATACTGGTGATACTATATCATATGAGAATCATATTTAATATTTTCAGTCAGTGGTCATGGAAAACGTTATCCATGACCAATGGACTCTAAAAATGTTAACCTGGCATTCACAGTTTCTTGCTTCCCAACTAATAAATTTATAGGTTCATATTTATAGCCTCCATATTATACATTTATGGTTTCACATTAGCATGACCTTTCAGCAAAAGTAGGATTAGTTTTGTATGAGTATAAATTCAAAACTGACAAGTACATTAAATATATATTTATTTATGTGGCTTATATATATTCAAGCAAATATGGTATTTATATAAAGAATTTATATTCAAAGAAAATAACACTTACTGGTGTTTCATAAATACTCAAGACATCTTGTCCCATTCTTGCAAAGAATTTGTCATCATGACTCCATCTTGGGAAGGTAAAAAGAAAAGTCAATAGTTAAATATGATAAACTTATAAATAAATGAAAACCTACAACTATATCAAGATACAGTGTAGAAAAGTAAACATTACTGACGATACATATTTCTGAAATTTTGATAAACCAGAACTTTGATTTCTGTCACCTTCTAGATCTCCCCCACCCCAAAAATGTAAGAAAACAATACCGAGAAGTTATGCTTACTAGTTATACAGTAAATAGTATTATCTTCTTAGGAGTAAAGCTGATGACATTGTAGAGCACCTATCATCTTTAAAGGGCATAAAACACGATACTGTTTTATGCACTTGATACTAATGATATTAAGAGTAAGAGGTCTGAGGACTTTACAAGTACAAGAAAAAAGTCACAAGTTAGGATAAATTAATTCGGCCCTTGGAGAGACTAGGCAAGGCTCGGGGTAGAATTTTTCTCACTGTTACCTGCGCCTGATAACAGGAGAAACTATTATCACAGGAATGGGATACACTTAAAAAGGAAGAGATGCAAGAATAATTTGATGATTCTATGGTGGCATTTTTAGGTAGGTCGAAAAACTGCTACCTTGTGAGGATGCACAACTAACAGATTAACAACAGCCACAGGCAAAGGTATAAGTGAGTCTTGCACTGCTTCTGTTGGAACATGCTGCAGCCTGGAAAGAAAGGTTTCAGGGATTTCAAGGCCTGCTGGGGACCCTTATGGAAAATGCAAATACATGGGCTTTGTTAGGGTAAGTAAGATAAAGAATAGGTGCATATATACTTGCATGAAGACCAATGCTAGGAGCACAGTAAATAAACTTGATGAATATGAAATACTGGTTAACATGTTTTGCTGCTGCTTATATTTGTGAGAGTTCTTTATGTGTGCCCTGGAGCACTAGAACAAGTAGGCAGTGATTCTAAATACAGTAAAATCCCGTTAATACAAAGTACTTGTTTATATGAAGCACATACCATTCCCCTGCGAAAGGATAGGCTTTTCTATGTAAATCTATTTGTTTATTACAATTAGTTAACATTTATTACAAAGTTTGTTTTCACCCTGCGAGATATAAATATTGTTATTTTGTGTTTAATACAAATCTTGTCACAGTTGTCTGATTATTGCCCCTATTATTGGCTCTTGCCATTCGGTTCCCCAGCCTCCCAAAGGATGGTACTGACTTGTCAGAATTTACTTTTGTGTAAACAAAACCAATTTATGGTAGCTACAACATAAGTGCACTCTGAAAAATATCATTGTGAAGGACAAGCTGTTAAATTAACAAAAGAATAAAACAGTTTTTCTAAGTTGTTTACATATACACTCCCTCGCTCTCCACAGAATTAAAGTCAGTTGCAATTGTCACGCCAGTCCAAAGCCTTTTGCTACAGTACTGTATAATCTATTTTTTTGTGCCATGTTACCTGAACTGATGTCTTTTTTGGAACTTGTGACTTAAAAAAAACTAATTTCACATATCCATTCCCTCTAAAAGTTTGCCCAGTTCCTCCTTGAATTTATTTAAGCTATTAACTTCTACAATGACAGATGGAAGTTTTTTCCAGCAATCAACTATCCACTGGCTAATGACAAATTTCTGCACATCTATTCTACAACAGTCTTTCCTTAATTTGAATTTATGTCCCGGCAGGTTCGCAATCTGAGCAAGCAGAAGAATCCCATCAGAATTCAGCATGCTCAACCCATTCAAGGCTTTATACACCTCAATCAGATCACCTCGCACGTGCCTAGTCTCCAGCCACTGCAATTTGCAGAACTAAAACCTTATTTGGTAAGATTATCCCTTCGTTCCCCTCACCAATGTTGTTGCCCTTCTCTGTATACGCTCAAAACTCTACATACTTCCTAAAATTAGGTTTCCAGACCTGTATGCAGTACTCAAGGCATGGCCTGAACCACTGCCTTATACAAAGGGATAATCACCTCCTTTTCCCTACTGGCAAAATTCCTGTATATCATAGACAATACTCTATGATGTCTTGGATGCTATCCATAATCTTGATATTGCTTGAGACAGTATTTTTTTTGCATCAAGTGTAATAATCAACTGCTTTAGAAAGAGTGGCTCTGGAGAGAATATCACTGAAAAACATGGTCTAGATGGGGAAGATTAATTATCAATGAGCACTGCTCTTCTTGATTAGTGGAGCTCCCAGGGTTCAATGCTGGGCCCACTGCTGTTCTCAATATTTATTAATGATACAATGAAGGTATGTCAAGCTTACTGTCTAAAGATGCAAATGATACAAATATTGGTAGGATGGTTAATGAAAATATTCAGGGTATGCTGCTAATGCAACAAGGTCTGGAAAAATGAAGCACATGGACTAAGAGTGGCAATTGAAATTTAGTAATGGCAAATGCAAGATACTTCATATGGGGAGCAGCAATCCCAGATTAACATACCAGCCATGTGGTACCACTGCAGATAGTAGAGAACAAAAAAAGACTGGAGGTAATTGTGCAGTCAGATATGACGTTATCTGAAAGTGCAGACATGCTACTAAGATGGCTCACAGGGTTTTTCAGTGATATACAGGAATTCTACCAGCATGCAGGGAAAAGGAGGTAATTATTCCATTGTATACCAATGGTAAGGCCATATTTGAAGTATTGCATGCAGGTCTGGAAGCCTTATTTTAAGAAGGATATGGATCTACTGGGATCGGTGCAGAGAAGAAGCAACGACATTAACAAGGGAATCAAGAGTACTATAGCCAAGACTTTGGTTCTCCAAATTGCAACATCTGCAAGGAGATCTGACTGAGGGTGTTTAAGATTGAGTGAGCTAAAGTGATGGCATCCTTATTCTAGCTCAATCAACACACATTAAGGGGCCCCAAATTTAAACTGAGGAAGTATAGTTACAGGATAGACAAGCAGAAAATCTCATAATTTCCCACGTAACTGTAATTTTTGCCAATTAATCACATATATAATGTAAAACTCCTGGCCATGTCGCCTTGATGAGAATTATTGTCACTAGTACATGTACCGTACTTAGCAGCAATAAAGAAGTTTTATTTATTTATTTAAATTTGCTTTCAGTCACAAGGTAGTTTACTTCTATTTGGTGCTGTGAAAGTGGATAATTTAAAAGTTTGAACAAATTTATGGAAGAATTAGACAAATTATGAGAATGGATGGACAAGTAATGTAGGAAGGGTTTCTTTTTGGATGATGCTCTATAAGCTTACGTCCTTACATAATTTGCCAATACTTATAATAATTCTAAGACAGACATATCCAGCATGACAAAATATAAAATGAGGGGAGGGGGAACAAGGCAACAGGTACTTTGAAGCGTAAACTTCAATTAGGGATATATATATATATATATATATATTTTTTTTTTTAAGAAAAATAACAACAAAAAAAATAGTTGTAAATGAGAAACTTTCGAAATTTATTCTTAATTTTTAAACTACAGCAGAACCAAGATAAGAAATTCCTGCATAAAAATTTTCCCCCTGTACTAGGTTTGGTTTCTTAAGTCCTAGTTTCAACTCTATATATTATAATGTATTATTTTCCCACGTAAGAAGTTTCCCGGGTAAAAAGTTATCCACATAAAAAGTTCTGCGATAAAGAACACACATTATTATTATAATGATGTTTTCCCATTTAATATATTTTTTTCGTAATCGAACAAGTTTGTGCCAAGCATCATTTTAGTTCGCAGTAAATCACCAAAGTAGGTGAAATGGTATCATATTTGATGTGAAAATATCTATTGCGACATTAGAGTAATGAAATTTTCTTACAGTAACGGAAATGCCATTTCCTAAATGGCACTAACAATGCTAACTCAGTCAATAACGTTCATTCGGTAGAGTAAGCAGCGGGTAGTAACATTATTCAAGAATAAAATGAAGACTTTAATAAAATCTGCTTCTCAAGATTTTGATCAACATCAACCTTTTAAGTAGCATAAGTAACGATCAAACCCTTCAAAAATTTAAATGGTTTTACCCTAGTGCTACCATAGATGTTTTCACATAAAATAAAACATCTTTCATACATACAGGGTACACATGCTGCTTTTTTTTTTATATCTCATATTGCAAATGCTATCACCAGTTGCCCTGATATTGCACTACCTCCAATAAGCAATGCTTTGCCAGTGGAGAAGATTAATTTTATTTATTCTCAGAGGATACCACAACCCAGATGTGGTGGTATCTGCCAACAATCCACAGGAGAAGTGTTGCCTATTTGAGAATCTAGTGTCAAAGCGTTCCTTATTCAGGGTAGTTCAATATCAGGGCAATTTGTTGTGAAGGCATTCAAAATATGAGATATAACAAAAACGATGCCAATTCACCTACTTTGGTGATTTACTACGAATTAAAATGATGGTAGGCACTAACTTGTTCGATTAGTGAATTTTCTGTAGTCTGAGGCTTTCGGCGCTAAAACCTTTTTAGTATAAACATTTTGATAGAATGGAAATGACATATTGCAATTGTTTTCATTGATATCTATAACTGGATAACGGTGACCATGTGAAGCACAGTGAAGCATTTGCTGTTAATTCTGATGGTTCCGAACAGGTCTGAATTACTTAGTGGATTTTTGCTGTCTTATTGTAATTATGACCTTTGGTATGTTGGAACTCCAAACGAGCTCATCCTTCCAACTTGGTAATGAGTATAATGAACATAATGTCAAGCAATTAGAAATCATCAGTTTAAAAATGTTTCCAATAGGCTGAAATATTTATAAATTCTGAAATAGTACTTAAAAATGATGTTTAACTTATGTATGTGTATCTTTTCATTTTATTTCTGTAGTTAATATTTCATACCCTTAGGTCATTTTCCCTTCTAAGAAGTTTTCCCACATAAGAAGTTCTAAACCTCCAGTCCCTTGGAAAACTTCTTATCCGAGCTCTACTGTATACTGCATAATAAGATCAGAAGGCATCATTAGAAAGAAGTCTTTTTTTTTTAAAATAAAAAAAAAAAAAAAACAAGCACTCTCTGACTTACGCAAATTCGACTTTATGTAAGTTTTTGCTGGCCAGTGCAAACTGAAAAAAAAAAAAAAAAAAAAAACCATGGAAATGTATTTCGCATCCTGTAGGAATAAATGGAAGTATTGTGAAAATATCATAATGTGAACCCAATAACACAATTTTTTTTTTTTTTTTTTTTTTTTGGTAATCCATTCCAACACCTCAGAACTGAAACCTTTGCCATATAACTAAGTTATTTAACTCTCTAAAAGGTAATTTTTATAATGGAAATTGTATTAGTTTTAAATAAATTTATGTCAAATAAGCACAACACATAGGAGTCAAAAACAAAACATGTAGCCAACACGTTTACAAACACTATTGGCTGAGAGGAAGGGCTACACAGTCCGGCCGGAGAATGCATTACACTTTCATCGTTATGTTCTGTTATAACAATCAATTTTGAATGCCTTTGTGATATTTTTCTAAAGCACATTTCTGGAGGTCACGACCATAAAACAATAAAAACAATTTGCACTTTCCAGTTTATTGGGCTTTTCTGTTAGTGCATCTAATTATAAACTGGTAGTAAACTTGATCTTATTACATTTGCGATAATACCGCTAACTGGAATTGTGTGGGTTTTTACGTTATTATGGTGAAATGTGTTTCCCCTTCACTGAAATCTTCAATCATATAAAAAAAAGATAAATAAATTTTAAGAGTCTTACTTATTACAATGATGAAGAGAAAGTGGCCAACAGAAAGTGCAAGTGGTGGCAGTGGTAGGAAACAAAACAAAATTGATTTAGAAATGAAGATGAAAATGATTACGAAGTAAGAAGCAGGACAAAGCTTGTTATCTATTGCAAAGGAATTAGTTCCACTGCTTCAACAGTGAATACTAATTTTAAAGGACAGTGCTCATATAAAAGAACATGTTAAAGGAACAAAGCATTTAAGATCAACAGTGATTGCAAAACAGCATTCAGGTGCTATATCGATGATGGACAAGCTATTAACAATATGGATGAAAAATCAGATTTCGGAAGCATTCATGAATATATTAAGGATAAGTATGCCAAACCTCAAGCCAAGTTCATGGCAAGCAACAGGTGGTTTAATAGGTTGAAGCATCGTGCTGGTTTCCACTAAGTTAAAGTAAAATTTTTGTAATTTTGTACACTTGAAATTTTTCTTGTGCATGAGATAAAAAAATTGAATAAATAATTATATTCACATGTTCACTTTACATTTCTTTTTTGCTTCAATCAAATCCAGTGTGCATAGCTGCTAGTGCCTTTAGGGAAATTCCGACTTACATAGCATTCTGTGGAATGCAACCCTTATGTAAGCTGGGGAGTGGCTGTATTAATATCTTGGTTGCCTTAAGGCCAAAGTTTATGGTTATGGTCATACAGCAGATGAATTTAAGAGTACCAAAAACTGTGAAAAATTAACAGTGTGGGAGGGCACACTCCTTTATACTTTAAAAACAGCTTCAGAGAATTTTTTATGGTTATACTTCTCCAATTGAAAGATAACACTGGTCAAAATGACTTTTATCTCCACTAATATATGAGGTATGCTATTAAATAATAACGATGCACATGCAGCCAAACCGCACCAAGTGCCACCTGTGAAACAAAGGCACAACAGTTGACCTTGAACATTTACCTAGTTTGTCTGCCAAGTCCCATTCCGATATGCTCATTTGCTTTGCAGTGAGACAGGTTTCATTACCTTGTGTTTCTGCAGTTTACTCGTAAAAAAACAACAGAAAAAAGAATAAAACAATGAATCAATCTTAAATTTTTAACAAAACTAAAGAAAACACTAACTAAAAGTTATGAGTTATGTCAAATTTATGGGGGAAGGTACTGTGTCAAGAGCTTGCATTTTTTTGAATAGCATAAAAGATTTTTAGAAGGAAGAGAGAATGTGGAAGACAATGAATGACGAGGCTGTCCAGTATCCATGAAAACTAATGAAAATGTGGACCAGATAAGGACATTGATTAGAAGTGATTGTTGTTTAAGCATTACAATGGTTGCATCAGAACTCAATACGGACAAAGGAACAGAAATTTTGACATATTTAGGCATGCGAAAAGTGTTAGGATGGTGCCTAAAATTTTGAATGAAAATCAGAGAATGAGAAGGCTCAAAGTTTGTGAAGATGTTCTGAAAAAAACTGAAGAAGATCCAGACTTTCTGAGTATGGTAATTACTTGCGATGAAAGTTGGCTGTTCCAGTATGACCCAGAAACTAAAAGACATTCGATTTCAATGCAATGGAAGACAAATCAATCCCCAAACACCATAAAAGGCAAAAACGTCAAAATCAAAAATGAAAACAAAGCTCCTTGTTTTCTTTGATATGAAGGAAGAGACCTGAACTGTGGAAAGATGGTTGGATGCTCTATCGAGGCAATGATCCACACAATGTGTGCGCTCTCTCTCTCTCTCTCTCTCTCCACCAGTTTCTGGCCAAAAAATAAATCCCTGTGTGAACATACACCCTCCTTTGCCAGACCTAGCTCCCTTGTGACTTTTTTCATCTTCCCTAAACTGAAAAGTGTACTCAAAGGAACCATTTTCAGTCCATTGAAGACATTCAGGAGAAGGGGAAACAAAAAAAAAACCTACCGAAGCATAAAGGGCTTACAGAAGAGACTGTCAGAAATGTTACTGTGCTCAGATGAAGCATATGGAACAGTGTGTGCAACCCCTAAGGCAATTATTTTGTATGGGATAACTTGTAAGGTACAAAATATTTCATTATATTTATTTTATTGCAACAGTCTCATTATTTAATTGCCACACCTCGTATCAGCTGTTTGCAGTAAATTTTTATGCACAGATTTCAAAATAATTCTTAAAATTTGACTCAGCCTGTGGCCCACAATCTTCACAAATCTCTCTCCAGTTTTTGCTGTAAATCTCCTGAGTAATAATTTTCTCAGTATGTCCCAGGAATAACTTTTTCTTACAACGAATCCCCTTGAGTAATAATAGGTTTTGCAACAAATCCCTTGAGTAAAAATTTTTGCAAAAAATCTCTTATTAGTTAATAAAATAACCTTCTGAATGTACCGAATTTATTGTAAAGAAAACTTAGTTATAACACATAAAAAGTGTGCAAGACATTTACAATAACATCTGAATTCTCGTATTATCAGTTTTTACACAGTACAGTACTATTAATACTTTGTATAATCCTTGAAACAAAATTAGTTTAGCTGTTTTGAAGAACACAGTGCTTTTAAGTTTAGTTTAACAGAAAAGAGGAGATCATTTCAAATATGGCTCTGCATCAAGCTCTTTTGGATCTAGGAGGAAGGGGATACTTATCGCATTTCCTGGATTCACCCTTGCATGTAAGCTGAAAATTCTTTCTCACATTTGTATGTAGTCAAAAACAGGATAAGAAATTGAACACCTTTTGTGCAAAACAGTGAATATTACAGCTTCAAAGCTGATCAGAAGCTAACTGGAGGCAATTAGAAACAAGGACCCCCACAACCAGTTAAATATCCATCAAGTTTTCTTTTTAAATATTTTTGCAAATCATCTTGCTTGGTTAGCTAATGCTGGACTAGGCCAAGCATTATGATCTCGTCTTGACATCTTTATCTGTATTAAAAGAAATTCAGAAAATTAATGCAAAGAATTAAATGTCTAAAGTCCTTATTCTGTTGTTATGTTTCCTTATTTCTGCACGTTCATGGCAAGAGTGACCTATATATGTTCTGTTCAGCTGAGATAAAAATTTATTGCTTTTGTATGGTACACCTGAACTGGGCCTGGAACTGTACTAGAAGAAACTGTTCAGTGGATTCGCTGATGAAGAGAGAGGGATGGGGAGGGGAAAGAGTTCTCCTTGGTTTCTGACTAAGCTTGAGACCTCTGCGATGATGATGGTTTACATAGCAGGTCTGGCCAGCAAAACAGGCCCAAAGGGGCCTGTATTGCTTGATCAAACAATTAAAATCAATTTCAATCAATCAGTTAACAATCTTGGGTCAAACAATTATAACATCCTGTTATTAATATGCTAAACTGATGAATAAGAAACCTTTACTTTTACATTAATGCTTCAGATTGTGGAACTATCCACATTTATGTCATTATTCTCAGTCACAGTGGGCCTTTCTACAGAAGCTAAAAAAAATTCAACCAGAAATATTCTGATTGAAGTGTTAACAATAAATGTATGCATTATGCACGGGAATCAGTTGACATTGCAACGTCTTATAAATCCTTGGCATTGTGTCCAGCGAAGATTTTGAACTAATGAAAGCACAGTGCTCATGGCTTTATGTTATTTGTTTTACTATTATACTTTAGTTCTACTTTTACTCGACAGTTATCTTTAAATAAGTTGTGCCATTGTCTTATTTAACTAACCAAATACAAATGTTTTAAAAAAATTTTTTTTGGCATTATCAATTTTTCAATTTAGTAATATTACGGACAGTTGAAGGATATTCCAGCTTCCTACAAGGTTTAATTAATTAACTGAAAATACTGTACAGTTTCTATCAGTCCTGGAAAAAGGGCTATCACTAGTGTGGATAAGAAGTACACTTTTGGAAAGCTCGAGTACAAACTTAATTTCTTCGTTCACATACTTTTAATTTTCTTTTACTATTCATTTCAACACTACTAGGATACTCAGGGCAGGAGCTATTAATTTTACCTTCATTCAGCAAAACTGCTAGAAACACCTATGATCTGATAGTCAAGTTTTCTGGACAAAATTAAGAATAATTAAAAAAAAAAAAAAAAAAAAACTGTATTTGTTGGCTTATAACGTGCATCCTAATTTTGGAACAGTAAATTTAAGAAAAAAATTTCAGTCTTAACATCATGCCATGATTTCAGTGCCCATTCACACACTTGTGCTATTGATGGATGCTTCATCCTTCCTGTAGGTGCTGTATTATGATTCTCTATCATCCATTAATTCCATTGCTCCCACATGTTATTCTTGAATGGTTTATTGATGTTGACTGTAACGGCTCTAACAGGGAAGTTAAGCCACCCAGAATTACTGCCAGTTCATCATTTCGTCAAGTTGTTTGATGTTTTCAGTCCTATGTGCTCTAAATTGATCCCATACTAGTGGTGCATTTTTAAACAGTAGTCTACCAGGACGCTTGGACCAAACTTTTACAAACCAATCCTTGATACATTCTTCATCCATCCCTTCAGTTGTACAAGTATGTGAATTCCATTTGGCAGTTTATCTTTCGGTAAAGTTTTTCTTTTAAAAATTAACATTGGCGGAAGTTTGGTCTCATCAGCACAACAAGTTAAAACTGCTGTGTAGTGTCTTTTCAGGTCCAGTGGTTTTAATAGTTGTAGATTTTTTTGCCCTCTCAGATTTACAGTTTTATTGGATGGAACATCAAAAGTCAACGGAATTTCATCCATATTCCCGATTTGGCTAAGTTCGTAAATGCTTCATTTTCTAGCATTGACAAATTTATAGAAATCTAATATTTTCTGTTCGTACTCAGCAGGCATTCTCTGGGCTATTCTAGTTCTTGTGCGTAAACTTAACCAATTTCTTTTCACGAAGTGATAAAACAAAGATCCCGTTCCTTTAAAATCATGTATCCCAATATCACCTGCTCAACACCTTAGATAAGTTCTATTATCCAACTACACAAGTTTCTTCCAAATTTGGCCATTTAGGTGGAATTTTACAAAGGTTGTACTTTGTTTTATCAGTTTCTTGTAATAAAACTTCCTGCTCCCTCCACTGACAAATCATCTCAGTAGGTGCTGGTCCAAAATTTTGTTCTGCCAAAGAACACTCTTTGGCATGTTGTACTACTTTTAGCTTAAATTCAAGAGTATAATTTTGCCTTTTTGATATTCCTGCCATTGATTAGGGCTTAAATGTATAACTGGAATTCACTTGTTACTCCAACAACAGCCTGGTAATTACTTAAAAATGTACTAAAGTATAGTAGTTAACTATCTGTTACTACTATGCATTTACTCTTGGTTTTGCACATGTGCTGTATTGGTACTTTCGGGTTTTAAGATGCAGGGTGATTTTTTAAAGGTATTTATAAGGGAAAAAAGTGTCTTATATGCTGACAAATAAATTATATATATATACAGGGTGTCTCAAAAATATTGGTACAAACGTTTAGGGGAGGTAGGTAACATCTAAAGGAATGTGAACAGTATAGAAACCCATAAACAGAAACGTCACCGTAAGTTGGTACACGGAGCTGTTCATCAGCTCGTGAGAGGGAAAATTTCTGGTTTACTCATTCAAGCAGTAGTTGCCGCACAAAGAGCAGGCATCGATATACGAACTGTGAGCTGGCAGACATATAGCTAATGTATGGATTAGCAGAGGGCCCACACGGTGTGAAGCCCCATGCGGCATAACATCGCTTCGCAATAAATGTGTGGGCAGATATGGTCGGTGACTGCTTAGTCGGCCCATACCTGTTACCGTCCCGCATGAACTCCGCTAAATATCGGATCTTTCTTGAACAAATTCTACCAGGGTTACTTGACGATGTTCCAGCAAATGTGAGATGCAACATTTGGTTTCAACATGACGGGGCACCTGCCCTTTATGGAATGTGTGTTCGTGACCATCTGAAAAGGCGTTTTGGGCGTCAATGGATTGGCCGTGGTGGACCCATTGCCTGGCCCCAACACTCACCTGATTTATCGATCCTTGATTTATTTCAGTGGGGATGCCCTGAAATCTATCGAGTATGAATCGCCTATGGAGATGGAAATGGATCTCGTGGCGGGACTCGTCTGCGCTGCTGCTACTGTCAAAGAAACTCCAGGTGTGTTCGACCATGTCCGCCAATCCATGCTGCGTCGGTGTCACGCATGCATCATGTCTCATGGTGGAACCTTCGAGCATCTGTTGTAACATCATGAAATGCATCCATCTCATACTCCATTGTTAATATTATGTCAAATAAATGTTTGCCACTAATTACTGTCTTGTGTCATTTCTGCTTCTTGTGCCTCTGCTATTACTTTCCCGTGACATTTCCGATTATGGGTTCCTATGTGATTCACATTCCTTTAGATGTTACGTTTGTACCAATATTTTTGAGACAATACATATATATATATATATATATATATGTAATAATATATATATATATATAATAAAATATTACATGAAGGGAAAAGAAAGTGAAAATGAAAAAAAGGAAAAGATATTAATGTACAAGTGCCACTGACAGACAAAGTACCCAACAACCATAATGAATATAAATGATATACAGTGGATTCCGGTTATTTAGGCCACCGGTTAATCGGGGCAGCCGTTTATTTGGGGCAAATCTTAAAAAACAAAAACCAATCAAGAAAATAGCCATAGTTTACTTCGCTTAATTGGGACAAAATGCCGTTTAATCGGGGCAGGAGACCTCAGCACTGGAGATTACCCTACGATTGTCTCCGACTGTACCATGTAGTTCGGTCGGATTTCAGGAGGTCACAACCATAAAACAATAAAAACAATTAGCAGTCACCTGTTTATTGGATCATAAATGTACAGTAAACTCGATCTTATTGAATTTGCGGTAATACCGACAGCTGGAATTCTGTGGGTTATTATGGTAAAATGTGTTTACACTTCCATGAAATCTTCAATCAAATAAAAAAATTAATTTTCAGATCTTCTCTTCATTCCTATTTTTAAACCTTCGTAATTTGTTACTCCGTTCTCACTTGCACATGTTGTGTCACTTGCAATTTGTGTGTGCCGTGTTCTTTGTTATTGATTGCTTATCTTTTCACTGTTTTAAATTTTAACCCCCACCCATAAATGTCAGTAAACAGAAATGTCAACTAGTTTAGTTAGTATGTACACATTATTACAGTACGTATTAATTCTTCCGATTATCACGTATATTCTTCCGATTTTCACGTATCATTTAATTTTTTAATTGGTAAGGTAATAGAGAGTAAATTTGTGCTTAATATATCTTTACTTTTATAGCCTGTAGATAATATTCCTCCTATTTTCGCTAATTAGAATCGCTGTTTAATAGAATTAAAATTCAATTCACAAACGTGATCACAATGACCGGCGCTTACTGCACATCGTATAGTGAACGGTACTTTACTGTGGTGAGTTCGTTGTAACGTGATTTGATTGTACAGTGAACTAATTGTAAGGAAGGGGGGGGGGTAAATTGTATTTTTAACTATTTACGTGAAACTTCGGATAATTGGGGCAGCCGCTTAATCGGGCCAAAATGCACTAGTCCCGATGTGTCCCAAATAACCGGAATCGACTGTATATAAGTAAATATAAGTAATATTATTATTAAAGGATTGTAGAAATATAGAAAAAAAAAGAGTAAAGACAGAAATAGAGAAATAAAACCACAAATATACAAATAAAAATAGATAAATATATTGTCATGCATCACATAACCCTGGTGTCATAATCAGTCAACCAGAATTGCAAGAAAAAATGACATTAGAAACAGAGGCTCTATATTGTCAAGTAGTCATGGGACACGATTACTCAATGATAATGGCAATAACGAATCAATTCATGATTATCAGGGTTGTACGTTATGACAATATATTTATCTATTTATTTTTATTTGTACGTGTATTTATATATATATATATACACTAAATTTTTTCTTTCACTTACCCAATCTTCTTACTTTTTACTTGTTTCTATATTTCTTTACTTTTAATATCACTTATATATATATATATACAGTGGTGGACAAAAAAACAAACTGCATCATCTTAAAAAAAGTAACATTTGTAGTGAAACTTGGCATTAGCAGAGGCATACGATGCAAGAAAGCAAGCTTATGCAGCATCAGCCAAAAAAAAAAAACCCTCCCATTTCACCCCTCCATTTGTTCCAAATGCCATTCCAGCTCACCCTTAAATTTATTTAAACTATTGGCTTCCACAACAAAAGATGGAAGCCTGTTTCACCAATCAACTGGCTAAGGGCAAATTTCCTCATCTAATCTACAACTATCTTTACTCAATTTGAAACTATGCCCCCTCAGGTTCTTAGTATGAGCAAGAGGAAGACTCCCATCAGCATTCAGCTTGCTCAACCCATTCAAGGCCTTATACACCTCAATCAGATCACCTCGCAGGTGCTTACTCTCTAGGTGCTGGAATTTGCAGAACTTAAGCTTTCTTGGTAAGAGCACCCCATTGTTCCCCTCAGCAATCTTGTTGCCCTTCTTTATACCTGTTCTAGCAACTCTACATCCTTCCTAAAATGAGGCCTCCAGACCTCTAGGTGTGGCCTGACCACTGCCTTCCTTGTATAACGGGATAATCGCCTCCCTGTCCCTGCTAGCAAATTCTATATATCATTGACAAGACTCCATTACCTGTCCCCGTCTGCACTGCTCAGCGAACTTCATATTTGACTGCATAATTACCCCCAGGTCTTTTCCACTTCCCTGAGCGTAGTACCACACAGTTCATATGTTTCTCTTTGGTACTACCCATATGCAGTATTTTGCATTTGTCAATGTTAACCTTCAGTTGCCACTTCTCTGCCCATTTTCCCAACTTATCTAGATCCAATCAACGCTGTCTTTACCGTTGTTAACAACCCTGCCAAACCTTTGTATCATCTGCAAACTTGGACATTAAACGTGATATACCTTCATTAATATTATTGATAAATAAAAAAAAACAATGGACAACACCGAACTCTGGGGAACTCCAATAATAACATTTGTCCGCGAAGAGCAGAATCCATTGATTACCACTCTCTGTCGTCTCCCACTCAACCATCCCTTTATCCATTGTAGCAACTTCCCTTAATGCCCTACCTCTCCAATTTGTACAACAGTCTTCCATGTGCAACAGTATCAAAAGCTTTCCTGAAATCCAAGTATATGATATCAAAATTATTTTTGGCATTCAGTTCCTTTGATACCCCATCATAGGATCCAATCAAATTGCTAAGACAAGATTTCCCTTTAACAAACACATGCTGTGTCTTAACTATTACTGCAGTCTTGTCTAGATGATCTTGCAATGCTTCATTAACCAGTGATTCCATTTTTTCCCTAGAACACGTTAAACTAACAGGTCTGTAGTTACTTGTGTCACCTTTTGAACCACCTTTCTGAATTGGTGATACATTCGTAAACCTCCAGTCCATGGGGACTTCCCCTGAGTACAAGGAAGATCTCATAATTATGGCTAAGGGTTTGCTTACTTTGTTTGCTGCCTAGTTTAATGTAACAGGATAGATCCCATCCACCCCCAGGTGCCTTTTTTATGTTTAATTTCAACAATTTCTCCTCCACTTTGCTCACAGTTATTATAAAATCACTTAGCCTCCTGTCAGAGTTTGATAAACTTCTGGCACTCCCCCCTCATTGAATGACTCCTCATGTGTGAATGCAAAATACTCATTCAGTTTATCAGCTACCTGAGCATGATCATCAATAGTCAACCCATCTATATTAAGTGGTCCAATCTGATTCATCCCTTTCCTTCTAGAGTTTACATAAGTAAAGAACTCTTTGCTGTTTTTCTTTGCATCCTTTGCCAAAGATTTCTCGTAATCTGCCTTTGCCTGCCTAACCTCCTTTGTGACTTGATTACAGACTAGTTTATATCTGCCATAGGCTTCTGTGTCACCTGATACTTTATACGCATCGCATACATTCTTCTTCTGTGCCACAAGCCTCATTAATTCATCTGACATCCATTTAGGCCTAAACCTTGAAGAGTATTTCTTAGTTGGAATGAAAAGCCAAGTAGCCTCCAAAATTAAGTCCACGAAAACTTCCCATTTAGAATTCAACGTGGGTAACGTCATCAGTTGGTCCCACTGTACAGAATTTAAAAACAGAGACTATCTATATAGTCTTTGGTTCTTCAGGTTGTCACAGACATTCTCTCAGCTATGCCAAACAAGCTGTACTTGCTACCTGGGAGTCTAAAACGCTGATGGAGCTGATATGCGGGTGATACTCAAGTCAAGTGGACCCAATTTCGGCAAAATCCGGACGGTCTGTAACAGCCAAATGCTCTGCTTGCACCTTCACGATGGTGGGACTGTTAGTAATCCTGGGTATAACCTCTATGCACAAACAAATGGTGGGTGACCACCCAGGTGTGAACCACCGTAAGCAGGGATTGAGGTGTGGCACTCACACACACCACATGGAGGAATGCCACCCCTCTGTGTTACCAGGCAGTACTACGTGGTAGATGACACTCATCAACCGGTGCAATACCATCACTTTGCTTATTGGAGACTTGAAGTGGTGGAACTCATGTTTAGTCTCCAGACCTAAGTTCCATTCACCCCTTCCATCTCTTCCATCAGGCAGTATGACTGATGACTTCTGAAGTTATGATGAACATCAAGACGAGATCCAATCTTCCTTACATTTTGAGGGTACAGCTCTAAAATGGTGTTCGCAGGCCGGCTGCTAGTTAGTACAATGGACCAAACCTATTGGTAACTCTTTAGGAGGCTTCCAGATCAGCTAGGGTATAATCTTGCTACCTCTACTCTGCCAGATAGTGACTGGAGGGAGTCCGAGTAGTGTGTATGTGGGGGGCATTGTCGAAGCCATGTTATGTCAAGAATCTGGGTATATTCTCACCATGTGTATGCTATATCCAAAAATTTCATTACTTCATACAGCATGTCCCCCCCCCCACTTTTTCTTACTACTGAATAGGCCACGAATTGTCAAACTAATAGAGCAAGCTTATCTGCGAAAAGATCTAAACCTCCCAAGCACTTCCTAATTCATTTCACAAATATATGTGGTCTCAATTCTAATCTCAACGATGTCCATTTCCACCTGCAGTTTGCCAAACCCCATGTACTTTTTCGGAGAGAATCTCAGTTATCGGTTGATTCAACTACTGCTCATCTCAGTTGCCCAAATTATTCGCTGTATGATTCCTTTCGCCTCAAAGGTGGTACTTGTGCATATATCCGTTCCGATATTCCGTGTCAGAGACTTGGTAATTTGGAATCTCCTTTTTTCGATCTTCTCTAGCTTAAAATCTCTCGACCTCATTTTGTCAAATTCGTCTGTTGTCTTTACCGTTCTCCCAACTCCACTAATCACTTGGAGCTCTTTGACTTCCTCTATTTGAAATTTGAATTTCTCCAGTTCAACTTTCCTAACAGTGAGGTAATTTTCCTTGGTGATTTTAATGTTTACAACTCCAGCTGGTCGAGATGCTGAGGCTTTTGCAATTACTAATGACCTTGCACAGGTTGTTCATTTACCTACGAGAATACTGGACAATCCTAACCATACTTGATCTTATTTTCACAAACAACCTTCTAAGTATACAGTCGAAGTGAGAAGTCCTTCAGGCACCTCAGATCACAACTTGGTGATTGTCTCTTCTCCAATGGAGCGTTTATCTCATGGCTATTCCCAACCTCGTATTGTTTGGTATTACAAGAATACAAAATGGGATGACCTGCAAGATTTCTTTTCTTCTTTTCCATGGTCAGATTACTGTTTCAAAACTTCTGTTGTCAACGTTTGCTCAGGTCGTGTCAGTGAAATTATTCTTGCGGGAATGGAATCCTTTATCCCACACTCCACTTTAAAATCTCGTCCTTTATCTAAACCTTGGTTTTCCAATAAATGTGCTAAGGCTGTTCAAGAGAAGAACGTTGCATATCGTAATTGGCTTGTTTCTAATTCTTCAGTTTCATTTTCTGCCTACACCAAAGCTCGCAACAATTGTAAAGCAGTTATTAATCAGTCCAAACAAGAGTTTGAACAGGCTAAGAGTAGAAAACTTGCTTCTTGCCCTAATGGTAGCCGAGTATTCTGGTCTCCTCCCAAAGCTATTGGCCGCAACTTTTGCCCATCTCTGTTCCACCTCTGTTGAAACCAGATGGTTCTGTAATCAATTCAGGCAAGGATAAAGCTGACCTGCTAGCATCCCATTTTTCTTCAAACTCATGTATTAATGATCTTGGTAAAACACCTCCCACCATTCCCAACACGCATTATTCAATGCCTCCTGTGGTCTTCCATCAAAAGGATGTCAGAAGGATTTTGGCAAATCTTGATGCTAAGAATGCTCCAGGTCCTTATGGTATTTCTCCACTTGTTCTCTAAACCTGTGATCCTGGACTTACTCCTGTTCTCTGCTGCCTTTTTTCACTTTCTTATTCCAAAGGTGTTTTTCCTTTTCCTTGGAAATTTGCTCATATCCAGCCAGTTCCTAAAAAGGGTGACAAGTCCCTCACATCCAATTATCGTCCCATTGAGGTTACTTCTACTCTTTCCAAAGTAATGGAGAAATCAATTACCCACCAACTCTTAAAGTACCTAGAAACCTTCCGTTTGATCAACGATTGCCAGTATGGATTCCATCAATCCACTGGTGATATTCTGGTTTATGTTACCCATTTATGGACTAATTCAATGGAAAGGTTCGGTGAAACACAAACAGTTGCTTTTGACAAATCATGTTTGGTATAAAGGTCTTCTAAACAAGCTTCCATTTTATGGTTTGCCAACTGTTTTTTGTAATTAGGCATCCAGTTTTCTCTCTGATCGCTCACTGAGGGTGATGGTAGATGACTCTCTGTCTTCTAAATTCTCCGCTAATGCCGGTGTCCCCCAAGGTTCAGTTTTTAACCCAACTCTTTTGCTCTTGTATATTAATGACATTCTTCCATTGACTGGAAATCCCATCCATAGTTTTGCCGATGATAGCACATTGCATTCCACTCTAATCTCTCTTGGCACAAGCACATTACAAATATTGCTATCTCTGCATCTAAAAAACTTGGTTTTCTCTTTCGCTCTCGGTGTTACTTTGCTTTTAAACAGCTGTTTGCTCTTTACAAATCGCAAATCTGACCAACCATGGAATATTGTTCCCACATCTAGGGTGGTGCCCCCAAAACCTCTCTCAGGCTTCTTGATTCCGTCCAGAAGAGGGCAGTTAGGTTAATTAATGATTCATCTCTAACAGTCTCTCCACTTGCTCTCTCATAGACGTACTGTTTCTGTTGCATGCCTCTTCTTCAGATATTTCCACGGGCACTGTTCTTCTGAATTGGCTTCTATAATTCCCGTTATCTCTTTCAAAACAGTCTGAACACGTGCCGCAACCAGCCAACATCCATTTACTGTCCAACTTACAACTCACAGCACCAACTTTTCATCTTCTGGAGCCGTTTTCTGGAACAAACTTCCTTCGCACATATTTCCTGAAAACTACAGTCTACAGAAGTTCAAGTCCAATGTCAACAAATATCTTCTTTCGTCTTCTCAACCTCCAACCTAAGCACAGTACTAAGTACTATAGATCTAATACTTCTCGTGTTTGGGGTTTACATTAAAAAAAAGGGGAAAAAGTCACTTTTTCGAAAGCAAAAGCCCTTCCCTTTAGCCTTGATGGTAGTTAAGTAATTTTTAAGTAATTCCCACATCACTACATTGTGAGTACTGTCACCCAGTGATTCCTTTATCTGCAAATTCTTAATGCATGAATAATCACTGCTGATAATCAGATCAAGAGTATTACTCCCTCTGTTTGCCTCTCGAACATGTTGCTGTAGAATACAGTCATCCAATAAATCCACAAAAGTCTTGCTACTGTGCGAGTGACCAACCCACAAGTTCCAGTCAATATCTGGAAAGTTAAAATCCCCCATTATAGGACATTCTGATTTACTGGCCCACTCTATTTCTCTGCACAATTGCTCATTATACTACTCTCATTTTCCCTTTCCCAGTGCTTATTTCACACGAAACAGACTCAACACTGCATTGCCAACCGACATCAATTGGATGCACTTCCTTAGATTTTATGTGTTTCTTAGCTAACAGCATAACCCCCCCCTCCCTTCCTGTACACATTGTACTCCCCAAATTGCAATTCTGCACTGCTTATGTCTATGTGACACCATGTCTCTGATATCCCAACAATATCTGCCTTTGATGTCTTGACTAGCACTTCAAGCTCTTAGTTACCCTAACACAGCCCATGTATTTACTTGTTCCACTATGACTCCCAGCAGTCCTGGAAATCTCCATTACCTTGCTCTTCAGGTTGCTGCTCATTCTAATAGAAGCAGTGCAAGAATCACTTTTGCCTCTTCAAGCGGCTACTGTTAATCTATTAGTCCATGTATCCCCCCAAGCTAGCATTTTCCGACTCACCTAACACTGTCTCAATAGTATCAGCAAATATTCTTTCACCCTTTCTATTTAAGTGTGCCCCATCCCTGTAGAAACATGTCTTCTCCTATCAATAAGCACAGACCAGGCTGAAAAAAATTCTACCCCTTGAGCCTTGCACAATGTCTCTAGGGCCAAATTGATCAACAAGGCTCGCACCATATATTCCCTTCTATCGTGTCTGGGCAGAATTGCAGACACTTTAACATTCAACCCTAACTCGCAACTTTTTTTTCAACATCCACTTGTACTTGTTGAGTAAATCTGCAGATATCTTACTCTTAATGTCATTAGTTCCAATGTGTACAACAACATCACCTTTTGTGCTCTTAAAAGATGATATCTGCTCTACAACGTTGTCAACCTTTGCCTCTGACAGACATACCCTGGGTCTCTTGAGCTGGGCAGCTGAGAGCTTGATGAGGCCCCCATATTAATTTCTTCGAGGACATTTACCCTACACCTCAAGCTCTCATAGACACCCATCAGAACGCTGAGTTGGCGCCTAATTTGACACTCTAGACACCTAGCAAACACAAAGGCATCCTCCTTGGCTAAATCATGTCCTGGTTTAGAAAGGTCAGCAAACATTTCACATTTCGCACATTTTTTGAGACTGTGATGCGTTGGAGAATCATTCCCTTCGTTTCTGACGAAGGGAAATTCAATCTGAATGGCATGGATGGGAAGCGATATGTCAGAAGATGAAAATCGCATAACAAGCAAAGAGGTGGGACGAATTAAGATTATTAATGCAATTATGAATGCAGAAACCTACATTGCTGTCTTGGAGGAGTGCCTGAAACCCGCTAGTAGGATCACCACACAGACATCCAAAACTGCATTTTTCAACAGGACTCAGCACCTTGCCACACAGTTGGTAAGTTTTATGCTATTTAGATTTAATGATGAGTTTGTTTGTCTTCTTGTCTCACAAGGCTTAAAACAGTACACCATCTTTTCCCTCATTTTTCTCCCATAATCTGCAGTCATACCTCAGAAATGCTGGCATTACAGTGTTGGACTGACCCGGAAACAGTACAGATTTGAACCCTACTAAAAATTGCTGGTACATAATGTCGTCTAAAATTGCTCAGAAGAAGCCAACAAGAAAGATTCACCTGCAGGAGAGCATTTAAGGGTGTGATACCACAAAATTGGACAACCGTATATCCAGAAGTTGGTTAACTTTGTGCCAGATCATTGCAAAGCTGTAATTGCAGCTCAAGGAGGAACAAAATATTGAGGACTTATTTTGCTGATTTACAGTAAATAATACTATTATGTTAACTTGTCATTTTAGTTTGTACACATAAATGCAATAAAAGTTATGTTTGGTTGTAATGATTGCCATTTGCATGATTTCTCATATTTCCATTGTTGTTGTTGTTGATTAAGGGTTTAAAGACACAAGGGCATCAATGGCCAAGATGTGTCTTTTCCAAGTTTTGATGTAAGTCAAATTTTTTTTTTTTTTTTAGATTTGTTTATCAAATCTGATTTGCCGAACAAAATTAAGTAATTCATCTATATTCGCAGAATTGTCTAAGATCTGTTGAAGAGTAACTTGATTCTGGTTATTGCATGAACTCTGAAAACAAAGCAATCTGGAATTTCTGAATCGAGGGCATACCAAAAGAATGTGTTTTACAGAAAGCTGAACTTGGCATTGGACACAGCGTGGGGGATTTTTGTTTGCCAATAGATGAAAATGAGTAAGGTGAGTATGGCCAATTCTCAGTCTGGCAAGTATTACTTCTTCTCTGCGACTCTCTCTGATGCTGGAATTCCATATTTCTGGATTAGGTTTTATTTCCTGCAGTTTATTGTTGATTTCATTTTTCCATATTTCAGCCCATTCATTTTCACTTTCTCTAATAATGATTGGACTAAAATCAGTGTGTGTGGAACTATCATTGTTTTATTTGGCAGTTCTGATGCTGCCTTAGCTGCAATGTCTGCTTTTTCATTGCCTTCTATTCCGCAGTGTCCTGGGATCCAGCAAAGAGTTATATCAGATTGTTTCTTTTGACAGATGTTGATTAGAAAGTCAATTTCTTGTAGGAAAGGATGATGAGAATGTCGTTTACCCTGTATGGCTGAAATAGCACTGAGTGAATCCGAGTAAATTAAGACAGAGAGGGACGACTGTTGACATATTTCACTTAATGCAAGCTGTATAGCATATAGTTCTGCAGATAGAATGCTGCACTCAACTGGAAGGGATTTTGAAATTACATGCGATGGGAGCACGGCTGCTGTACCTACATGTGATTGGCTCTTAGATCCATCCGTATAGATTATGAGTTTCCCAGTGTGTTGCGAAGTATAGTTGGCATACAACTGTCGGATATTACATGGTGGAATGGTATTTTTTGACCACTGAGCAAAATAAAGATCAATGTTTATATGATGTCTATTCCATGGGGGTAAAGGCATATTTTCATTTTCCGCAATTTTATTGAGATCGAGTTTCCACTTTTTTATTATTTCTTGAAGACGAATCCCAGCAGGTCTGGGTTCATTAGGCTTAGATTCATAAAGTGTTGGCCATAAAGGTTGGTTGAGGTATACCCAACAAGGGTGAGTTGGAAAGCTTCTTATTTTGGCAGCGTATTGGCAGAGTAGGCGTTGTCTTCTAAGATAAAGCGGAGGGTCGTGTGCTTCTATATACAAGCTTTTTACAGGCGAGGTTCTGTAAGCGCCTAATGCTGATCGAAGGGCACTGTGTTGAATGGTGTTCACAGAGCGTAAGATGCTGTTTTTAGCTGATGCATATACTATAGCTCCATAGTCTAATCGTGACCGGATTAGAGCACGATACAAATTCAGCAATGACTGTCTGTCAGCACCCCAAGATGTTGAGGATACTGCACGAAGGATGTTTAGTTTCTGGAGGCACGTAGTTCGTAGATAGGTCACATGTTTACGAAAATTTAATTTTGTGTCTAAATTCAGACCCAATAATCTTATGGAGTCTGCCATCGGTATTTCTCTGCCTTTCAGTTTTAATACAGGTTCCGGATGAAGCGATCGTAATTTACAGAAGTGTATTGCTGCTGTTTTCCCCTCGGTTAATTGATAGCCGTTGCTTTCTGTCCAAGTTACAATTTTGTTTATTGCTATCTGTAGTTGTCTTTCAATGGTAGCCATGTTGGATGATTGACAGGAAATAGCAAGATCGTCTGCATACATATAAACTTCTACTGTGGCTGGGATGTCTCCTGTAATGCTACTGGTACGTAAAGCAAAGAGTGTGGCACTTAAAATCGATCCCTGAGGTACTCCTTCTTCTTGTGTGTGAATTTTGGATAGCTCATTCTGGAATCTTACTTGAAAGGTCCTGAGGTGAAGAAAATTCTGAATGAATCTAGGCAGGTTACCTCTCAGTCCAAGTTTGTATAAGTCTTGGAGGATTCCATATCTCCAGGTTGTATCGAATGCTTTGGTAATATCAAAAGTTATCATTACCATGTGCTGTTTTTTAAGAAAAGCATTTCGAATGTGAGCTTCAACCTTGATGTGCACATCAGTTGTACTCCTGTTATGGCGGAAACCAAATTGATGGCATGATATAGCATCTTGGTCTTCAACAATCCAGACAAGTCTCTTCATATTTCCATTAAATACACATTTAGGTTTATTGATAAACTTATGGCAATTAGGTTTTTATTTGATTTCATTCACAGAGATATATATCCCATCTAACAAATGCATTTTGAACATTTCTGCAACCCAGAAATGCAGTGCAAAACACATTATTTGCAAAATTCACAAGTGATGCAGTTTTTTTGTCTGCCACTGTGTGTGTATATATATATATATATATATATATACACACACAGTGTATATATATATATATATATATATATATATATATATATATATATACACACACAGTGGAACTTCTCTATTACGAACTTCTATTTAACGAATTTCTCTATATTACGAATTTTTTTGCGAAACATTGCACCTTGAAACGAAATTACAAGTAAAATTAACCCCATATAACAAAGTGTTGGTCTCTCTATAACGAATTTTTAAAAAAATTAGTAAAAGCATTTTTGAAGATTTTCAAGCATTTACTGCTAAACAGCCGCTCAAATATACTGCCTCCTTCCTTCCGAAATTGCGCATTAGCATCTGGAATTAAATAATCATCCTTTTAGTGAACACTTGTGGCCATTGACGCCCGTAGGAGGGACTTTGTTTCATTTTTGTTACAGTTATTAAAGCAAATGGATTTTCTTAAAAGTGGTCATAAACTTTACAATAAATAGGGTAGATTTGTAAATTGACGTTGGCTCAGGGAAAAACGAAATTCGCTACGGTAAACCTTTAGTATGCTGCGGTGGCAATACATAGAATGCTACCATAGTCGGTTTTTAGTAATGCCTACTGAGTGACATTCGCTTCTCACCTCAATTGTACCACATGACCTTCATGTCAATCATTATATGATATGTCCGTTCTTGTCTAACTGGACTCCCAGTAGATGGTTTTCATGATTTTTTTTTTTTTTTTAAATTTCGTTTGTCACCAATCACATAGGCTATGCTCTTGTATTTTTTTTTTTTTTTTCTGAAAAGTAACATACAGCATACATTAACCATAAATTTTCTTTCGTGTATATATGAATGAAAGCAGAATAAAAGAAATTCACAAAGTCGTATATTTCTTCAAAGGGAGTGATACTGCTGAATTGGCAAGCGAACGTCATTGAGTAGGCAGTATCTGTACTAACAATTCACTATATGGCCAGCGCAGCGAAGTTTGCGGTGTATGTATCAGTAAGAGCTGCAGTCCAGTAATTTTTACAATTGCGAAAACAATGTCGAAGAGAAAGTGTTTAAGTATTAATGATAAAGCAAAGATTGTTATGATATTGACCAGGGTTTTAAGAAAAAAGATGTTGCGGAGAAATATGGCACAAGCAGTTTATCTACGATTTTAAAAAAATCGAGAATCAATTTTAAATGCAATTGAAGGAGGAGCAGACAAGAAGCGAATTAAGTTGTGTATATATACGAAGATGTTGATAAAGCTGTTCTAAAATGGGTGCAAATGATACGTGAAAAGAATATCCCAATATCGGGCCTAATAATTAAGCAACAAGCTCTGAAATTTGCACAGTCCTTTGGACATACAGAATTTAATGCGAGCACTGGGTGGCTAGATAAATTTAAGAAGCGCCACAGAATTGTGGAAAAGGTTATTTGTGGAGAAAGTGTTAATGTAAGTGAAGAAGATTGCAACAGTTGGAGGAACAATACCTTAAAGAAGATTTTGGAAGAATATGAGCGTAAGGATGTTTTTAATGCTGATGAAATGGGTTTATTCTTTAAATGTTTACCAAATAGAACACTTGCTTTTAAGGATGATAAATGTTTTGGCGGAAAACAAAGCAAAGAAAGAATCACTGTGCTAGTTGGAGCAAATATGACAGGAAGTAAAAAATTAAGACTTTTAGTCATCGGAATATCAAAAAACCCAAGATGTTTTAGAGGCACAAAATCTTTGGAAGTTGACTACACCTTTTAATAAAAAAAGCATGGATGACAAGTGATATTTTTGAAGAATGGATATTAAAACTAGACAAGCGTATAACAAAAGAAAAAAAAAAAGGAAAATCTTGTTGGTACCTGACACTGTCCGGCACATCCTGCCAAACTTAAAAATGCGAAGTTGTTTTTACCACAAAACGTAACGTCAAAACTCCAGCCAATGGACCAAGGCATTATTAAAAATTTTAAATTTCATTATCGAAAGAGAATAATAATGAAGATTGTCAGTGCGTTATCAGAAAATAGAAACTTGGAGGTTACAATTAACCTTAGAGATTGCATCTCTGAACTGGCAAAAGTTTGGACAAACAATGTCACTGAATATCATCATCATCATCAGCCATTTTCAATCCACTGCAGGATGAAGGCCTCTCCAGCAACTTTCCAGTTCCTTCTGTTTTGAGCACTGGCCATCCATTTACTAATCAAAAACTCATGAATTTCATCTATCCATCTCCGCCTTTGTCTTCCAGGTTTTCTTGTAGCCCCTCTTGGGTACCATTCTGTTATTTTCTTAGTCCATCTGTCATCATGTCTTCGAGCTATGTGTCCTGCCCAAGACCATTTTAGTTCTTTAGTTTTGATAAGAATGTCCTTTACTTGAGTTTGCTGCCTAATCCATGTGTTTCTCTTCTTATCTAACAGTCTGATTCCCAATATAATTCGTTCCATTCTTCGCTGTGTAGTTCTTAGCTTCTCTTCCATTCTTTTGGTGAGTGCCCAAGTTTCACTTCCATAAGTCATGGTGGGGAGTATACATTGATTCATTATTTTACGTTTCAGACAAACTGGGATATTGCTCTTCGGTATGTGGCTATATTTCCTGAATGCTATCCATCCAAAATTTATTCTTCTCTTGACTTCCAGCCATTTATCATTATTACAGCTAATAACTTGTCCCAGATAAGTATATGACTCCACCTTTTCAATTACTGCTCCTTCAATCATTATTTCCCTTTCCGTGGCATACTTGTTCATCATTACTTTTGTTTTAGCCATATTCATCTTTAGTCCAAAATCCTTACTAACTGTGCATAACTGATTAAGATTTTCCTCTAATTCTTTGGGATCGTGGCTTATGACCACAATGTCATCTGCAAATCGTAAATGGTTTAGGTACTCTCCGTTCACACTGACTCCTTTCTGCGACCAGTCTAATCTTCTGAAAGCTTCCTCAAGGGCAGCAGTAAACAGCTTCGGAGATATTGTGTCTCCTTGTCGAACTCCTTTCTCGATTTTAAATTTGCTACTGTCTTTGTCTAGTCTAATAAAGGATGTAGCACTCTCATATATTTTCTTCAAAATCATAATATATGGAGTATCTATGCCTTGTCTTTCCAGTGCCCGAAACATTGCCTTATGCTGTATGGAGTCAAATGCCTTTTCATAATCCACAAATGCCAGGCATAATGGTGTTTTATATTCATTTGCTTTCTCCATTAGCTGTGATATTACGTGAAGGTGATCCATAGTTGAGAATCCTGTCCTAAAGCCAGCTTGCTCTTTCGGTTGATTCTCATCAAGTATTCTTTCTAATCTGTTAGTAATGATCCTTGTGAACAACTTGTAGATATGGGATAACAAGCTAATTGGTCTATAATTTCCAATTTCTGATTTATCTCCTTTCTTATGCAGCAAAACTATGATTGCATTATTCCACTGCTTAGGCATCACACCTTTTCTAATGCACTTTGTGAAGAGCCTTGCCAGTTTTTGTGTTATGTCTCTTCCTCCCAATTTTAACAACTCTACAGTAACTTCATCTTTCCCCGGGGCTTTCCGATTCTTCATTTTCTTCAATGCATGTTCTACCTCATCAGGAAGAATATCGGGTATGTCGTATGTGTTGCTACTTTGCAATCCATGTTCCCCACTGCTGGTATCATTCCCTCGCTCCTTGTATAATTCTCTATAGTAGTCTTCTGCTATTTGAATTATGCCTTCTCTGCTGTTTATAAGTACACCATCGCTATTCTTCAGTTTCAGTATCATTTGTCTTTCTGTATTACTGCTCATGGCTGCTGATTTAAATCCTTTGTTTTCCCTTAATGCTTGTTCTACTTTTCTTGTGTTAAATCTTCTTATGTCTTCTCTGAGTCTCTTTCTAATGGCTTTGCATAACTCAGTATACTCAATTTTCTCCCTGTCAGTGTTTTTCTTGCTCTTCATACACTATTCAAAATTGTTTTTCGAAAGCGGGATTTGCATTGAATACAGAAGTCGAACAACGACTGGACGAACAAGATGAACTGCCCCTTTCACAACTGAAAAACTTTTGGACATTATTAGAATCGTCCGGAAACATCGAAAATGAAATAACACTGGATAGTTATGTTTATGTAGATCACAGCAGAACATCCAAATGAAGATGAAATACTGCCAAACAGTGTTAAACACGACCATGATCACGAAGAAATTAACGATGACGCATCAGAACAACCCGTAGAAAAGCCAACTTGCGAAGAAATGATTAACGCTTGATTAACGGTTTGTATGGGCTGGTTGGTTTTTTTTTTTAGGAGCATTAGCAACTAAGGCCATATTGCTCTGGGATATGCGGTGGTCATTCCCTGACCTTTCTGCATCCTTCGTATTTGGTAGTGACAGGCTCGAACCCCGGTCTAATCAAGAAGCGTGTGCTACGCACTGCCGCTCCTTCCCACCTGGCTACGGAGGCGCCGGTTCGTATGGGTCTACAGTTTTGTGAAAATATTCCTGATAATGTTTTTAATGCTCTGAACAAATGTGAGGTTTTCTTTGAGAATCAGACAATTTTTTAATTGTACTGTTCAAACGAAAATTACAGATTTTTTTTTTTTTAATTTGTGATACAGGCGAAAATTGTGTAAACATAATTTAAATAAGTATGTTTTTGAAATAAAATACATTAAAAATAAATGTAGATTCGTTTTCAAATTTTCTAATTAGATAATTTCTAAGAAAAAAGATATTCTCTGTATAACGAAATTTCTCTATAACGAATTTTTTCGCTGGATCATCGAATTCGTTATAGGGAAGTTCAACTGTATATATATTATGTTTTTTAATTATTATTTATTAATAAAGCCTATTTGATTATTGCTTCTTTATCACTTGTTAAGTTAATGTTATTGTCATATGGCAATTTGACATTATACGTGCTTGACATATTACTGGTTAATTGATTAAACTGCTTCGGTTTGGTCGATTTTTCATTTACTGGTATTTATCTACTATCTGTATGGGTATTTAGGTGTATCGGGAACAGGAGATCCAGTTAGCCTGTGCAGTCTAACTTCTTCCTGTACATGTAATGGTAAATAATAATAATAATAATAATAATAAATGAAGTTAATATTTTGTATTACAAACAAACATCAAATAAACAACAAATAAATCAATGTTAACTAACATTCTTTTACCTGTTCATCTCCCGCTACTTCGTCAGGGGCTTTGAGGGGGTCGATAGCCAGATTAAAGGAATGTCTCATACCTACCCATTTCTGTTATCCCTTTATCATTTTTGCCTTTTTAGTGATATTTTTGTACATAATTACTTAATTTTAGATAACTTTAATTAATTGATTTTTGGTAATCTTTAATAAATTGATTTTAGATAATCTTTGATTAATTAATTTTGGTGAACTTTATTTATATTGATTTTTGATAATATAATTATAATTTTAGATTATCTAAAATCAATATAAATAAAGTTCACCAAAATTAATTAATCAAAGATTATCTAAAATCAATTTATTAAAGATTACCAAAAATCAATTAATTAAAGTTATCCAAAATTAAGTAATTAAGTAATTATGCACAAAAATATTACTAAAAATGCAAAACTGATAAAGGGATAACAGAAATGGGTAGGTATGAGACATTCCTTTAATCTGGCTATCGACCCGCTCAAAGCCCCCGACGAAGTAGCGGATAGATGACCAGGTAAAAGAATGTTAGTTAACATTGTTTTATTTGTTGTTCATTTGATGTTTGTTTGTTTGTAATACAAAATATTAACTTCATTTATTATTATTATTATTATTATTATTTACCATTACATGTACAGACCCCCAGGAAGAAGTTAGACTGCACAGGCTAACTGGATCTCCTGTTCCCGATACACCTAAATACCCATACAGATAGTAGATAAATACCGGTAAATGAAAAATCGACCAAACCGAAGCAATTTAATCAATTAACCAGTAATACAGCAAAATTTATTCAATTAACCAATATATATTATAAAATTTATTGAATTCCTACTTGAAAAGTGGCCATGATGGCAACTGTCCATCTACATGAAAGCTCCTCTTCTTGGTTCCAGTCCTTATTTCCCAAATAATAAGTGACTGGGAGTCCTCTCTGCTATCTGAAACTGAAGAGTAGGTAGTAAAATACTTTTCACAAGGTGAAAAGTCAATGTATGTTACACCATTGTGACTGAACTTCATAATCTGACCAAAGTCTTCACCTCCCCACAAGGCAATGCCTCTTTGATGGAAGGTTGCAAAATATGTTCCAAGTGGTGACCAGGCAACATATGATTCTGTCCAGCCCTAAAAAATAATAAACAAACATTAATTTCATTTATCTCAAATTTAAGAGTAAACACACTATAGGAATAAAAAAATAAGCAAAGAAGGTAATAGTAATAAAAGACCAGCAAAAAAATAGGTATAGGGAGATTATAAGAAAGCTAGCTACTTTAGGGCCAAATATCTACATAACAAGTGATTATAGCACTTTGACATTTTTATATAGGTTGTTTAAATTTTTTTAACAATGAGTATTACCATTAGCAGAGGCATATGATGCAAGAAAACAAGTTTATATAGCATCAGGCAAAAAAAAAAAAAAAAAACCTTCCCATTTCATCCATCGATTTGCTCTAAACAATTATGCTTAAATAAATTCTTCCTTGAATTTATTTAAGCTATCAACTGCCACAACAGCAGATGGAAGTTTGTTCCAGCAATCAAGTACCCGTTGGCTAAAGACAAATTTCTGCACACCGATTCCACAACTGCCTCTTTCCTCAATTTGAATTTGGGCCACCTCAGGTTTGTAAACTGAGAAAGAGGAAGAATCCCATCACGCATCAGCAATGAGCCTGCTCAAATCATTCGAGGCCTTATACACTCAATCAGATCACCTTGCAGGTGTCTAGTCTCCAGGCGCTACAATTTGCAGAATTTAAGCCTTTCTTGGTAAGAAGACCCCTTTGTTCCCCTTCTCTGTATGCGTTTTAGCAACTCTACATCATTCCTAAAATGAGGCCTCCAAACCTGTACACAGTACCCAAGACGTGGCCTGACCATTGCCTCATACAAAGGGATAATCACCTCTTTATCCCTATGAGCAGAATTCCTGTATGCCATTGACAAGGCCCCATGACCCGCTCTGGCAAACTGTCTGTATTGCTCAGAAAACTTCAAATGTGACTGCATAATTACCCACAGATCTTTTTCATTCTCTACCACTCTGAGTGTAGTATAATATGGTACATTTCTTTGAGGTTACTGCTACCCATATGCAGTACTTTGTATTTTTCAATTCAGTTGCCACTTCTCAGCCTATCTGTCCAACTATTCTAGATCCTGTTGCAGTAACATACAGTCATTAACAACCCTACCAACCTTTGTATCATCTGCAAACTTCAACATTCAGCATAATACACCTTAATCAATATCACTGATAAATATACAAAACAACACCGAACTAATAACATTGGTCCACTTTCTGTCTTCTCCTGCTCAACCATCTTTTTATCCATTGTAGGAAATTGTCCTTAATGCCATATTGCCCCAATCTGTACATGCAGTCTTTCATGTGCAACAGTATCAAAAGCTTTCCTGAAATCCAAGTACAGGAACTCCCCAACTTACGCAAATCCAACTTTACGTAAATGATTGCCGACTGGTACAAACTTTAAAAAAATCATGGAAACGTAGTTTGCATCCCATAGGAATAAATGGAGGTATCGTGAAAATATTGTAATGTGAACCCAATAGCATTTTTTTTTTAAAAATTCGTTTCAAGTCCTTGGAAGTTGAAAATTTCGCTATATTACTAAGCTATTTATCTCTCTAAAAGGTCATATTTATAATAGAAATTACACTACCCTATCATCGTTATCATATGTTCCCATTATAAGAATCAATTTTGAATGCCTTTGTGATATTTTTCTAAAGCACGTTTCTGGAGTCACGACCATGAAACAATAAAAACAATTTGCACTTTCCATTTTATTGGACTTTTCTGTTAGTGCAACTAATTATAACTAGGTAGTAAACTCAATCTTATTGCATTTGCAATAATACCAATAACTGGAATTCTGTGGGTTTTTACATTATTATGATGTTCCCTTCACTGAAATCTTCAATCATATAAAAAACAAATTTTCAGAAACTTCTCTTCATTCCTATTTACATATTACAATGATGAAGGGAAAGCGACCAACAAAAGTGCTAGTGGTGGTGGTAGTGCCAGGAAATGAAATAAAACTGATTTAGAAATGAAGATGAAAATGATTAAGAAGTACGAAGCAGGACAAAGTTTGTCATCTAATGCAAGGGAATTAGGTCTCGCTACTTCAACAATGAATACTATTTTAAAGGGCAGCATGCGTATAAAGGAACATGTCAAAGGATCAACGCACTTAAGATCAACAGTGATCACAAAGCAGCATTCACAGATACTATATTGAAGATGGAACAGCTGTTAATAATATGGATGGAAAATCAGATTCAGAAGCGAGTGGCCCTGGGTCTAATGACCATTCAAGCAAAAGCAACAAGTATTTATAAAGATATTAAGGATAAGTACGGTGAATCCCAACCCAAGTTCGTAGCAAGCAACGGGTGGTTCAATAGGTTCAAGCATCACGCTAGTTTCCAAAACATTAAAGTATGTGATGAAGTTTCCAGTGCCGATTCTGCAGCTGCAGAGAAATTTTGTGGTGTTGAAAAAATTTATTGATGAAGGCAGATATTAAAAGCAGAAAATTTTTAACATCGATGAGACTGCTCTATATTGGAAAAAAATGCCGGATCAAACATACACTTTTTTGTCATATCAAAAAAAAAAAAAAAAAAACTAATTTTTTTATCAACGATTTTTATTGCTTTTATGTGGTGTAATAAGGTGCTTGATTATGGAACAAACTGAAATATTCAATGTTGTATATTCCTAGAATTATTATCCCGATCAGAACTGCAATATTCTTCTGTCATTATCATTAATTAATTCTTCATTATTAATTATCCATAATTAATTCTTGAAAACGAAACAGACAACGTCGTGCAGCACAGAGCTCAGGAAAGAACACCAGGCAACAACAATATGCAAGGTATCATCTAACGCTTATCTCAGATAAAAATATTTCAAGAAATGCACCCAGCGGCGAATGGCCACAAGAGCTATATTACGATGAATGCACTACTTTACCAGGCGCCGACAGCTTCACTCGGGTGACCCTTCACTGCTTCTGACGGCCTCACTTGGGTAAGTATTGAAAGAACACAAATTCGTACACGACCACGAGATAATAATTTATGATATTAAAATGCTAACCCGAGTTAACTTGGGATAATCAAGGAAGTGGTTAATACAAACACAACACACATTCTGTTTTATTCACCATGTCTTTCTTTTGTTTCAGGAAAGTTCCAAATTTGTTTTTTGAAAGTTTCTTTTGAAAAGATTTTAAAAAAGATTTTTAAAGAAAAGTGTCAGTGTAAGTCAGCCCAAGAAAACACTCAAGAAAATCACTATTGAAACCAAGAAAAACATCATTGCCAAGCATGAAAAAGGAACTAGGGTGGTTGATCTGGCAATTGAATATGGAGTCAACAAATCCACCATTGGAACCATCTTGAAGAACAAGGAGACCATCAAGAATGTTGAGGTTGCAAAGGGAATGACCAGATTAAGTACCCTAAGAAACCCCATCATTGAAGAAATTAGCATTAGCATTAGTAGAGGCATATGATGCAAGAAAGCAAGCTTATGCAGCATCAGCAAAAAAAAAACAAAAAAAAAAAAACTTCCACTTCACCCCTCCGTTCGTTTGAAATACCTGTCCAGCTGAGCCTTAAATTTATTTAGGCTATCAACTTCCACAACAAGGGATGGAAGTCTGTTCCACCAACCAACTACACGCTGGCTAAAGGCAAATTTCCGCACATCTATCCTACATCTGTCTTTCCTCAATTTGAATTTATGCCCTCTAAGGTGAGTATTCTGAGCAAGAGGCAGAATCTGATCAGCATTGAGCAAGCTCAAACCATTCAAGGCTTTACACACCTCTAGCAGATCACCTCGCCGGTGCCTAGTCTCCAGACACTGTAATTTGCAAAACTTAAGCCTTTGTTCCATTCACTAATCTTGTTGCCCTTCTCGGTACTCGTTCCAGCAGCTCTACAACCTTCTTGAAATGAGGCCTCCAGACCTGTATACAGTACTCAAGGTGTGGCCTGACCATTGCCTTATACAAGGGAATAATCACATCCTTATCCCTGCTAGAAAAATTCCTGTATATCACTGACAAGACACCATGAGTTACTCTTGCAAACCGTCTGCACTGTTCAGAAAAATTCATATCTGCCTGCACAATGACACCCAGGCCCTTTTCATTCTCTACCACTATCAGTGTAGTACCACAGAGTTGATACGTTGTTCTGGGGTTACTGTTTCCTATATGTAGTACTTTACATTTGTCAATGTTAAACTTGACTTGCCACCTCACAGTCCATCTGCTCATCCTTTCCAGATCCTGTTGCAGCAGCATAGTGTCAGTAGTGTCCTTAACAACCCTGCAAACCTTTGTATCATCTGGACATTAAGCGTGATATCAAACTTGGTATCAAACTTGGATATTAAGCTTGATATACCATCAATATCATTTATAAATACAGAAAACAACAACGGACCCAACACTGAACCCTGAGGGACTCCACGAATAACATTAGTCCACGATGAGCAGTGTCCATTGATTACCACTCTCCGTCTTCTCCCCCTCAACCATCCCTTTATCCATAGCAGCAATTTGCCTCCAATGCCGCACTGCCCCAATTTGTGCAGCAGTCTTCCATGTGCAACAGTATCAAAAGCCTTTCTAAGATCCAAATATGTGATATCAAAGTTATTCCCTGCATCCAGTTCTTTTGTGACTACATCTTAATATCCAATCAAATTGGTCAGGCAAGACTTTCCCTTAACAAAACCATGCTGTGTCCAAGCTATAACTGAAGTCTTCAATGTTAAACTTCATTTGGCACCTCACAGTCCATCTGCTCATCCTTTCCAGATCCTGTTCAGCAGCTTGTTTGTTTGTTATTTGGTTTTTAGGAGCATTAGCAACTAAGGCCATATTGCTCTGGGAATAGGCAGTGGTCATTCCCTGACCTTTCCGCATCCTCCGTATTTGGTGGTGACGGGCTCGAACCCCCATCTAATCAAGAAGAGTGTGCTACGCACTGCTGCTCCTTCCCACCTGGCTACGGAGGCGGCTATGTTGCAGCAGCATAGTGTCAGTAGTGTCCTTAACAAGATGATCCTTGTCTAGATGATCCTGCAGTGCTTCTTTAACCAGTGTCAGCCTTTGATCCTCCTTTGTAAATTGGGGTCACATTTGCACATCTCCAGTGTATGGGTACCTCCCCTGAGTCCAAAGAAGCTCTCATAATTATGGCTAAGGGTTTGCTTACTTCCTTTGCTGCCTCCTTTAATATAACTGGATAGATCCCATCCACCCCGGGTGCCTTTTTTATGTTTATCCTCAACAATATTTGCCTGCCACTTTCCTCTCAGTTATTACAAAATCATCTAGCTCACTGCCAGACTTTACTTCACCCCTGGCATTCCCCTTCTGAATAACTCCTCATGTGTGAATGTAGATGCAAAATACTCGTTTAGTTAGTTAGCCATCTGAGCAGGATCGTCAACTGTTGAACCATCAATATCCAGTGGCACAATCTGATTCACCCCTTTCCTTCTAGAGTTTACATAGGTAAAGAACTCTTTTCTGTTTTTCTTTGCATCCTTTGCCAAGGATTTCTCATAATCTGCCTTTGCCTGCCTAATCTCCTTTGTGACTTGGTTACAGACCAGCTTATATCTATCATAGGCTTCCATGTCACCCATTAATTTATATGTATCCCATGCATTTTTCTTCTCTGCCATATGTCTCATTAGTTCATCTGACATCCATTTAGGCCTAAATCTTAAACAATAGTTCTAGTTGGTATGTAAAGCCTAGTAGCTTCCAAGATAAGTTCTTTGAATGCTTCCCATTTTGAATTTGCTGTTGGTAACATCATCAGTTGGTTCCACTGTATAGAATTTAAATACTGTCTCAGACCATCGTAGTCGACTTTATGAAAGCAAAAACCCTTCCCTTTACTCCTCATGGTAGTTACCTCTTTGAGTTAATCCCACTTCAGCACACACTGTGATCACTGCCAACTAGTGGTTCCTTTATCTGCAGATTCTTAATGCATGAAGAATCATTACTGATAATCAGATAAAAAGTATTACTCCCTCTAGTTGCCTCCCGAACATGCTGATGTAGAAAACAATCATCCAATAAATCCACAAAAGCCTTGCTAGTGTGTGAGTGACCAACCCACAAATTTCAGTCAATATCTGGGAAATTAAAATCCCCTATTATAAGATTCTCTGATTTACTGGCCCACACTATTTCCCTGTACAGTTTCTTATTATACTCATCAGAGTCATTAGGCCTATAGCACACTCCTACTCTCAATTTTTATCTCACACCAAACTGACTCGACACTACACTGTCCAGCGACGTCGATTGGCTTCACTTCCTTGGATTTTATGTGTTTCTTAACTAATAGCATAACCTCTCCTCTCTTCCTATCCTTTCTGTACACATTGTACTCCCCAAATTCCAGTTCTGCATTCCTTATATCTGTGTGACACCACCTCTCTGCTGTCCCAACAATATCTGCCTTTGATGTTTTGAGCAATACCTCAAATTCATCAAATTTATTTACCAAACTCCTAGCATTGGTGTACACACAAGTATACATGCACCTGTTCCTATTCTTAGCTACCCTAACACAACCCATGTGTTTACTTGTACTGCAATGACTCCCAGTAGTCTCTGAAATACCCTGCATCTTGTTTTCCAGGCTGCTGCTCATTCCAATAGAAGCAGTGCAAGAGTCACTTTCACCTCTGCTAGTGGCTACCGTTAATCTATTAGAAAGATTAATATTCTTTGTATCCCCCCCCCAAGCTAGCAATTTTCTGACCCACCTAACACTGCCTCGATAGCATCAGCAAATATTCTTGCATCCTTTCTATTTAAGTGTATCCTATCCCTGTAGAAGCAGTCTCTCCTGTTAACAAGTACAGACCAGGCTGAAAAAAATTCTACCCCTTGAGCCTTGCACAATCTTTCCAGGGCCGAATTGATCAACAAGGCTCTCATCATATACTCCCTCCTATTGTGTCTGGGCAGAATTGCAGACACTTTCAAATTCAACCCTAATTCATGGCTTTTTTTTCAACAGTGACCTGTACTTGTTAAGTAATTCCGCCGGTCTCCTACTCTTAATATCATTAGTGCCAACGTGTACAACTATATCACCTTTTATGCCCTTAAAAGATGATATCCACTGTACGTCATCAACCTTTGCCCCTGGCAGACATACCATGGTCCTGTTCCACATATCCTTTTTACATACCATGTTCCTCGTTTCCCTGACAATAGAGTCACCAACAACTACTAGTTCCTGTGGGACCAGCGCATTCTGCCTTGGGGTTGCTGCTGTGTTGCGTGATGACCAAGTGCAAGCTCTGGCGTTTATGTGGGCAGCTGAGAGCTTGATGGGCTCCTCAATTTAGATCCTTCGAGGGCATCCACCCCGTCCTTATATAGGCCCATGACAACGCTGAGTTGTCGCCTGATTTCCTTACACTCCTTACATCGTGCACACACACAAAGACATCCCCCATGGCAATATCATGTCCCATACTTGATTGCTCCACAAACAATGGAGAACTCGCTGCTACTGTGGATCCACCAAAGGCAAATAGCAGGAGATATCATCAGCAAAGAAGTCATCTGTCTGAAAGCCAAGCACATGCTGACCTGAAGGAAAAAACTCCAGGGCCAAGCTCTGAAGAATCTGAATTTAATGCAAGCAGGGGGTGGCTTGAAAAGTTTAAGGGGAGGACTGGCTTGTTATTTGGTTTTTAAGAGCATTAGCAACTTAGGCCATATTGCTCCGGGAAATGCGGTGGTCATTCCCTGACCCTTCTGCATCCTCCGTATTTGGTGGTCATGGGTTCGAACCCGGAGTAATAAAGAAGTGTGTGCTAAGCACTGCTGCTCCTGCTCACCTGGCTACGGAGGCGCCGGGAGGAGTGGCATTCACAGTGTCATAAGGCATGTGCTGATAAAGAGCCGCTGATAAATTTACCAAGAAATTTCAGAAGCTCATGAAAGATGAAGGATATCTACCACAACAGGTTTTCAACTGTGATGAAATTGGGCTTTTCTGGAAAAAAATGTCCAGTAAAATCTACATCACAAAGGAAGAACAAGCTCTGCCAGGCCACAAGCCTATGAAGGATAGGCTGACCCTCCTCTTTGTTGCCAATGCTAGTAGAGACCTGAAGATCAAGCCTCTCTTGGTGTATCATTCTGAAACACCAAGAGCATTTAAGAAGCACTCAATTGCCAAAGGTAAACTTGGAGTCTACTGGAATTCTAACCCAAAAGCTTGGGTTACTAAGCTTCTTTTCAAGGACTGGGTGCTTGAAGTCTTTGCAACTACAGTGAAGAAATACCTGGAGGAAAAGAACTTGCCACTGAAGGCTGTCCTCACCATGGATAATGCATCTGGACACCCACTTGATTTAGAAGATGCTCCGGAATTGGAGTTCAGCTTCCTGAAGATTGTTTTCTTACCTTCCAATACTACACCTCTAATTCAGCCAATGGACGAGAATGCCATAGAACACTTCAAGAAGATCTACACCAAAGCACTTTTCACCAGGTGCTTTGAAGTTTGCCATGCTTCCAGCTTCATGATATTGAGGAAATTTTGGAAGGAAGAATTTAACATTGCACACCATTAGACTCATAGAAAAAGCTTGGCGTGAAGTGTCAGTCAGTAACCTGAACTCTGCCTAAAGAAACCTGTGGCCAGCCTATGTTCAAGGAGAAGAACCTGATAATGGAGCCCAAGTCATGAAGGACATTGTGGCAGCAGCTAAGGACCTGGACTTGGAAGTGGAAGAAGATGTGGAGTTAACAGAGGAGCATGAAGTGCAGCTGACCATGGAAGAACTGAAGGAGCTACATAAACATCAGGTTGGGGAAACAGAAAAAAATGTTTCCTCAAAGGAGGGGAAAAGAGGAAAACATCACCAAAGGTCCAATGCCTTTAGCTACTATCAAAGAGATTCTTCAGGACTGGAAGAAGCTTCACAACAGGGTGTTGGAGTGGCACTCCAACACAGCTGAAGTGAACAGAGTGGGGAACTTCTACAATGACATAGCACTTCACTACTTTAGGAGCCTCCTTAAAAACAGAGAAAAGCAATCAACACTGGATAGATTCTTCAATGCTAAAAAGCAGAAACAGGCAAAAGAACTTGAAGAACCCGAAGCTTCTGAACATGAAGCAGTGTATGTAAACGTTGGCCTTTTTTTGTGGAGGGTCCAGTACCAATTAATTTATTTCCCATAGGATACTATGGGAAATTGCATTTCGTAGCATGAACCGGTTCATGGTACGAGGCCCCACTGTATAATCTTTCGGCGAAGGTAAAGAAAGCCAACTCGAGAACTACCACAAATTTCGGGAAACTTAGAAGGAAAAACTGGTTTGCCGTTACCGCAGTTTTTCCCTGCATTCTCGGTAAACAGACAGTGCATGTTATCAGTAGAAGTTTTTTTTCCTATTTTAAAACAGTGGGAAGTGGGGAATTAAGACGGTCGAACTGGGGGAATTAACTATTTTCAAACAGTGGGAAGTGGGGGAATTAATTTCCTATTTTAAAACAGTGGGAAGTGGGGGATTTAAGACCGAGGCAGTCTAGAGGGTGTACCAGTAAGTAAATTTCAGCCTCAAAAACACTGACGAACCCCAATAATCTGCATTTAATAATGAGAAAAAAACCTAATCAATACATCGTTATCGACTACTACTGCCACTACTGATAGCACGTGCCATCTGTTTGCTGAGACCGCAGGGAGAAACTGTGGTAGCGGCAAACTAGATTCTCTGGGTAAGTTTCCCTAAGTTTGCGGTAGTTCGTGTTGCTTTCTTTATCTTAGCCACCGTTTTCATTTATTTCATATTCATTTATGGTGTGACTGTTAGTAATCCTGGGTATAACCTCCATGCATAAGCACACTGTGGGTGACCACCCAGGCGTAAACCAAAATAAGCAGGGGTTGAGGTGTGGTGCCCACACCATATGGAAGGAATGCCACCCCTCTGTGTTACCAGGCAATACTAGGTGGCAGATGACTCTCATCAACCGGTGCAATACCACCACTTTGCTTATTGGAGGCTTTAAGTGGTGGAACCCAAGTTTAATCTCCAGAGCTAAGTTCCAGTCAACCCTTCCCCATCTCTTCCATCATGTAGTATGACTGATGACTTTTGAGGTTATGATGAACATCATGGCGAGACCCAATCTTCCTTACATTTCGAGGGTGCAGCTTTAAACAGTGTTCGTAGGCCTGTCGCTAGTTAGCACGCCGGACAGAACCTATTCATAACTTTTTAGGAGGCTTTCAGATCAGATAGTGCATAATCTTGCTACCTCTATTCTGCCAGACAGTGACTGGAGGGAGTCAGAGTAGTGTGTATGCGGGGGTTATTGTCGAGGCCACGTTATGTCAAGGATCTGGGTATATTCTTACCATGTGTATGCCATATCTAAAAATTTCATTACTTCATACATCATGCCCCCCCCCCAATTTTTCTTACTATTGAATACACCATGAATTGTCGGTCAAACTAATAGAGTAAGCTAATCTCCGAAAAGATCTAAACATGCTCAACACTTCCTAGTTCATTTCACAAATACATGTGGTCTATATTATAATCTCAACGATGTCCATTTCCTCTTACAGTCTGTCAAACTCCATGTACTTTGTCTGACAGAATCTCAGTTATCGGTTGAATCAACTACTGCTCATGTCAGTTGCCCAAATTATTCGCTGTATGATTCCTTTCACCTCAAAGGTGGTACTTGGGCATATGTCCATTCCAATATTCCCTGTCAAAGATTGGGTAATTTGGAATCTACTCTTTTCGATCTTCTCTGGCTTAAAATCTCTCTACCTCATTGGGTCAAATTCATCTATTGCCTCTGCAGTTCTCCCAACTCCACTAATCACTTGGAGCTCTTTGACTTCCTTTCTTTGCAACTGGACTTTCCCCAGTCTTACTTTCCTAACATTGAGATAATTTTCCTTGGTGATTTTAATGTTCACAACTCCAGCTGGCTTCCGTTTTCTAGTCACACCGACCCACCTCAGCCAACACACTTGATCTTTTTCTCACAAACAAACCTAAGTAGACGGTCGAAGTGGGTGGTCCTTTAGGCACCTCAGTTCACAACTTGGTGATTGTCTCTTCTCCAATGGAGCCTTTATCTCATGGCTATTCCCAACCTTGTATTGTGTGGCATTACAAGAATGCAAAATGGATTACTGTTTCAAAACTTCTGGTTTCAACTTTTGCCAGGATCGTGTTGGTGAAATTATTCTTGTAGGAATGGAATCCTTTATTCTACACTCCACTTTAAAATCTCATCCTTTATCTAATCCTTGGTTTTCCAATAAATGTGCAAAGGCTGTTCAAGAGAAGAACATTGCATATTGTAATTGGCTTGTTTCCAATTCTTCAGTTTCATTTTCTGCCTACACCAAAGCCCCCAACAATTGTAAAGCAGTTATTAATCAGTCCAAACTAGAGTTTGAACAGGCTAATAGTAGAAAACTTGCTTCTTGCCCTAATGGTAGCCGAGCATTCTGGTCTGTTGCCAAAGCTATTGGCAGCAACTTTTTTCCATCTCTGTTCCCACCTCTGTCAAAACAAGATCGTTCTGTTGTCGCTTTGGCCAAGGATAAAGCTGACCTGCTAGCATCTCATTTTTCTTCCAACTCATGTATTAATGATCTTGGTAAAACACCTCCCACCATTTCCATCACACTCCATTCAGTGCCTCCTGTGGTATTCCGTCAAAAGGATTTTAACGAATCAGGATTTTTCTTGATGCTAAGAAAGCTGCAGGTCTTGATGGTATTTCTCCACTTGTTCTCAAAACCTGTGCTCCTGAACTTACTCCTGTTCTTTGCTGCCTTTTTTCACTTTCTTATTCCAAGGGTGTTTTTCCTTCTGCTTGGAAATTTGCTCATATCTAGCAGTTCCTAAAAAGGGTGACAAATCCCTCCCATCCAATTATCACCCCATTGCAATTACTTCTACTCTTTCTAAAGTAATAGAGAAAACAATTAACTGCCAGCTCTTAATCTTCCTAGAAACCTTCCGTCTGATCAATGATCGCCAGTATGGATTCTGTCAGTGTCAATCCACTGGTGATATTCTGGCCTATGTTACCCATTTATGGAAAAATTCAAAGGAAAAGTTCAGTGAAGTTATTTGTTTGTTTGTTATTTGGTTTTTAGGAGCATTAGCAACTAAGGCCATATTGCTCCGAGGATATGCGGTGGTCATTCCTTGACCTTTCCGCATCCTCCGTATTTGGCGGTCACGGACTCGAACCCCGGTCTAATCAAGAAGCCTGTGCTACGCACTGCTGCTCCTGCCCACAAAAGTTCAGTGAAACACAAGCAGTTGCTCAAGAGATCTCAAAGGTTTTTGATTATGTTTCGCAAAAAGGTCTTCTAAACAAGCTTCCATCTTATAATTTGCCAACTGTTTTTTGTAACTGGCTATCCAGTTTTCTCTCTGATCGCTCACTGTCTAATGCTGGTGTCCCTCAAGGTTCAGTTATTTCCCCCACTCTTTTCCTCTTGTATATTAATGACCTTCTTCCATTGACTGGAAATCCTATCCATAGTTTTGTCGATGAAAGCACACTGTATTCTACTTTCCATTTTGAGAAACCTTGCCCCTGCTCAATCAGCTTCAACTTCTCGAATATCCACTACCAATTCCTTAAATGTCAATCTTCAGGTAATTCTGTAGTGGGGCAAAGGCAACTTAGTTGATTTCAATCATTCTAAAACTCAGCCTTGTCTTATATTTCACAAAAAGGATTCTTCTGCTCCTATGCTTATCTTTGGTGACACTCCGATTTCTAGGCATAATGATATATTTCTTTTGGGTATTACCCTGACTTCTAATTTCTCTTGGCAAAAGAACATTACAAATATTGTTTCCTTTGCATCTAAAAAACTTGGTTTACTCTTTTGCTCTCGGCATTATTTTTCTTCCAAACAGATGTTCACTCTGTACAAATCACAAATCCGCCCTACTATGGAATATTGTTCCCAAATCTGGGGTGGTGCCCCCAAAACTCTCTCTCAGGCTTCTAGATTCCATTCAGAAGAGGGCAATTAGGTTAATTAATGACTCATCTTGCTGTCTCATAGACGTACTGTTTCAGCTGCATGCCTTTTCTACATATACTTCCTTGGACACTGTTCTTCTGAATTGGCTTCTTTAATTCCCGCTCTCTCTCTTTCAAAACAGTCCGAAA